>NW_024412417.1:40033967-40056353 GCF_014898765.1 Herpailurus yagouaroundi | reverse complement strand
ATGGATGGATGGATGGATGGATGGATGGATGGATGGATTTCAAAGGTTGAAAGGAGGCATTATAGGTCAGTAGAGAGATACTCTTTTAAAGAGAAAAGAGCATGGCTCTCACAGACTTCTGGATTCAAATGTCAGCTTGATCACTTATCAGCTGTGTAATTTTGGATGATGTACTTAACTTTTCTGAGCTTCAGTCTTGTGATCTGTGAAAAGGGGATGATTGGGGCATATCCCTCAGAGGGTCTTTAAAATTATTCTATGAGGTGCTGCATCTGAAATATTCAGCACAGTGTCTGGCCCATGTTATCCTTGAAATTGTCACTATTAACAAAAACCACACTGGCCATATTTATTTCAACCAGTCACTTTGTGACTTCAACAGGAAATGTGTTCATTGGGTTCTTTTGAGAGCACAGAATCAGCAGAAACCCTTGACTTCTGGGATGTGAAGACATTATTGCTTTCTGTGGGTGCCATTGATCAAAATAATCTCTTCTGTCAATCCCAGGGATTGAGAATAGCTGAAGCAAAAACTCCCATTTGAAAATCTACGCTTGCTATCCATTTCTTCCGAAACAGTATGAATATTCTATAACTGGATATATGACTGTTTTTTTTTTCTTTTTGACATGTAAGACCTTTTAAAATCTGGCCCAGATGTACCTGTAGCTTCTTCCATCACTCCCTCCCAAGTCCCCTCCCTTCCTAACACACTGACCTACCCCCACCACCCCATTCCCAACAAAGCGGACACTTTTCAGCGGCCCTAACCTCGAACATGCTATTTCCCCCGTCAGGAAGGGCCCGGCCCCCTTTTTAAGCTGGGCAAACATCCTTTGCAATCCAGAAGCTGAGGCCATGCCAGTCTTTACCCAGTTTCCCAGCCAGGGAGTTAGCTCCAGTCTCTGGGCATCCTCCATACATGGTGACATGTCAGTTTCCCCCGACCGGTTCCTGAGCCCCTCCGAGTAGACACCACACCTTTCTCATGACTGTCTTCCCATCATACAGCACAGTGTATACAGCAGTGTATACAGCAGTTGTCCATAATTGCACATTGAATAAAGAGAGCAAAATTCCAAAGCGGCCACAGATTATGCTATGGACAGGACAGGACCTCATGCCCCTGGAGGCAGGTGTCATCCCCCCTGCTTACGGTCACTGGTCACTGGCTACTGGTCACTGTATTACTCACCATCCATTGTACTAATACAGCCATTTATGAAGGACCTTCTATGTACCAGACCTGGCACTTCACATCGATTACCTTGTACGATTCTCACAACGACCTTGGAGGTAGTTATCCATCCTAACTCAAATTCACAGATTAAACCAACAGTGTGACTGTGGCCACAGAGGGGTAGGTAGTGGAAACAGGGCTCAAGACTCTGGTAGAACTAGCACCGTGGCCTCGAGACCAGTCCTTCCTCGGGCTTTAGGGAGCATCGGAGCCCCCTGGGGGCTTGTAGAGATGCAGGCATAGATTCAGCAGGTGGGGTCAAAGATTCCAAGTTTCTCACAGCTCCCCGAAGTGATGTTAATGCTACTGAACCACGCCTGGGATATCAAGGCTCGGAGCCCATGGTCGCCACACCCTTTTGATAATATGCCCTATCAACAAGAGTTTGAACATGTGCCCCCAAAATGCGTATTTCTGTATTTGTAAAGCGAAATACACATACAACTGTATTAATACACTAGGTACTTTTTCTTCAGCTGTTCATAACATGTAATTGCAAAACCAAAAATAGGACTTTAGAAGGAAAAGAACAAACACGGCATACGGTGGACGTTCTAATCTTTGCTTCCTGGCGGTTTATCTTGTATCTTGGTCTACCCTCCACACCTCTTGGGACTCACTGCAAAGGCCAGCATATTCTCAGCCCAGTTTTGATGCTTTGCCCAGCACTCAGGCCAAGGTGAGCAAACCTAGCTACTAACGTGACAAGGTGCTTTTGGCCTCAGCAATCGGGCGCAAAAATTGGATGCAAAGAGGTCTAAATTTATAAAGCATCTGAAATTATAGGAATGTGCCTGTATAGGCGTGACCATTGGTATAGAGACTCTCAAAATCTGAATAAGATTTTTTATACAATAGGCATGCCGACATCTGTGTGTGACTTGGGAGTGGTCAGCCTGTTGATGGGACCTGACACTTCAGTGGAGAATCCCAGTCATGGAGGGCAGGGGCAGGGGGGGGGGGGGGGGGTCCTCCCAGGTGTTCAAACAGGATACTCCTGGTCTCGCCACATGTTCCTATGATCCAACATCCTAAAATCTCACTTTCTGCTCAAGCCTACACTCTGGCTAATGTCAACATCGTCTGATTAATTTCAGCATTAGCCAGAAAGGCGTGGACAATGTTGAACATTGCAAAGAATGGATTGAGAGATGTCTTTGGGCTTGAACAGCTGTACTGTTACCTGTAATACCTAGCAACTGCTGGCTACGGAGGTTCTCATTTGATAATAACAATGCTGAATCCGCCTTGTTCTTTCCAGCTGCTGGTGTGGCCACTTGGTAATGAGCCATTTGAAGTTCGGACAGAGTCAGCCTCATTTTGCATCTGCCTCATACACCACAGCTTTCCTCTAAGTCCACCTGCCACAGAGCCGAACTTACAGACCTCCTTCAGCTGTTCTCCAATTAGTCCTATAATGAAACCCCTCAAGTGAAGTAAAGGCACTTCCTGAGGTCTGGAGGACCTAGCAGTGTCTTTGTAAGGAGGATCATAATCCGTGTTGGTTAATCCAATGGTGGTGCACCTAATTTAGGAGAGATTACTCAAGTGTTAGCCATAGTGGGCAAGAGCCAGGTCATACCCACGTGACAGGCTTCATCGGTCCTGAGATCATGCTTTGCACACAGACGACATCCAATTAAAATCTGAGGCACTGATTTAAATAATCGATCATATGAACATTAAAAATGAACTACATTGGGGTGCCTCAATGGCTCAGTCGGTTGAGCGTCCGACTTCGGTTCAGGTCATGATCTCACAGTTCCTGAGTTCGAGCCCCGCGTCGGGCTCTGTGCTGATGGCTCAGAGCCTGGAGCCTGCTTCAGATTCCGTGTCTCCCTCACTCTCTGCCCCTCCCCCACTCATGCTCTGTGTCTCTGTGTCTCTGAAAAATAAATAAATGTAAAAAAAAATTTTTTTAATAAAACTAAAAATGAACTACATTGGGGCACCTGGGTGGCTCAGTCGGTTAAGCGTCAGAGTTTCGGCTCAGGTCGTGATCTCACAGCTCGTGAGTTCAAACCCTCCGTCGGGCTCTGCGCTGACAGCTCAGAACCTGAAGCCTGCTTTGGATTCTTCGTCTCCCTCTTTCTCTACCCCTCCCCTGCTCATGCTCTGTTTCTCTCTTTCTCAAAAATAAATAAACGTTTTAAAAACATGAACTACATTAACTTCGCCAACACCCAACTGTGTGAATGTGGGGAAGTCACTTCGTTTCTACGAGCGTTGGCGTTCTGGTCTGAACGTTCGCATCCCCCCTCTCCCCCAAATGTATTGTATTGAAGCCCTGACCCCTAAAATGATGGTACTTGGAGGTGGGACCCTTGGGAGGTGATTAGGTTTCAAAGAGGTCATGAGGGTGGGGCCCTCTGGATGGGATTAGTGTCTTTATAAAAAGAGCACTTTCTCTCTGCCGTGTGAATACACAGTTCCTTCTGCAATGCAGGAAGACAGCTCTCAGCAGGAACGGAATCAGCCAGCACCTTGATCTTGGACTTCCACCCCCCCAGAGCTATGGGAAATGCCTGTTGGTTAAGCCTCCTAGTCTACAGTACTCTTGCGGCAGCCCAAGCCGACTAATGCATCCGCGTGCCTCGAGCATTGAAGGGACATATACCTGTCCGTATCTGAACTCCACTCCAGCTCAGACACTCAGTACACGCCTACGAGACATCTTTTTTATAAAGGCACAAATTCAGCTCTCCACGGGGTGTAACTCACATGCTGGGACCTTGCTTGGCTCTGTCCGGGTGCTTTCCAGTTCTTGACCAGCCTCATTCACACACCAGCAGCTCCGAAGGTCAAGGTGTGCCTGAGGAGTGCTGAAGTCTGAGTAGGGCCCTGGGTACCGGCTGAGCTGGCCATTCAGGATCTGCCAAAAGACGGAGGGCTCCAGGAGGACGTTCCCTCCAGGCTGGGTCAGGTTCCCTTCCATCACTGCCAGCGGGACGTCTGGGAAAGAAGGGTATCTCTCCAGCCCTGGGAAGATGCCCTGTTGGCCGGCCTCATACAGACTCTGAATAAAGAGACGAAAGCTTCTGGAAGCTGCTTCTTTATAGCTCATGATCTTCATGAGCAGCTCGGCAGGGGTCAGCTCCCGGCCACCGTTGTTCTGAGCTGCCCATCGTTCGTACCACTCGAAGGCCTGCTCTGGGGGCCCATCGCATTGCACGGGCCTCCACTGCCCACCGGTGCCGCACTGCGGGATGTAGATGCTGGCGAAGGTGGGCAGCAGGCTGGAGTCAGAGCCCAGAGCTCGCACTGTGCGCAGAAAGGCCTGCTCGGCCTGTAACTGACAGGCGGTGGGGCCTGGGAGGAACAAGGAGGAGGTATGTCAGGTAAAGAAGTGCGGGGAGCCCACGAGGCCAAGATGCAAACCCCTGACGGTCCAAGCCCCATCTGAAACCTTATACGGCCACAGAAATCCCAGCAGCCTCAAATCTGTAAATAACATCTAGACAGAGTGCATCCCCGTCACTGAAACGGCACTGTTGAGACTGTTGTCTGCTCTGCAGAAACCTATGGGGCAGCCCCTAAAAAGCCAAATGAGTCTCCCTATTCCATCCCGGGAATGGTTAACTGTATCGACCCGCTTCTGGACAATCTTTACGTTAAGTGGCAAGTTTTCGCCACTGCAGAAGTCGGGGCTTACGCGACAATAGAATTCACTTTTTCCGTAATGCACTGAGTCGGGGCCCCACAAATCAGGGTTTGTGGACTGAACACGCAACAGACTCACATTGCTTGGGTTCTCCAAGTACGCTTCGAGTTCCAGGAATAGGCTGACCCTCACGGTCAACGCAGTAACACTCAGAGCCGAAGCACTGGACGGGGAGGAAATGCCCCTCGCTGGTGCAAGAAGGGACCAACAGGCTGGACCCCGCGGGCTGGCTGCCCTCGAGGGTTTGCATGCGGGCCCTCTGCTTCTCACACTCCGTGGGACATCGGGGGCGTCCGCCTCTGACCCTGGAGCCAGAAAGTTCTTTGCCCCGGGAATCCACACACCAGCACTCCCCGGCAAAGCACTGCACGTCCTCGTAGTCTCCTTCCGCCGAGCACAGTGGGACGAAAAGGCTGCCCGGCGTCTGCCCGCAGCCCTGGGAGCCGAGCACCATTTCCATCACGTCACCTAAGTCCTTCGCTGTGTCTTCGGGCACAGAAATGGCATGCTGCAAGAAGAGAGAGAATTCTGGAAGCTCCAGGAGAGACGCGAGGAATGCCAGGGCGTTCTGGTTCTCTTGTAAGTTGATCTCAAAGCCAAAGCTGCCCACCATCGGCCTGTTCCTAGCAGCTCCCTTCACTGAGGCTTCGGGGGGGTCTGCGGCAGGGTTTGAATCCAGTCCCAAGGACAAAGCCTTGGCAGCTAGGTCGGTCCCTCCGTTCTGGAAGCCCGGGAGGCCAAACTGCCGGAAAAATTGACCGAAGTTAAATGTGCCTTTTGTGCCAAGGGCTCCAGACAAGTTGAACTGGCCAACGTTCACCAAAAATTTCCCTCCAAAGAGGTTTTGCTGGAGTCGCTTTGGGTCCATGGTAAACTGAAGGGCAAGACGAGCCAGCTCTCGGGAGGGAAAAATCGCTCCAATGGCTTCTCTGAGGAGAGTTTCTGAGGCAGAAAACTGTTTACCCTGCCCTTCTCCCATCGGGTGGAGAATCCCAGAGTCCACAAAGAGCTCCTTCACCAAGGGCGGGCAGGATGTGGCAAATCTGGCTACTTTCTGGGAGACCCGTCTTCCCTCGGGAGCCAAGAACAAGCCGTGCTGGCTGAAATAGCCCGAGGGCCCAAAGTGTAGTCTAGACAGGGCCTGCCTCCTCTCAGAGGCGCAGGATTGGTCTTCAGCTGCACAAGACAGAGCAAACGGGAGAAACGGTTTTAACATCAACAAGTACTCCTGAGACAACCCCCCAAATCCTTCTCGAAGTAAGATGTCCAACAGTTCAGTCAAGAACACCTACGTTTTGTACCTCTGTCTTCCCTGCCTTTTTATTTATTTTTTTTCTTTCCCCCAAGCAGTGTCTGTGGCGGCCGTTTGGGGGAATGAAGGTTCCAGCTGACGTGACTTCCCTTTCCACCTTTCACGGGAGGGTGACCCCCTTGTGAGTCAAGGCTCGTTGGTGCCCGCCCACTTTCGGAAAAGCTGACCAAATGCATGCCCCAGATGTACTGGGCTGAACGGTGTCCGCCCATCCTCCTCAAGCCCAATGTTCACGTCCACTGAGGACCTCAGAACATGACATCACTTGACAGTAGGGTCTTTGCCGGTGCTGTCGGTTAAAATGAGGTCACACTGAACTGGGGCGAGCCCTAACTCCAATGATGGATGTGCTCGTAAGACGGCCACGTGAAGATGGGGTCGCAATGTCAAAAGAATGCCAAAAAAGAATACCAAAAGCCAAAGAAAGCCAAGGTCGCTGGAAGCCCCCAGAAACTGGACAGAACAAAGATACATCCTTCTCTAGAGCTTTCAGAGAGAGCCCAGCCCTGCTAAGACCTCAGTTATAGATGTCTGGCCTCCGGACTGGGAGGGGATAAATTTCTATCGGATGAAGCCACCGAGTTTGTGGTAATTTGTGACGGCAGCCCTCGGGAACTCATACACCAACAAATTCCTATTTGTTTTCGTTTTATTCTTTTAAACACATTTTTAATGTTTACTTATTTTTGAGAGATAAGAGAGACAGAGTGGGAATGGGAGAGGGGCAGAGAGAGAGGGAGACACAGAATCCGAAGCAGGCTCCAGGCTCCGAGCCGTCAGCACGCAGCCCGACGCGGGGCTCGAACCCACCACCGGCGAGATCATGACCCGAGTTGAAGTCGGTTGTTTAACCGACTGAGCCACCCAGGAACCCTATTTCCCATTTGTTTTGTAACGAAAAAAATTTTTTTCCAGCATTCTCTTGTTGGAATTTTTAATGGACTTTAATGCTTCATTATTTGCTCTTCGTGCGGCTGCCTAATCCCTCCTTGTGGGTAGGCTTGTCTAGGCTAACTAATTGATAGTCTCTTTGAAGATAAGAACCATACTTTAAATGCCATGAGTATTTCCTATAATAAGAAACATTTCCTAGGTTGTAATATCTAATATTATAACATACTGTAGGAAATATATTTCCCAAAATATAATACAGTAATGTCTATGCAGCAAACACACTTAGCACATTTTTCTAGCCTTCCTGATCTTTCCTTGAAATTATTAATTAAAGGGTGATCAACTCAGTCAACTCCATGCCTGGTCAGGTCATTCAGTCTGAATATTCTAGTGGACAGTAATCACATTAAGAAAAAAGGCCTTAAATTCAAATTCCAAGTGTCTCCGTCACTCGGGTGGAATGAACTAGGCTCCACGTTTCTCTGTAAAACCATAAATCTCAGCGGTCCTTCTCAACCACCCACCCACCCACCGCCAACTTAATTCTTTTCCTTCGGTTCACGCGGATGCCAAAAAGGAAGTCAGCCAATTTCCCTCTGTCACCAGGCAACAGAGAAAGAACTGGAACTTGTAGTCGGAGAGAGAAAAAATACTGGCAACATCAGAACCCGTAACACATTCCTCAACCAGGCATGGCTTCCTTGAATGGAAGGTATTACAGGAAGGTATGGAAGAAATAAAGTTCACTGCTGTCTTATTCTGTTTCGACATGGAGAGCATATCCCTTCCGTTCATTTGTTATGTCGTGTTACCAGGGCAAAAAGAAAAAAATGCAGATCTCAGCTCCATGTGGCATTCGTTTCCACGGAAATAGGACTGATACGCCAGAGAGGAAAAAATAAAAATATATGATGCACGCATTTGGTAGCATTCTGGTTTTAATTTGGAAAACCATAGTTCTTTGTGTCCACCTGGAAACTGGAGGGCACCATACTCTCTAGGTTTTAAGACAACGACAATGTAATCATAAATACCCTCAGGGCAGCGCTTGAAATTTTTCTTCTTCTAGATTCCCACGCTTAGTAGACTGAATACTACCAAACGCCGAGCAGAATACTCAAAATGTGAAGCTGGAGAAATCAATGACTTAACAGGAATTATTGAATGAACACGAATGCTCATCTGTGTCAAGGCTATAAAAAGACCTGCCCTCCTCCTTCACTGAGACCTTGCGGGATCCATCCAGCTCACCCAAGTGGGAAGCCTACAAGCGCTCCTGGATTTCTCCATGCCCCTCACCCCTAACTCCCTTCAGGGTCTCAGTGGTAAAATGGAATGGCCTCACTGGAGGGCCTTGTGACATTTCGCAAGTCCACACCCTTCTCCCCAGACCACTGCTGCTACTTCAGTGTTGGTCCCTGTACCAGGTTGAATCGGGTCTCCTCAAAATGCACATCCTTCCTGGAAACCTCAGAATGTGACCTTATTCAGAAATAGGGTCACTGGAGACATAATTAGTTAAGGCGAGGTCATACTAGGGTAGAGCGGGCTCTTAAGTTTATATTACCGGTGTCGTCGTAGGAAGAGAGGAAGAGACACAGAGGCAGACACAGAGGGAAGACAGCCATGTGACGACAGAGGCAGAATTTGGGGCCACGTTGCCACAAACCAAGGAATGCCAAAGATTGTCGGCAACTATCACAAGCCAGGAAAAAGGCCAGGAAGGATTCTGCCCTGGAGCCTTCAGAGAGGGAACATGAGCCTGGTGACACTTTGACTTCGGACTTCTCGGCTCCAGAACTATTGTTCTAAGCGCCTGAATTTGCGCTCATTCGTCACAGCAGCTCCAGGAAAGTAATATGGTCCCCTCATCTCTCTTCAGGACACTGCAACGACCTTCAAATTGGCCCCGTGGCCTGCAGCCTAACACCGATTTCACGCTCTCCTTCAAAGTGCCCGGGGGGTCTTTCTTACACACAGAACCCACCATGGAACTCTCCAGCGTAAAACCCCTCAACGTCACCACCTGGCCTCCAGGAAGAAGTCCCCAAGCCTTTGCTTCGGTGCGAAGGACCTCACTGTCTCATCCCCGCCATTTTGTCCCAGTCCTGTAGTGCAGAGCCCCACCCTGACCACACTCAGCAATTTATTTCTCTACTCTTCTTGAAGATTCGGTGCCCAGTAGCAGAGCAATGCCTATCATTTATGTCCTTATACCTCCCTGCTCTATAGATAGAGAACACCTCTTCTTACTTTCCTCCTTCAAAAAACGTCGTTATCTTAGAAGACTCTAGCCAAGTATCACCTCTTCCATGAAGCCTTCCTGAATGTCTCCTCTTCATACACTTTCACAAGATCAAATTGACCCTACCCTGCTCTGCGATGCTTCTCTCGTGGCACAAGTAAACAAAATTCTGTTTTTCCTTCACCTGTGAGGCCCCCCGATATCCCCTGGGCTCGCTGAGGAAGGAATCGACCACGTCTGACACAGGATGAGAAACACGTCAGAAGTTAATGGCGGTAAGTGGGTTTTCCACCGTGGTGGGCTCGAAGGGCCTCTGGGTACGCTCAGGAGGCAGTGGAATTCACGGGTTCTGGAGCGGGTGGTCTGGAGAAACAGTTAAAGTAATACGACCCGACGGGAGCAAAAGAGGAGGCTGTCGAGAGGCAACCCACCACACGATGGCCGCTCCCCTTGCCGCCGAGTTCCATGGATCTCCTTTCCTTGGGCGTCCACACACCAGCACGGCCCTGCCCGCTGGCACTGCACCGCCTCGTAGTCCCCGCTCCGGCGGCAGCTGGGAACGTAGGGGTGACCAAAGCTGGTCGCTGTGAACCGCTCCATTTCGCATTTTGTGGGGCCTAGGGCAGAGCCACGCGGGAAAAGGAGAGGACAGTGTGTGAACAGGGCTATGGTCTTTCCAGCATGCACTCTGTGTGCTTTCACAACGTTGTAAATCCTCAGGGCGCCTGGGTGGCTCGGCGGGTTAAGCAGCCGACTCTTGATTCCGGCTCAGGTCGTGAGTTTGAGCCCCGCACCCGGCTCTGCGCTCACAGCGCGGAGCCTGCTTGAGATTCTCTCTCCCCCTCTGTCTCTGCCCCTCCCCTGCTTGTGTGCACGCTCTCTCTCTCGCTCTCAAATTAAAAAAAAAAACCCGCCCTGGTTTTAGATCCTTGCACCCACTTAGGCAAAACAGCCACAGAGACCGCAGCAACTTTAAAACCCAGCGGTTTCTTCCAAGCAGAAACACGCACGTCTGCTGTCGGCTTATTACTTACATCGGAACCGGCCAGAGATGAGGAGCTGAACCGCTAGGAACCGTCTCTGCAATATCCGGTACAGGGTGGTTTCAGTGAAGGTGGAAGCGAGGTCCAGGCCAGCAAAGATGGTGTCATAAATTTCGTCAAGCAACAGCTCCAGACCTGAGCAAAGGCAGAAGCGTTTCAAGGGACGGGTTCGTTCCGAAAGGCAAGTCCTGACTCTGCTGTTCAAACAGACCTCAGGAGGCCCAGAGCCTTCCTGGGCATCGTAGGCATCGGGCCTGATCAAGGTTTTAATAGTGTGCAAAGTCAAGGCTGCCCTGTACGGTTGTGCAGGTTGTTCACGGCACAAAGGAGCACTGCTAAGAGGAAAGCCATTCTGTCCTCCACTCTCCAGGTTGGGAGCTGCATCTGCCCAGAGCGGGGCGCCTCTTTCCAGTGCGCACAGAGGCTCCATATGGGCCAGCAGCTGTGTCCAAGGCACCAGAGATGAGCATTTGCAAACTGTGCGGCTTAGCCGGGGAGCAGCCAGACGCTGCTCTTTCTGCTTGGCAGGTAATGATATTCAGGCTTTCGGGTTTGGGAGGTGCCTCTCACCCACCCCCCTCAGTTTGCCTGAGGTGCGCTTACCTGTCTCAGCCAGTTCCCGCCCTTGACTGTCAGCACAGTGACAATACCCAGACACTTCAGGGAACTTGTTCCGGAAGGCACTGAAGGTCACGAATGCATCTGGAAACCTAGGAGAGAAGGAGATGTCTGCTCCCTGCTTCATCAAATCCTCACGAGCGCCGCTCACAGAAATAAATAAACGTGGCCTCATCTCATCTGGGGAGAAGGAATGTCTGCTTTTTTATCTCATGCCATTTGCTCTCTGTTTCTTGCAGGAAATGTGTTTCTTTTCTCAACCGGGTTTTCACCTGGCCCGAGCTCGGCTGGACAGATGAAAAACAAAGCTGTGCTCAGCTGTTACCTGCTCACTAGTCATTTCCCTCACATGTGGCATTTCACCAACACACCCACGCGTGTGTCTCACGGGGTCAGGCAGAAAACAGGTAATGAACGGCGCATGACCGGAGCGTAACTTTACTAGACTGTAACTCGAGGGACCAAAAGCCAAGTTGGCTTTACAAACATATGGTACATTGTGGATGATCTCATTGGGGGAGATCAAACAACTTCAGAGCCCTTTATGACTTTTCCAGAGCTTGAAAAGAAGCCAGATTCCACCCTAGGAAATTCTTAAGGACATTTCCCGCTCCATAGTTGAGAAAAACAACACAGAATCAATATGACGCCACTACAAGGGCTATGCGTGCCTCTCCATACGTGCGGGGAGAGTGTGCCCAAGCCACGTCTGACCTGGCAGGTTTCATAAGGAGCTAATTCGCTGGGTTCCCCATCCTGGAAGATGAAGCTGAGGTGACATGAAACTTTATTAAAGAGTTCTTTCCGTGTGCAGTGATTAAGCAACCGGAGAGGCGCTTTTCATTGTTATGCGACATTGAGAGATTCGTTTCCGTGCCCTGGGGGGTTGGCACACCTACCTATGTCTGGAAATACATCCCCAAACAATGAGTTCGAGAAAGCGGCAGCTCTCTGCACAAACAGATCCATTGCTGTGTGATCCGTTCCAGCAAAATACTGAAAACAAGCTCAGTGTCCAACGATAGGAAAATGAAGATGCAAATTATAGTAAGTTTCCTAAATGGATGCACGCGTAACACTCCGCGAAGACAGCAGCTTGCAAAATGGCCTGTACATACACCACAACGACCTCAACGGAAATGAAGCAGCATTGGAAGGCAACAGGCAACCCAGGAATCACTCAGAGCCTGAACGGGGGGCGTAGAAGGTACTAGCTAATTTGCATGGCAATGAATAGGCAACAAGCTTACAAGAGCACTGTGAGGTTATGGATTGTTTTCTCCATGCCTTTGATCATTGTGTATCTATAAGCTAAATAAAAAGGGGTGTTGTAGGGGCGCCTGGGTGGCGCAGTCGGTTAAGCGTCCGACTTCAGCCAGGTCACGATCTCGCGGTCTGTGAGTTCGAGCCCCGCATCGGGCTCTGGGCTGATGGCTCAGAGCCTGGAGCCTGTTTCTGATTCTGTGCCTCCCTTTCTCTCTGCCCCTCCCCCGTTCATGCTCTGTCTCTCTCTGTCCCAAAAATAAATAAACGTTGAAAAAAAAAATTAAAAAAAAAAAAAAAAGGGGTGTTGTAGTAAGTGAATTCTGCGTAACAGAAACTAAAACCTCCCTTCACCCAGTCGTCACGGATTAGAGGTATATAATAAAAACAAAAAAATGAATTGAAACCTGAGATAATACATTCTCTCTCTTTTTTGACATTTATTTATTTTTGAGAGAGAGAGAGAGACGGAGTGTGAGCAGGGGAGGGGCAGAGAGCGAGGGAGAGACATAATCCAAAGCAATGTCCAGGCTCTGAGCTGGCAGCACAGAGCCCGACACAGGGCTCGAACCCACCAACCGCGAGATCATGACCTGAGCCGAAGTCGGATGCTTAACCCACTGAGCCACCCAGGTGTCCCTGGGGTAATTCAATTCTAAGAGAGGTGACAGTAGTATAATAATCACTTCCATTCGTTGCACACTATCTTGTAAAAGACAACCTGCCAAATGTTTACTACATATTGACTTGTTTAACCCACTTAACACTCCTAAAAGGCAGGTGGACTTTTTTGGTACCCATTTTAGAGGTTAAGAAAGTAAAGTATGCTGGCCACCATCTTGAAATAGCGGTGGGAGACAGACTGCAAACCCAGGTCTTACGCCCCACGTGATGCCTCTGTCTGCCAGTGGTGTTCTTCACTGGGTGTTGGCTGCACCTGGTTCCCGTCGCACTTTCTCAGAGGCACACGACTCTTCTTGTGTTCGGACACTCTCCCCTGTGTGCCCTTTCCCAATAGCTAATAGATGTGGAACACACACGCGCTGGAGAACACAGGAATGGGCCACCTGGCTGGCCCCGGGTTCCGAACCCGTAACAACAGGAGACACGGGAGGTTCCAGTCACTCTAGTCCCACGTTCTGCCAATTCACCCCAAAGGCCCTCTTCAGCGTCATGTCCCGGGACCGGTGCCAGCAGAAGGAATTCTGAGCCTTCTTCATCCCACTACTTTGGGGGCAGAGTCCTCCTCCCTCGGTTTCCGGCCTTAGAAGCTACCCACTTCCTGGACCTCCATGTGCTTTTTGCATGGACCTCACGGTCGCTGTCCCCGCTTCTTGCATACTGGAGATCACTGTGGCTTTAGCTGGAGGGCGTCCTCCCAGGAAACCCCCCTGCACCATCGCCTGTAACCCCTCCTTGCCAATTCTGCGTGCACTGAAAAGAGTCCAGAGCTCCGGCCTTGGCCTAGCCACATGTGGTCACTGCCGTTAACCACTACGAATGAAAATAATAACGGGGGGAACGTACTGGACGACCCAACACTGCACCAAGCACCCTCTTCACTCCTTCTCAGTCCTCACGACAACACTTAGAAAGCTGCACTTTGCAAACGAGAACGCTGGCCCTCGGAGTGGTGAACAGACTGGTTTAAGATCACCCAGCCCAGACCCGGGGGTGGGCGTCCGCAGCTGGTGGGAAGGGGGGCTGCCTCTGAAACGGAGCCTGGTCCTCAGGGGACCCCGCCCCGCACCCAATGGGAAGTTCAAGCTCTGAATCTTCCTCGATCTCCTTAGTTCCCAAAGTCCGATATGATACAATCTGATTTTTGTGGCTGATCTCTGAAACGGTACCACCGCTGTGAATTTTGGACTCTTCCCCCAGGGTAGCAGGTGACGGCGTAGAGGGTGGCTTTGTAGCTGCTTCTGCTATCGTCACTGGTGCTTTCTGGGCGGCCAGGACGGGAGGGCCTTGGCCGTGCTTCCCACCTCCTGCTCATTGGATTCCCAACCCTTCTCTGCCACCCCAGCAGAAGTCCAGCCACTAACACTGAACCCGAAGTCCACGGGAAAGGGAGAAAGGTCCCATCCTCACACGTGGGCCAGCTAGGTTTGGAACCTGCTGTAAGGCCAAAGAAGGCTCCAGAGGATGTGAGCCTTGAGTGGGATTGCAAAGCTAAGAACGATGAATTGACAAGGAGAGAATGGAGAACACGTCTACAAGGATCTTTAGCCCGTCTCCAACTCCAAAGTGGGGGCAGAGGATGACAGTGTGGGCGGAAGGATTAGCTGAGAGGCTGGTAGTCACCGGGGCAGCGGCGGGGGGGGGGGGGGGCCGGCACAGGTCCGGAGGAGAATGTCGGAACCCAAGCATCTCTGTCATGGACACACCGTTCCTGAACGTGCCCTGCCCACTCCCCTTCTGGGCATGGGGCTAAGGAAACTGACTGTCCTGTCTGTCTCTGTCCGGTCAAGTCACGGAGGACCCTACGGCACACGGCATCACCCCCTTTTATGAGGATCCGAAAAAGCTTTGCCCATCTTGAATAGAAGAACAGATTGTGTTCTTCTGAAAAACAGGTTTCCTTTTATCTGGCAGAAACCAAATAACTTAGACTGTTTTCTCTTGCTCTGGTTCTAAGGCTCCCAGACATAAGTAAGCAGCCGCTCATACCTGTGATAAGAATACTTTATAGAATGAACCGTATGTGCAACCTTTGCCTTGGCTCCTTCGTACGTTCTACTCTGATTTTGCCTTCCCTACGATTTCCTCTCTCTTCCTTTTCTCTCCTGTTCTGGGCGTGTCAGAAGAAAAGAGGAAGCGAAAATCAACACAGAGCTTGAAAACCAAAAAGGACATATTTCACCTAGTGAAAAAGGATGTGCCGTTTTTGTTGAATAAAAAGGAACAGCTCAGAATGATCGTAAGAAAGTGTTCAAGGGAGAAAATTGTAGCGCGGGGGGGGGGGGGGGGGGTAGACAGGATGGTAGGCCTGGTGCCCTCACATGGTGGCCAGCCCAGCGTTGGAGAAATCACGGCTATGGTTCAGTGGAACACGAAACGTCAGGCCCTGGCAGGCGTCTGGTCCTGGTCGCATACAGAGCGGCCCCCGTGCCCTGGGCTCAGGTAGCTGATACCATGGCTCAGTCAGATTCTCCATGCCACCCCCAGACGAACCCTCCAGAAACCTAGCCATCCCTTAACAAATTAGCAATTAGTTTGGCTGTCTCCTGTGCCCGAAGAGTACCCCTTGAAGTAGGAGCTCTGACCCAGCACGGATGTCTCCGATGGTCAGTCTACAAGGACTTCTCCACATATTCCGGTAACGATGACCCTTGGCGACGCATTAAGATGTATCTGATCCTTCTCCCTGGGTTATCTGACTAGCGGGGGTTACATCCTTGGTAAGACTGGTTGCTAAGAAAATTTGAGTTTGCTTAGTCACTAAAGACGGGGCCTAAGAACAAAAACAAATTAACTGAATTTTAGCTCAGACCACTAAGGCCTTGGCAATGGCATCGGCTTTTAAGACCTTTACGTACAAAGCGTTTCCCTAGTTAGTGGTTGGACGAGGGCAACACGAAAGGCAGGGAAGAGTCGGGAGACCTACCAAAGCTTACTCACCACCACACATGGTTTTTCTAAGTCACCAGCCGAATAGGTGTAGTGAGCCGTGGCCTTCCGGAGGCAAAGGACCTCCTCAAATGCACAGACACTGCAGCCACGTTCAAGTACAGGTCGTCACCCAGCACGTCTAAGAACCCACAGCAGGTTGGCAGATGAGCCCCACCCCCCCCAGGCTTCCAGCCTCCCCTCCAGGTCCCATGCCAGTAAGCCAACCACTTCGTGTCACATCTCCGCTGGAATTTCCCGAAGAAACCCTCTCAGACTCAATATTCCACGATCCCACTTGTGACTTTCCTTTTCCAAACTCATCCTGCACCATCCGTCTAGAAGCCAGACTTTGGTTTGATTCTTCCTCCCTCTCACCCTCCACCTTCAATGAGTGCTGTGGATTCTATCCTGTGTAGGCTTCTCCCGCCGCCCTGTCTCCCCCACAGTCCCCCCCCCAATCACGTGTTCTAATCCACGCCTACGTCGTCTCTCACCTGGACCAGTGCAGGAGCCTCCGGGCTCACAGAGCTCCCCCCACCAGCACCCACTTTGCTCTTCCCCAGCCAGTCCATTCTATCCTAAACTCAAGGCATACCCAATCTCCGTCCCCAGGCTCAAAATTCTTGATGCAGTGTTGGGGACATACTAATACTAGAAAAATTACTCCTTGCTTATCTGAAATTCAAAGAGAACTGGCCGTCCTTTGTTTTATCAGCAGCCTTAGGTACGAAGTCTAGACTCTCTACACGGCCTCTGTGGCTCCTACCATCATGCGCCGTAGAGCGGCTGGGCCTGGCCATGCCCAGGTCAGCTTACCGAGAAATCCCTGAAATTGGCTGGGCTTCCAGTAACCGACCACCCAACCCTTCCCATGACCTTCCTAAGTCAGAATTCCCCCAGAGACATACTTGCTTACATAAAGGAAAGGATCCCATTTCAGGAGTAAGTTTTTTTTTGTTTGTCTGTCTGAAACAATGGATGCTTAGTCTTGAATTTTTGTATTTAACTCGACTGCCCTCTTGTGGAAGGAGCTATGAACCGTGCCTCAAGCTGGCACACAGGCTGATTATAAGCACAGACTGCGGGCCTACTGTGCAGGGAAAGAGAGTTGAATCAAGGTTGTGTGGGAGAGTGAACAGAGCCAAACAGCTCTAGAACCCACTAATTATGCTTCCCAGGGGGAGCTCCTTAGCCTCTGTGTTTCAGATTCCTCATCCGTATGCTAGAGAATGTAACCGTCCAATTATTTTTTGTAAATATTAAAGGAGGCAAAAGATTGTCCAATTGCCTGTATACAGTAAGCACTCAGTTGAACTTGAACTGAGCACACACTGGTTTGCATCCATGAGTATCAGTAAATCAGGCTGTTTGGAAATTCTTATGTGCACACGGGAAGACCATTCTCTAAGCCTGGGAGGAAACGCACCCTAACCCACGTTTGCTAAAGCTGGGTGCTACATGAGTAATCATGATCATTGCATTATAATTCACAATTGTCTCAGTGGTTTCAAAGACGAGGACCCATCAGATCCTCACCATGACCTAGGGAGCAGGTGCTGTCTCCTTATTTCAGGTGGGGACACTGAGGCACAGAGATGCAGAGAGGGTAAATGATCAGGTCACTTTGCCAAGCAGTGGCAGAGTTAGTTAGAATGGGGGTCACAAAGGCAAATGCTATGGGCCCAGGCAGGTGATGCAAACGAAAGCAGGGAACAGGACACCTGGAGGGACCCAGAGCATTGGACCGTGTGTAATCAGTCCAAAAAGAACAGTTCAAGGCCAGCTTCTTGGTGCCATGGGAGGATTCAGGAATTCAGATTTTACGTATTAGGTGAAACATACAAAATTGCTGACGTTCAACTATTTTTACCTCCACAAGCAGAAATTTCATAGAGTTAACTTGAAATTTTCCAGTTTTTAAAATAACATGCAGTTCAAATAAGACTTCTCTATGGAAAGTCCCTGTGCACAGGCCCCTAGCCTGTGACCCCTCCCAGCACAGCCCCTGGGGATCCTCTCTCTTGCAGAAGGAAAGAAACGGGCTGTTTTGGAAGCCAGCCACATCGAGGCTCAGGTTCTCTCGGAGAATTCCCATCCGTTTTCACAGCCTAATATGCTTACTGCTTTTATTTAGGACGTTTCAATCATGTCTGCAGGTCTGTGCCGTCCTCGCACAGTGATAAAGCAGCCATCTTGAACACCGAGAAACTATCCGATTATTTGGGCCAAGATCTATCCTGTATCTCCCTTTTTACGTTTGTTATTTAAATCCTTAAACTTATCTATAGGTCAGGGCGCCTGGGTGGCTCCCTCGGTTGAGCGTCCGACTTCGGCTCAGGTCACGATCTCGCGGTTCGAGCCCCATAGCGGGCTCGGTGCTGACAACTCGGAGCCTGGATCCTGCTTCAGATTCTGTGTCTCCCTCTCTCTCTGCCCCTCCCCCACTCACACTCGGTCTCTTTTTCTCTCTCTCTCTCTCAAAAATAAACGTGAAAAAAATTTAAACTTATTTAACAGGTGCCTATATGCACACCATTTACAAAACTGTATAAATACGGTCATACCCATGCTTGCCATGGTGACATCTTTTTTTTTTCCTTTTCTGCCAATTCCCTTCTCCCTCCTCCTGCTTCTCCGCAGCAACCTGACCCAGCCGATGGCCGTGGTAACCACCCAGCGAGTGTGGATTCATACTGCCCTCTGTGCTCAGCCAGTCCTGGACAGACACTAGGGCCGTTGGGTCATCGTAAAGGCACATAAAAGGATGTTTGCTTACTTGTTTTCTAAAAGAAAAATCACACAAGCGCCTAGTACCTTTTACCATATTATCATAATACGTGCGGCAGCATCCCGTCCAAATCAACTGGTATAGTTCCAGTGCGTTCTGTGTAACGGCTGCGCACATGTTTCTGGGGGGTGCACATCTATGCAGCTCTCCACCCTGGGTTTCTCAGTCACTTTGTCCCCAGTTTTCCGCTACAGTGAAAAACAAGGCAGAAGACATCCCAGTACATATGTCTTCACCCTGGGGTCTTTTTATTTCCCTGGGCTGCCTGGGCGGGAGCATCCATGTGTTTTTAATTTGAACGGCTGTTGCCCACTTGCCTCCTTAAAAACACTGTCGTCTTTCAGAGGTCCCCAGCAGCCTGTGCATGTGACAGCCCGCACGCACATGAGCTTTGGCAGGGACAGGAAGAGATGGCCTGGGGGTGGGCCTCCCCGCCAGAGGCCGGCTCCCCTTACCTGTTGTAGCTATGAACCAGGTCGAAAATCATCATGTCTGTGGTGTTGACAAACTTGCATTGGACCGGCAGGAAGTGCCCATCCGGAGAGCACTGAGGGGGTGACCTGTCTCCCACCCCGTGGAGGAGACGGCGGTTTCTTATCTCGCAGCTCCTAGGACCTACACATTTCAGAGGAAAAATTTTAAATTCTTAGATATCAGGGGCTCCTGGGTGGCTCAGTCGGTTAAGCGTCCGATTTCGACTCAGGTCATGATCTCACGGCTCCCAGGTCCGAGCCCTACATTGGGCTCTGTGCTGACAGCTCAGAGCCCGGAGCCAGCTTCGGATTCGGTGTCTCCCGCTCTCTCTGCCCCTCCCCCTCTCGTGCTACCCTGTCCCTGTCTTTCCCCAAAATAGATATTAAAAAATAAATAAATAGGGGCATCCGGGTGACTCAGTCGGTTGGGCATCCGACTTCGGCTCAGGTCATGATCTTGCGTTCATGGGTTCGAGCCCCACGTCGGGCTCTGTGCTGACAGCTCAGAGTCCGGAGCCTGCTTCGGATTCGGTGTCTCCCTCTCTCTGCCCCTCCCCCACTCACATTCTGTCTCTCTCTCTCTCTCTCTCTCACTCAAAAATAAAATAAAAACATTTTTAATAAATAAATAAATAAATGCATTCTTAGGGACAAGGAGGCACATTCACTTCTGCAGTCCGGACGCGCACATTCACACCACACGCGTGACATCGATCCACCACGTGGAAATATGAGCAGGGTACAGCCTTCCTAAGATGCTCCCATTGTCTGTACTGAGGCCCAGGTCCTCTGCCTTTTGGCCGGGAGGCCCGGCACAGTCACGGTTACGTGCGGAAAACTGGACGCCCTGGGCACGTGTGCAACGCTGGGGCCCCTGGCACTTACATCGCGTGGGCCTCCCCGGCTGGCGGGTCCCGTACACCTCCATCCCTTCCGCATCCACGCACCAGCACTGTCCCCGCCACGGGTCACACTGCACGGGCGCGTACTCCCCCGAATCCTGACACTGAGGGAGGTAGGATGTGGCCGTGCTGTTAACATAGCCTCTCAGCAGGATCTGCTGCCTCTGCAGCTGGCAGAAAGACAGACCTGAGGGTGCACAGAGCAGGGTCAGAGCTTCGGGCCCCCTCCCTGGACACGGGGACGCATCCGTCCCACCCACAACAACCCAGGGATCCTCAGAGAAGGCAGCCGGCTCAGGCCCAGCGCTCCGACTGTGCAACTTTATCCCAGGATTTCTCCCAGCAGCCTGTGGGCCAAGTGAGGGGGTGGGGGGCTCCACGGTGCCCTGTCAGTCAACCAGACACCCCACAGCCCGCGCGCTGCAGAGGGGAGGGGCAAATGCACTGTGGGCTGGCTGCTGGCATCCCACGGCCCTGCCCACTCCTTCGCTGTGTGGGCCTGGGAGTCCCTGCAGCACCCCCGGCCTCCCTTCTCGCCTCCAGGGTTGAGACACAACTGCCTTCCTCGGTGTCCGTGTGCATGTGGATTAGTGACCTTGACCATCACCACCCCCGCTGAATCCCTACCGTGTGCCCAGTGTTTTACACATGCTTTAAATCCGGTGAGGTGGAGCCTACGTTCCTGTCACAGACGAGGAACCCCAGCTCAGCGAGGGTAGGGGACCCGGCCAGGGTCATTGCGCCCGACAGCGCTGGGGAGCCAGCCTGCCCCCCTCCCCCCCCGCCCAACCCCCAAGCCCACAAGCCTGGCAGCAAAAAACCAGCACCCAAAACAGAGCTTTCCTCCTTAAAGGAGACCTTTGGTTCCGGGCTCAATCACACATTTTAAGATGACCAGCTTGAAGTGAACTTTGTTTTAGGCCTAGCCGTGACATGCTTTATGGGGGCGGGGGCGGGGGCAGGAAGGGCTGCGTGTCTTCCACTATTCGCGATAATGATTATTTTAACAGTGAAGAGTTCACCGAAGTCTCAAGTTTGAGACGCACCTGATGTGAGAAACACCAGGTGTATACGGCTTAATCCCGCTTCCAGGGGCCCCCAGTGTCCCCTGAGCTCAGTAGCTGACCGACTGTCCCCCTGGATTCTCACTGCAGCCCTTCAGGAAGTAGGGACTCGGGTGCGGGACCCCCAGCCTAACTGGAAGAGGAACATCCAGCAGCCAGAGGGAGACCCCCGTTCCCTCGGACGGCCCCTCACGCACTTACAGGCCACCGGCCGCCCGGGCTGCCTGCTTCCAGGCACCTCCTTGCCCTCGGCGTCCACGCACCAGCAGGAGCCACCGTCATCCTCGCACTGGACTGTCCTGCAGGCAAGAGAGACACCACACGCAGACAGAGTTACTGGGCCCCAAAGCCACAACCCGGCTTCCCTTCCTTCTCCCTTTCCCTTCTGTCAAGTTTTAATTCAATTAAATTAGGGAGAAACTGGGGCACCTGGCCTAGCTCAGTCGGTCAAGGGTCCCGCTTCGGCTCCGGTCACGATGTTATGGCGACATAAACAGGGCTGGCAAAGGTGAGCCTTCCCGCACCTCCTGTGCCCCTCCACCCTTCCCAGAGGCCCAAGCAGGGAGCAGAGCACAGCGTCTCTGTGCTCTTGCGAGGGCGGAAGAGTGCTGAGAACGCACAGGAAATGAAGGGAGGTGGGGATGCTTCCTGGGGGGGGGGGGGCGGTTCCCAGAGCACAGTCCACAGACTCCCCGAGTCCGGTGTGACCAGAATAGCAGGGAAAGTGAACATCCAAGCCCGCATGAAGGATCCCCGTGCATTCTGCTCCACCCAGGTCCCACATCCTCATCGGGGCCTTCCCTTCCCATCCACTACCCCTGCCCCTACCTGTCACTAGCCCCTGCCCCTGCAGGGTATCCCCCACCCCCCCCGCAGATTACCTCTCCACTCTACAGGGACAGGGTCCTGGATGCGAGTTCACGTTAGGGCAGCCCAAATCCCCTTCCAGAGAGGAGCTCTGGCTCCAGCTCTGACTTCTCAAGAGCACATGCGGGGAAGAGGCACCAAAGCAGAAATCACTCCGCCCCCCCCCCCCTTCATTACAGCAAATGGGCTGGGGCACCTGGGTGGCTCAGCCGGTTGAGCATCCGACTTCAGCTCAGGTCATGATCTCTGAGCTTGTGGGTTCGAGCCCCGCATCAGGCTCTGTGCGGACAGCTCAGAGCCTGGAGCCTGCTTCAGATTCGGCGTCTCCCTCTCTCTCTGCCCCTACCTCCCCTCTCTCTCAAAAATAAATAAACATTTCAAAACATTAAAAAAAAAAAAAAAAA
>NW_024412417.1:39913756-40033867 GCF_014898765.1 Herpailurus yagouaroundi | reverse complement strand
TTCAAAACATTAAAAAAAAAAAAAAAAAAAGGAAATGGGCTGAAAGTTTGGGCAGGAAAAGAAGAGAAGTTCTTGGCCCTGGCTGGGATGAAACAGGGACCGGGGCGCTCTGGGTCATATTATCCAGTCCATTAGCCTGGGGGAACTGAACCTAGAGGCGGGCCCCACCCACCTGACAGTAGCCACCTGTCACGTTTCTGGGGGGGGAGGGGGGCTGGTGAGGGCTCAGTGCGGGGCCTTAAGGTCTCTTGGGGGCCCCAGGAGTGCACAGGGCTGGGGCAGCCTTACTGGTAGCTGCCGTCTTCTGCGCACTGAGGAACATAGTCTGCTCGCTCCAGAAACGCCCTCTCCCTCTGCAGCTCGCAGGGACGTAGAGGCTGGGCGTCCACCTGGTATTCTGGGAAAAGGGAAGCAGCTCGTCAAGGAGGGGTGTGGATGGGGTTCCAGTAGCAAAGATGGGGGTCCCTGCAGCACAGGTGCTCTCCTGGCATCATCAGCGCCAATTACGTTCTGACTCGCAATGCTGTTTCCAAGTTCGCGATTCACACGTTTCCAAGTAGGACTTTAGCTCATTTAACCCTCAACCTCTCCTGGGAGGTGAGACCTGCATCTTCCCCACGTGGCGCTAACACGGTGAAAGCCACCTGCTCGAGGTCACACAGCTGCAAAGAGAAGGGTTCAAAGTCAACCCTCAGACACTGCGTTCCCCCGAACCACGGCGTCCGAGCGCCAGAAAGATGGTGTTCTTGAATTTATCGAGCGGTTCCCTGTGGGCAGAGCCTCTCCCGGCCCAGGTCAGGAATGCAAATTAATCAGCAACCCCTGTGGGTCAGGCGTCCTCGTCGTATTCTCCTTTGAGAACACATGTGACATGCAGGCACGCACTTGGAGATCACGACCGCGTCGGGAGGTTAGTGTCCCTGTCTTCCTTTTGCAAACAGAAAAGGGAAGCTGACACTTATCCAAAGTCCCACAGCAAGTGGCCAACCTCTGCTCGCTATTTTCACCGCCTCTATTTCACTGCACAGGTGGATGTGGTTTTTGGTTTGCTGTGGTTTTTCTTCACTACCTGCCGATGACTTCTCAAACGCCTCGTGTGGATGACCTCGGCCCGAGACCGCCCAGGGAATAAAACCAGGTATCAACGCCAAAACTCACTAGCAGGATCGGGTGGGCTGAGCTCAAATTGAATTGGGAAGATCTGATTTCCCACCTCCTCTCCCACCAGTCGCTGGCTCCGTGCCCTCAAGGTAATTTAGTCCGACTCGCAAAACCACTGTCTCTTCATCGGAAAACCGTCCGCAGGACATGGTGGGGACTAAACGAGATCACAAATGTTCCCAGGCGCAGGGGCAGAGCCTGGCTGACGTCGGGGTTGTGACCCGAGAGCTCCCTCCAGACCCTCTGCTCCTTGGCCTTGAACCCGCAACTCACCAAAGATGTTGGCCGACACCAAGCAGGCTGAGCCCAGCAGACTGAGGACCCACGGGGCCAGGACCATTTCTGTGGGCCGGTCCGGGGACGAAGGCGAACAAGCCACTGCCTGCCCTAGGCTCTGGCCAGGGAGCCTTTATAGAGCCTCTCTGGCACCGCCACCCCCACCCCCACGGGCACTCAGGGAAGCTGTGTTTTCTCTGCCCGTCACAAGGGGTTCCTCCACCTGCGTCTGCTCCCTCCGAGGACACTCGTGTGGCCAGCGGGGGACGGGAATCTCGTTGAGGCTCTGTGAAGCAGAACCTAGTGGAGTGACTTTGAAATTCATCTTTGCAGGTGAAGAAAGTTCTATGGTTTTGTGGGCCACAGGCTCAGGCCTCCCGGGAACAAAGCATTTCCTCTATCTCTCCCTTCTTTCCTCTCCTTCTTCCTTCCTCTCTCCCTCCTTTCTTCTTCGCTCCCTCCCTCCCTTTCCTCCCTGCCTCCCTTCCTCCCTCCCTCACCTTCCTCCCTGCCTTCCTTCCACCAATACAATTTAGAGCCCCACAGCAACAGACACTATTCCAGGCAATGAGACTGTGGCAGAGAACAAGCAAAATGACTAGTATAGAAGGTAAGAACGTTAGGAAGGGAAGCCAAGCACACAGACACAGGTTCCTATTCATCCGTGGTCTCCCTTCCCTGCTGTCCGAGGACCTCAGAATCTCCAACCTAAAGGGAGCAGGCACCGTGTCTCCCACAGCGAGATTGTAAAGCAGTGTATTTTCTCTTAGCAAAGCCAGCCTCCTTCCTTTCGTCCTTTCCCTGAGCGACCATGGAAAACTCACATCATCCTCTCGAGCCCCTGCCTCCTCCTCTAGAAAAAAGAAATACAAGGAGAATAATAATGTGTACCTACTCGATAGGGTTGCTGTAAGGCGACGAGTATGTGCACAAGAGAAGCTAGCAATTAAGATCACTGATTTTCTCATCTTGCAAATGACGTGGTGCCAGAGGGTGACAGGTGCCCAGGATACCCTGCAGGGGCAGGGGTCGCAGATGGGAAGGGAAGGCCCCGCTGAGGATGTGGGACCTGGGTGGAGAGAGAGGGCGAGCGAGAGCCTGGAGGGATGGCATCCCGGGGTGGGGGAAGGCCAGGAGGCCAGGCTGGGAGGTAGAGGAGGCTCCCCACCCAGGAGGGAAATGAAGGGTCCTAGCCGCGGAAGTGGATCGTGCTACCCAACAGAGGTGCTATGAATCTTACAAGAGTTCACATATGACAAGTGCTTAACACAGCTCCTGCGTGTAACTGCCCAGGGTTGGTTACCAGCATCATTATTATGTTCCTGATACAAAGCACAGAAAGTAAAACTCTACACTTATTTGGGGGGGGGGGGGGGACCAAAACTGGGTAAGAAATCCTGCTCTGCACAGCCCCAGTCTCAGCCCCAGCCCAGCCAAAATGGGTGGCCAAGCTTCAGGTCCACTCGGCCCGGATGCTCCACAGGCATTTCAAATTCAACACACCCCACAACAACAAGCTGCTCAACGCTTCCTCCAGCGCTGCACCTCACTGTGCTCTTTCCACCTCTCTAACGGCAAACCTGAGTGTTATCCTAACCTCTCCGCTCACATGGCGGCCAGCGGCCTCCACATCCTCCCAGCAAACCCTCATTCCCCCCGCCTTGGGCCTGACCCTTCTTCACAGCACCTTGGGCTACGGGCTCTGGACTCGCAGGGCCTCCCACCCTGGCCCCTCACCAGGCTGCTTCTCCAGCTGCCGGGGTGGGGGGAGGTGGGGGGGTGGGGAGGGACAGTCACTATTGCGCAGGTGTCCCGGAGATCAAGACCACAGGCCGCTCCTGAAAACCGTGTAGCCGTGGGAGGGTTGGGGAGGCTAACCGATAATGAGACTCAGATTTGAGGCAAAGATGATCTGAGCGGGTAGGTGTGTTGGCATTTACGGGAGGAGGCAGTAGCGGAAGAATCCCCCTCCCCCACCAGGCCCCCCCCCGTCCTACACCCCTCACTGTGAGGAGCCAGCAACATCTCTTGGCGACACAGCGGCGCCTCCTCATCTGCAGGGATGCCTCCCCTGACCTCCGGGGGGTGGCCCGACCTGCAGAGGTCCCCCAACTCTGGAAGGAGGGCGGTCTCTTCCGGAAGCGCGGCGGACCTGCCCGCCAGAACTGAACCCCGGGAGTGAAGGGCGGGTGATGGGCCACCGCGAGGCATGACCTGCTCCGAGCCCCGGAGCCCAGCGCCTGCTGAGTCACTGCCGCTGGCGCGGCCGCCGTCCCCGCTCGGCTGGCTCTGGAGCCCTGCAGTGCGGGGGGCCGCAGGGGTGCGCACGGGGAGCGCAGGAGAGGTGCTCGGCTCCAGCGGGCAGCAGAGCGTGGAGCTGGGGCCGGCGCCGGGCTTCGGCTTCTCACCGTGACTCAGCGGCCCCCGCCGCGAGCGGGGCGACACGCGGGGACACGCAGGCCTCCTCCGCGGTGACGCCCGCCGGGTTCCTCTCCGACCCGCTCCCGGCTCAAGCCCACGACGCTCAGACGGGCCCGAGGGTCGAACCCAGAACCCTGCCTCCGCGCCTTCCTGCCCCGATACTGGGGTGCTTACCGAAGACTGGGGGGGGGGCGAGTAACTGGAATAAAGAGGAGGAAATCGCTTCAAAAGGCGCGTGCGCGCGCCAGCTGGACGCCGGGCCCTGACTTTTGGGCCCACCTGCTTGCACCCACCCCCCTCTGTCCACATTTTTCTGAAGCTCCAGTTTCCAGCTTCTCTCTCTCATCTGGGGCCAAAGACCCCAAGGCCAAAAGAACCTCCTGGTGGGGAAAGAAACTTCGCCTCCGGCAGTGAGGACGGCCCAGACCACCCAGACCAGTTGGAGCTCCACCCCCAACTTGAGCCTGCGCAGAAGGGCCCTGGAGTGACCCCGGAGTGACCTGTGGTTCGCGTCGTCTCATTGTAATGCTAAAATCGCCACCGAGGAGGAGCACGCGGTCGTTAACGTAACACGAACACGCGATGTACGTGTAGGCTTGGTTTTTGAAGGCGCACCCGCGACCTTGTGCCCGCCCCTGCTTACGATGACAAGGCTGCCCTACTATCTAAATCATCATCCTGGGGGGGCCTGGCTGGCTCAGTGGGAAGAAGCATAGGCTCTTGATCTCGGGGTTGTGGGTTCGGCCCCACGCTCGCTGTGGAGATCATGTAAGAAATAAAATCTTGACAAATAAATAGTCGCCTAACCCTAAATAAAAGGAACCTATCCACCCTTGCTGGGGAGTCATACTTTGGAAGCTATCCCCTGCCCGGGGGTGGGGGTGGGGGGATCTCCTTATTTGCTGGAAATAGGTTCCTTTGTGTGACAACTCCCCCTGATGTCTTCTCTACCTGTAACTCACCAAGGAGCAAACTCACATTAGGTGAACTACAATGTCAGATGCCACTGTTGGTGAGGTTCATCAGCCGCCGCCCACCGCGGGGGGTGGGGGGGGGAATTGCTTCCCAGCTGCCCCTCCCCTAAGCCAGCCTGCTGCCCTCCTGCTGGGTACCAGGCCACTGCCTTGGACAGCTTCCCCCCACCAGCCCATCCCCAGTGACTCAGAGCCACATCGCTCCTCCTGGGTTGCCAAGGAAATAGTCAGAATTCCTGGTGCTTGAAGTCTGCTTCCAGAAAGATAGAATAGACACACTTCTCCCTATTTCTCCTGCTAAAACCCTTGGAGAGTATACGTAAAACAGACAGAAGACGACTCTGAAAGGTAGAAGGAAGACAGCCAGCTAGCAACCTCAGGACAGAGGAACAATATGGAAGTAAGGTCCCCAGACTGTATTTTGCCTCACGTCTCTCAGACTGGGACAAGCCGGCAACTAGAGACACCAATAAACACAGGGCTCAAAAAAAAGCACCAAGGAAAGCTTCTTGAGCTGACGGTCCAGAAAAGGGGCAGCCTGGCAAGACAAAACCTTTTTCACAATAACTGCTCTATTCTAGCAAACCTCACAGAGAAAACTGTGGCTCCGCCTCCACCCATGCTAGCCAAGGCCGGAGGGGGGACCGTAGAATCCCACCTTTGCCTAACCGTAGGGAGGCTCCCCAGCCCTCTGCCAGGATGGTGACAGAAGGGTCACATGGGGAGCGGGAGTTTCATCCTGGCCGGGCAGTAATGAACTCCCCCCCCCCCCCCACCCATGGGGTCAGTGGTTCTGTACTGTTTCTGGTCCAGTCTTCCCACATGTGTCTAGATTCTCTGTAAGCATCCTGTTCGGTAGCCCATTCAAGCGGCTCGCTCACTCTTACTTGGTGGCTCTCAGGATGGAACTTCTCAACAGTCCCGTGATCCTAGTGCTGTCTCTGGGGAAATCCAGCAAGAGAGCCGAGATCTCCGAGTGCAGCCTGGCCCAATCTTTCCGAGTCTGTTCTGATTCGGTAACAGTTAACATGCATTTGCTCTCTCTACTGCCTCTTTTCAAAGCAATTGTATCTGCCATGCAACTCCACTCCCTGACTGACCAGTCCGCTCTGGTCTTCAAAGCCCCATTGTCTATTTGAAATCTGGCCATTTGGCCTTCTAAGGGCTCAGCCTTTCTCCCACACCGTATTCTCATGTTCTCCTATTTTTTTTAAAGATTGTTTTCAATCCCCCAATGCTCCTGTGCTGATTTCATCGAAGCATACATTTTTAATGACTCCATTTCCTCCGTGATTTCCTGGGCAAGTCTGACTCCTAGAGACAGAGTATTTCAAGGATGAATGAACTTTAAGTTGCCTGTGGGTCTGTAAGAATTTCACTGAATACTTTCCTTTTTCAAACTACAGAGATGGCATATTGTGATTATCTTCTCGCATTCTTTTCTCTTTAACTTTTTCAAATTTAGAATAGATTTTAGATTTACAGAAATACTGAGTACAGAGAGTCCCCATATACCCTCCTTCACACCCAGTTTCTTCTATTAGTAACATCTTACGTTACTGTGGTGCATTTGTTACAATTATTGAACCAATATTTAGACATTGTTAACTAAGTCCATAGTTTGCATGAAGTTTCATTCTTTGTGTCTTAACTTTTTATTTTGAAATAATTTTTCAATCTATCCAGGAGCTGAAATAACGGTAGAGTTCCCTCTTTGATTTCACTGAATGTTAACATCTTACACAGTCATATTGCGATTACCAAACAAAAACTGTCATCAATAAAATAAAATCAATAAAATCAATAAAATACTGTCATCAATAAAATACTGTTAACTACAGACATCAATGAATTTCACCAGTTTTCCCATGAATATCCTTTTTAATTCTAGGATCCAATCCAGAATCTTACATTCCATTCACCTATAAAATCTTCTTAGCCTCCTCTTTAGAAAATATTAAGGAATATACAAAAATTCTAAGACTATTAAGTGAGTTTAACAATCTCACAAGATATATAAAAAACAATTTTATTTATATCCTAGTAAACATATGAAAATGAAATTTTAAAAAAATATTCCATTTACAATACCAAGAATACTTAGAAATACATTCAACAAAAAGCACAAAATCTAAACACTGAAAACTACAAAATATTACTGAGAAAACTGTAACAGATATCCTGAATCAATGGAGAAATATACCATGCTCTTGGATCATAAGACTCAATAGTGTTAAAATGGTAATTGATCTGTAGATTGAGTGCAATTCCTGTCAAAATCCCAGCATGTTCTTAACAGTTGACGATCTGATCCTAGAATTTTCATGAAGATGCAAAAAATGGGATTGGCAAAAACATTCGAGAAGAAACATAGGGGAACCTGGGGGGATCAGTTGGTTGAGCATTCGACTCTTGATTTCTGCTCAGGTCATGATCTCACAGTTCGTGAAATGAAGCCCCACGTTGGGCTCTGTGCTGACAGCACAGGGCCTGCTTGGGATTCTCTCTATCCCTCTCTCTCCACCCCTCCCCCTGAATAAACAGGCATAAAAGAAAGAAGAAAGAACATACTTAGAGAGGAATTACACTGATTCCAAACCTTTCTATGAAGCTGCAGGAATCAAGACAGTGTGGTATTTGCTTAAGGATCGACGTGTAGAGCAATGGGAAGAGAATCCAGGGCACAGATAAATCTGTGTGTTCAAGGTCAATTGATTTGGGATAAAGGCACGTAGGCAATTCAAAGGGAAAATAATACTCTCAGCAAACGGTGCTGGAACAGTTGGATACTTACACGCAAATTAAACCGAGATACCATTGTTCACCTATCAGCATGGCTAAAATCCAGAACACTGGCAACACCAAATGCTGGCGAGGAGGGAGAGTAACAGACTCTCACCCATTCAACCGCCCGTCGTATTTCAGTAGGTCTATTCCTGGATTCTCTATCCTGTGCCATGGGTCTAGACCTGCATCTCGTGGCTGCCTCTTCCCTCAGTTGATGACTATGGCTTTATAATAACCCCCCCCCCCCCAATCAGGAATTGTCCTTCTTTGTTCTTCTTTTTCAAAACGGGTTAGGCTATTCTAGGACCTTTGCAATTCTGTTTGAATTCTAGAATCAGCTTGCTTAGTTCTGTTTCTGAAAGTCTGTGGGGATTTTGCTTGGAATTGCATCAGTTCTGGGAAAACTGACATATGACAATATTGCCTCTTCCAGTCTACGATCTTGGCATATTTGTCTATTTGCTTATCTCATCTTTATTCTAGGCATTGTTTTGTAGTTTTCTGTGTACAGGTTCTGCATACATGTGTTCAGATTTACCCCTAAGCATTCATATTTTTGATGCCACTGAAAATGGTATTTTTAAAAAAATTTTTTAACGTTTTATTTATTTTTGAGACAGAGAGAGACAAAGCATGAACGGGGGAGGGGCAGAGAGAAAGGGAGACACAGAATCGGAAGCAGGCTCCAGGCTCTGAGCCATCAGCCCAGAGCCCGACGCGGGGCTCGAACTCACGGACCGTGAGATCGTGACCTGAGCTGAAGTCGGACGCTTAACCGACTGAGCCACCCAGGCGCCCCTGAAAATGGTATTTTAAAAAATTTCAATTTCTGATAGTTTGCTGCTAATGTATAGAAATGTTAGTCCTAGTAGCATTTTGGTAGAGTCCTTAGATTTTTTTTTTTTCATGTGCAGGTCACTTCAAAATGTTTCTTTCTTCCTTTCCAAGCAGTACACCTTGCATTTTTCTTCCTTTATTGCTCAGTGACTTATTGCACTAGCAGGACCTCTGGAGCAACACTGGATACAAGTGGTGGCAGTGGACGTTCTGGCTTTCCTCCTCATCTTAGGGAAGAAAGTATTCACTTATCACGATGACATTAAGGGTAAGTTTCTCAGTGGATGCCTTTTATCGGAATGCAAAGTCCCGTCTATTCCTCTTCCAAGTTTTCAATCATGAATAAATGCTGATATTGAGGAAACGCTTTTGCTTAGCTTATTGAGATGAACAGATATTTATTTTGACGGTATATTACATTGATTTTCTAATATTAAACCAAATTTGTATTCCAATGGAATACTCAACTTGATCTTGATAGATCATCCTTACTTTGGGTCACAGGCTTCATATTGCTAATATTTTGTTGAAGACTTTTGTGTCTATTCAAGAAGACCACGTATTGGTCTGATTTCCTCCCCTTGTTGGTGTCTTTTCCTGGTCTGGCATGAGGTCAAAGTTGGTCTCCAAAAATAAGTGCTCCTTTCGTCTCTATTTTCTGTCCATGCTTGTGCAAAATTGAGATTTCCTCCTTACTTGTTTCATAGAATTCACATTCAGACCTGGAGTTTCGAGGAAACGTTTTTATTAACAAATTCAATTTGTTTAATTTCATTTTGAGTCACTTTTGGTAGCCTGTGTCTTTTGAGGAACTTTTCCATTTCACATAAGCTGTCAAATTTGGCATTGAACAGTTTTTCATAATATCCCTTTTTAAAAATTGTTGGACACGTAGTAACATTCCCTCTTCCTTCTAATTTTTTATCAGTCTCCATAGGAGTTAACCAATTTCATTGGTTTACTCAAAGGATCATTTTGGTTTACACTGTTTCACTATTGTTTGCACATTTAGTAGGTCATTGATTTCAGCATATTTCCTTTTCTATTTCAGTTTTGTTTCTCTAGTTTTCAAATCTTAGATGGGTGATTTTGTACTACATTCTATTTCTAATGTGTAAAATTGAGGTACAATTGACAAATATTAGTTTCAGATGTACATGATTTGATACTTGTAGATATTGTGAAACGATCACAATAGGTCTTGTTAAAATCCGTGTTACCTTTTTAATATAAACATTTCAAACGACACATTTCCCTCTGATACTGCTTGAGCTGCAACTCACAAATTTTAGCATGTCGTTTTACTTTTCATTCAATTAAAAATATCTTCTAATTTTGCCTGTAATTTTTCTCTTTGACTCATGGTGATTTACAAGTATGTTGATAATTTCCAAACATTTGGGAGAGGGGGGGTGGTTTCCAGAGATCCAAAATTGATTTCCCATTTAATTCCATTGTGTCAGAGAACATATTATGATTTCAATTATTTTAAATGTATTGAGGCCTGTTTTATAGCCTAGTATACTGCCTATCCTTCTGAGTATTCCATATGCACTTGAAAAGGAAATTTCTATTCTCATGTTGCTGGGTCAAACGTTCTGTGTCAATTACACCAAATTGACTGTTCACATTTGTTCGTGTCCTATGTCCTGATTTTCTACTTGTTCTATCAATCAGTGTTAAAGGAGGGTTGAAATCCACAACTATAATTGTAGATTTTTTCCATTTTCCATTCAGCAGTATTAGTGTCCTATTATTAGTCCTATAAATACATTTCTGTTGTAATATACTGTTGTGTGTGTGTGTGTGTGTGTGTGTGTGTGTGTGTGTGTGTACAAAAGAATGATAGAGACCTGTAAGTATAAAGGAAGATAACACTCTGTTGGGAAAGGCAAAAAAGAGAATATACAAACATGTAGAAGTTCCCAATGTCAAGGAAGAGCTTGTTTTGAAAATAGATGTTGGTCTACAGAACAGTTGATTTATTACGTTTAAAAATAACATGTTGATTTCAATATGCCAATATTTACAAATTCGAAATCACGCCCTTTGCAACTGTTTACATTTATAATGAACAGTCTTAAATGGCAGAATCAAAGCTCCATTGCCCATAGCAGTGCCCTCTGCTGTGCAGATCTTGGCTTTTTCCTCCCCACTCCCCCACTTCCCTCTTCCTCACTCCAAAACTTCCTTGGCCGATCACTTAAATACAGTAAGTACACTTAAGTCTGGTCTTCAGATCCATTTTTAGGGGTACCCCAAGACAGAAGTACTGGGAGTGGATTGTAATTTTTCAAAATTCCTATGCAGAGGTCAAAAAACATCCAAAGACCATTTTTTTTTTAACGTATTCTATTTTCCCCAAACCCCTCCACCTACAAATCTAATTGTCTTTCCTTTCTCTTGCCTCTTTGCACTGATACCACCCATCTCTTTGAAAAAAATAGGTTTTTTATGTTTCTATTAGCCTGTAGACTAGGACTTTATTGATTCTATATCCAGCCACATAACCTGATGGCTGGAACACGGATGACACTGAAATGTGACTACACTTAATTTGCAACCCCATAATTTAATAAGAGCTTCTAGGTACCTTATTTGCTTCATTTAACTCTCAAAACAGTCGTTAGGCATTATCCACATTTTATAGATAAGGAAAGCCAAGCTCAGAGAGATCGCTGCTGCTAAACTGCCCGAGTGAAAACTCGAGTGGCAGATTGCAAAGCTCATGCCTGCCCCACGACTGCCAGGTCACTGCTCACTGACACCGCCCCTCCACGGCAGGCACAACGCAGGGGACTATGGAAGAGAAACTGAAGCTTGAATAACTGTCGGGGTTCGTAGAAACACAACAATGGAGAACCTCCCAGAAGAGGGAAATGTTAAGAAGGAAGCAAGCACAGTCTACAAGTGAGGCTGAATTGAAATGAACTGGAGATGCAGATCACACAGAACGGATTTGGTTTGAAATGGTCACCAGTGGCTTCAGAGAAGGAAACTGAAACCCACCTCTGCTAGGAAGAGACCATGGGCTCGAAGAACACGGGGTTTGCATCTCGGACCTGCCACGGAAGCCTTACCCAGGACAGGTGTCTAAGTGTCTGTACGCTTCAGCTTCCCTGTCCCGAGAACCTTCTTGTTTGCCCCCAAGCACACAAGCCTGAAATCGGGTTCTGCAGGTAACGTACAACACCGGCACGAAGCAGGCACTCAGGAAGTCTTAATCCTCTGGCCTGGCAGGGACCATTTTCCTGAATTACAATGAAGACAAACAAAGTTAGCATCTCTGGGGCCAGAAGTAACCCCTCCAAAGCAAGATGTGCTGAAGAACTAGGGGGACGGCGAAGAAGTCAGCACAGGCGGGGATGGGACGGATATGGGGTTTCAAAAGGGGGTTCTCTCCACGTCATGTCACAGCAGAGTGAAGCTGGAGAAGGTCCAGCTCACTGGAGGGGAACTGGGGTGCTTCGTTTCAAACGTGTAGAGCATGCACGTGGAGAGGAAATAAGTCAGTGAAAACACAAAGAGTGTCAGGAAAAAGGGCTTTACCTGAAATGAGAAGAGGGACCTAGTTCCTTTAAGGAAATAAGTCAGAAGGACCACACACAAGTACGAGGAAGCAGATTCCCCTGGCCACTACCACGCTAAGGATCCCTCCCACCAGTGTTCCTTCTCTTCTGTCGGGGCAGCAAGGAGAAAGTTATCTTTTCAAGAAACACCCTCTCTAGTTTACTGCTTATACTTAAATACACAGATTTTTTAATCCACTCATCTGAAACCTCTCACAATGGACTGACTTCTCAAAAACGAATTCATATTCTTAAACAAGGAAAGGCTCAGCCGACTCGTTGCTAAGACGTCAACCAATTGCTGATATACTCTATATCGAAAGGATATGTGCATGAAAGTGATCTGGCACAGATTTTCATTAAAAATCTAAATTAAAAAATTCAGACTTTCAATTCAGACACATAGAAGCAGAGCCAAAATCGAGTAATCTAGGTATTAATGGGAAGCCTCCCGTTTGCTGGCATCTAACAAGTAAAGGGATCCGATTACAATGTACTCCAAGAACAAATGCACGTCGATTTAACTGTGGCCCCTTCCCAGGGACTGAGAAGACGGGTTATCACTGGGCACAAAGGGTTTCTGTGTACGTGACAAGAACCTAGGCAACGCCACTATCCATAGGTTAAGGATGCTATTCGCTCCACTCTGGAGGGGAAAAGAAAAAGATACAAGTTCAATATCCGGAATTTAACCACAACAGAGAGAAGATTAGAGCCATTCTTTTTTTTTTTTTTTTTTTTTTTAACACGAATGAAAGACATAGTTATCAATCTTGAAATACAGGCATTAGCAAGTTTACTCCACACATGGAATACAGGCACTATTATTTTTTTTTTTTACTTTAATATGCAAATTTAAGCAAGTATCCCAATCACCTCTACGAAAGCTTTTCATTTTCCAGTAAGACCTCTGACAAAGTGAATGCAGAACGAGTGAAATACACAGGACCTTATGTTATGTCTGTTGGTCTTTGGCACATTTATCAAGTTGGAAAATGTCAGAAGGCAATAAAAATTTCGAATGACTGTTTTGCACATTCTTTTAATCGTCTTTACATCAAAATATAAGGCCACAAAAAGGCAAGCTGAAATTTCAGGATATGTGGAATAGTTTTAATAAAGAGTTTTACATACAGTACCTTACATATAGAACAGTGTGTTTGCAAATTTAAATAATATCTGAATGTACAGTGGCATGTATTCTTATCAAAGATAAATTCAAGTTTACTGTGTATCAGTTCTACAATGCATTTACACAGATCGCTAGAACTGATAAACAGAATGAGGCATAAAATATTCAAGTGTTATATCATCAAATAGCCTCCTCTTAACAGTCTTTTTCCCCCTTTTTAAAAAAGTTTCAAAACCTGTACATACATTTTTAATTTTTAAAAACAGTCTGTTAAAAGGTAACATTTCATGTTAACCACCAACTCTTATAGTCTATAGTAATAAAACTAGATATGTGTAGATATAAATATGTGTAGACTATGTACATATGTACGTTGAGTGTTTGTTTCAAACAAGCACACGCGGACGCACACCTGCGCACAAAGCATGGTGGCACACGACTCACAAGGGCACTGGCAGACAGGAGGACCCGGGCCCGAACTCCAGCAAGAGCTAACTCAGCAACTTATAGTCGCCTTTGGTTTCAGAAATTTGTCCATTTGTGACCAAAGCTAAACATTTTGAGTGCGCGTGTATTTTTTAAAAATAAAATTCATCTTCAGAAATGAAGCGTTTCCAGTATTCCACTACCAGCAGTTAAAAACATCCACAGCCACAAATTGTTTCGACATTTTTGTCACTCCTCATCCCAGCTGAGGTTATTTACAATTTTTATCTGAAGGCAAACACCAAGCATACTCAGGATCAAGCTGTACGCCGATGCCTGAATACCGCATTCAACTCTACAGAGTACGTGTGTCCCGTGTAGGACATCGGGTGTCTGATGGGCTGACGGCCTATGTAAGACGTTGGGAGTAGAACTCCCGGGGTATTTAACGTTCTCTCCCCAGCAGTGTCATCGTCATTTGGCACGCTGACCCTTCTGTGAGCCATTCTGTTTACAATGAGCTTACTGCCTGCAAAATAAATTCCAATTATTTGGCATTTGTTTTTAAATATGTGATCATAATGAAGCAAGAATTCCACAACTGTTTTCCTGGGAAGTGAGGCTTCCACTGTCAGTTTTCTGGTTAAGGACATTCATCACCTAATAAACAGCTCATGATCCTATAGAAGTTTAAATACTCTAAACTGCGGTGCAGCCGGACGAACTGTGGAGAAGACAGTTCGTAGTATTATAAGCAACCTTACGGAACTCTCCGGAATTTCCATTTCCTCTACAATTTTGCTGTAGGCCAAATTCTGCTTCGTTACATGGACCTCTCTACTAAAAATTACATAAACACACCATACTTCTTTCTACAGGTATCTCGAGCTTCGTGTAAGCAACTATTCAAAACTCCCGCCAACTCGATTTCCTTGGCATAAGTTATATTCCACATCATTGATCCCTGGCATAGATCACATTATCGTTTGTAGCTTGCTCATAAGCTTTTTTTTAACATCAGCTTCCTTGATAAAGCTGTTCTTCATTTTCCTTTCCAAGGTGCCATCCTATTGATGTCACAAATCAGTAAATGACCAAACACCACTAAGCTTTTTATAACTATCCACGTAGCAGTCATGTGGATAATAAAAACGATCGCCTGAAGAGACCCACGTTCTTTTCATTCGGCTTTCACTGCTGTCATACGGAGCAAAGAGTCGCTATCTGCTGCACTTTGCCCATGTCGATTAGGAGCTGTTTGATATGGCGTTTAAGTTGGGGCAGTCTCGCAAGAGGATCCGGTGGCTCCAACTCCCCTGTGAAATCAAGCCAGCTTTCCAGAACTAAAGGAGAGAAGAGAACAAGCAGATTGAAATGGCAACTGGGAGAAGCCACAAAATGGTGTAACTGGGAGGCTGGGGGAGGGTGGAGACAGAGACGACGTCCCCTTCGCTAGAAGGGCCAACAGACTCACGCCTGTCGAAGGGTATAGCATCCGTTCCACCTATCCCACAAGAGCTCTAGTGCTTCTTGGTGACTTTGTTGTTATTTTAGATAGTTCTTTCCTTTATAGGTATAAACTAATTTCATTTTGAACATCTCCTTCTACTCTCTTCTGAACAGGAAATAACAGTTCCCTGTGCCTGCTGAAGCTTTCTATTATTTTCGATTTAAATCCTCTCCACTCCATTTTCAATGAAATTTAGCTACTCCCACCATTGCTTTTCTTAAATCAGGAAGTTCTTAACAAAGGAAAGGAGGTGGCAATTTCTCAGTGTCCCTTTCAGTCCCACTATTTTATCATTACTTTTAAAAATGTGCAAGCACATTAGAAGTCTAGGCAGAATACAATTAGTTATTCTACACTTTTTATTAATAATAAGGGACAGTGTCAAGTTGCACATTGTTTTCCCTTCAGAAATCTACTCAAAACATTAAAGTAACAAAAAGCTAGCTTAAACCCAATGGAAGATGCTTTTGAAATGGGTTTCCATTTACTCTTTTCTCAGGGAAAAACAAAGCAGTAGGAGTTCTAATTTAGTGTGGGGTGAAATTTAAAAACGGGAATATAATCTATGTATGACGTTAGGAAAAGAACCAAAACACTGGATTAGGAATTAGGTAATCTTATCCTATTTTCTCAACTTTCCTGTCTATACCCTCAGGCTCCTGTGTGATAAAAACAAAACTATAAAAGAAAACCATTTGAAAATGTGTCTGCACACTTAAGGTTTACCTATCCAGCTTGCAGGAGTTTCCTGTTGTTAATTTTACTGACCTACTGACCAAAGTGATAGCAAAGATACAAAGGATTTTCCCCCATATTTTAAATATGCTTAAGGTCCGTAAACTAACTTCCAAAAAAAAAGAAAAAAAAAAAAAATCACAGTTCAATGAAACTAATAAATATTCCATATGTGCTTTATACTGCATCCAGCAAATGGGCAGTATTTAATAAATATCCAACTTTAGCTTTTATTTGTTTTTATTTTTTAAATTTTAATTAAAAAAATTTTTTTAAATTTTTAAAATTTACATCCAACTTAGCATATAGCGCAACACTGATTTCAGGAGGACATTCCTTAATGCCCCTTACCCATTTAGCCCATCCCCCCTCCCACAACCCCTCCCGGAACCCTCAGTCTGTTCTCCATATTTAAGAGTCTCTTATGTTTTGTCCCCCTCCCTGTTTTTATCTTATTTTTGCTTCCCTTCCCTTATGTTCATCTATTCTGTGTCTTAAAGTCCAATAAACACCCAACTTAAAAACAACCAAGATAACATCCAGTCATACTGTCTTCAGCCTAAAACACCCTGAATGCCATCTGTGTTAAACGAGATGTAAATGATCAAGACGCTCCATCAGGACAGACAGGATCTACAGTTCCCACCCCATAATTCACATAACACTTCACATAATGTCTCTGTAACAACAACGGACACTTTACATACTAGAGTCACTGTATTTTAGTTCTTTCTTAAAATTACCATCGACTTCTTTTTCTATTAGGTCCATCCTGCTGGCAACTTCTTTCTGGACATTCTCTATGTGTGTAAGGAGATTGAGCTGCCACTGAAGATGTGCGTGTCCGGAGTCGTCAGTGCTCTTTTTATCATTATAAATAAATACCGTATTCCTTTCAGCTGGATTCTTCTCCAAAGAACCATTGGGAAAAAAAACAGAATGGGGCGAAATATAATGTCATAACGGGAAAGACAGCATGAAACACCTCATTACCACAATGATCAGTGAAATCCAACCTGACTCACAGAACAGTCTTAAAGGAAGTGCTAGCATATAATTACATTTTATCTGCTGGTCCTTAGAAGAGCAAAAATGCCTTCCATGTCTCTCCACGATGCCTCGCACAGGGCCACACAGGGTGGAAGTCATTCAATAAAACATGCTAAAGAAAGGAAGTCGCTAATGATACTCTGTACCTAAAAAGCCCAGCTAATTTTAGACTGACTCCTTCTTCGATTAATCCAAACTAAGGACATAAGCGGAGTGAAGGCAGAAAGCAATGACGGAAAAATCATGAAAACTGGCAAAGGCCAGTTTAAAGTCAAATTAACTGCAGGCTGTAATTAACTGCTGCAATTAAATCAATGAGGCAAGAGAAAGTTAAGAATCTTTTAAAAACTTAAAAAAAGTGTAAACTGCTTAACACATACACAGAAAATCTGAACCGAGACTCACCAGGAAGAATTCATTTCATAAAAGGGATATGCATTTCACAAAATAATTTGCCACAAATATCAGGAAATGTAAGCTTCCCAAATTTATTTACCGTGATTTCTTGATGAAATAGGCCAGAAAAATAAAGGATTATTTTAGTGGCATTACTAGCTGAAAATCAATGAAAAATGAGGAAACGGCATCACTAAGACAATCCCTGTGACTAGGAAAGAAGTTTATAAATACTCAGTGTACAAAGAGCTATAAAAACCCACTGTATCGCCTAATGGAATTGATACGCAGACGCGAACGTGCTATGGTTTTAAAAAGGTTAGAGCACCATCTTTTATCTGAAACACACAAAAAGAGCAGACGAATTATATTAACACATACACACACGCACACACGCACACATTCTCACACACAGACATCTTCATTTGGAAAAAACTGTGGCTCATGGTTTTCGGAGGCATCTAAGTGCATTTATAAAACTGAGACTTTGGTCAGGGCAAAAGTTGACCGCATCTACAATCCTGAACTAGGGGATAATTAAATGTTCAAATGGCCAGTGTTTTCTTATAGAGAAGCAAAAGATGTTTTCACCCTAACCAGGCACCCGTGAACTTGGAAATATAAGCATAATTTTACTGGGAATTCAGTTGTCTGATTTTAGAAAATTTTCCTACATTCTATCCTATCTTCCAAGCCAAAACAAATGAGATAGTTCTACCTTGTCAGGCATCCCATCTTCTTTCACTGAATACCGTGAACGGTTTTTATCTTTCCTGCGGAATTCTTGTTCTTCTTCAAAACTGCTAACATCGTCGTCGTCTGAGCTCCCAGGGTCTGCGAGACATTTGCAGTCTTGACCAAAATTTTGTGGCTTTTGGTAGCTGTGCTCACTTGTTATGTAAGTTCCTTCCATTTTTAGGGGCACACGAGGTGGTTCTTTATGGTTCTGAACACGGTATTTCTTCTCCTCAACACTCCCTGTGTCTTGTGCTGTCATTTTTTTCTCTACCCCCGCAATTCCTTGATCTTGGCCTTTTCGCTTTCCAGAACAAGCCCAGAGATGGAGGTCGGGATGATGTTGATTCCTTACAACAAAGTTGGAGAAAGAGCAGTTCAGGAAAAAACAAGTTTCAGAATGTAAGATGATACAGGTAACCCTTCATGGTCCGTGCCCGTTTCACACCAAGTGTGCGCGCTCAGGCGGACTGACCCCACTTCCCCACTGAAAACCTAGACTCCCACCCAGGGAACCGGGTTAGGAAGAGGGCAGGGACTCTAGACAAAAGCAGACGTACGCTTTAGGTTAACCTGCCCCAGAACTTAAGCCAAAGTTGGAATTCTCACGATTTTACAGAAATAATACTGAGGTAGAAGAAAAGCAATGGTGAGTGTAATCCTGTGGACAGTTCACAGCAATACTTGATATACGTGCACTTCTTTTTCTGACTTTTCACTGGATTTTTAAAAATCGTATGGCATGAAAAACTTTTATGTGAGTCCATTTTAACAGCTTCCTTTGATCAAAAAGTGATACTTGCTCCTGATAAAACATTCAGGCAATAAATGTGTACAAAGGAAAAACCTCCCTGCGTGGCAATCATAAAAAAACTGAGGCATAACCTTTCAGACATTTTCTATACATATAAAATTACATTTTACCTATTTATTTTTTTAACTATAGGTCTGACAAAGAATTTCTACTTTTGGTTTAATTACTCTTTTTAAAGGGGTAAGCATACACTTTCTCTTTTTACACACATGGGGCTCTCAATTTGCCTTCTTCGCATATGACACATGTGGGAGCTTGCCACATCAGGACACAGACGTTTCCCTTAACTCTAGTAGCTGAACAGTATCAATGTGCCACAGTCTGGGCTCACCAGCCAATCCCCCACCTACCGACGTGCGTGCGTGTTCGTGTGATCGCTGCGCACAAGTGGGGACTTTCAGTCAGATATGGAGCGGCTGGATAATGGGTACACGTCTTAAATTGGGAAGTAACTGCCCAAGTGGCCTCCAAAGAGGTTGTACTAATTACACCCTCACCAACAGGCTACAATGACATCCCTTTATCTACCCCCATCCTCACTAAACATGTGAGCATGTGATACTGCACAGCTACTTCATCATTAAAATCCTTCATTGAGTACACAGGAATTCTTTCATCAGAGGTGGTAAGAAAGGAGGATATTCAAGAGGCATAAACCTTTCAGAAGGCTCAATAATGTTTGTGAATTATTTCCAGATTAGATAAATACCCAGGGGTCAAATTAGTTTTCTTCTAATACCCAAGTATTATTTCTGAAATTATAAATTTTAACTTTTGAACCCTTAATAATTTAGTAACAGAAAACATTAAAATTCTTACCCAGTAAGAGACATAGCAGAAAGCTGGTTTTATAGTCTAACGGTCCAGTGGGTCGAATCCTACTGTGCCACTGAGGATCCTAGACAAGTTACATAACCTCTGTCTTTGACTACCCACCTATCAAATGAGGTAGGATCTATTTTTCAGGCTTATTTTAAGGATTAAATAAAATCTCATATGAAAGCACCGATTTCTGGCATGAAGTAGACTTTATTTTCAGACTTTCAATAAATAGCTAATGACAACAAATTCTATCATTAGAAATATTAACATAAAGAGAGGCCACAGACATGAGGCCAAATTGGTCCAGTTTAAACCCTTATTGAAAGAATGAATGCATTGAAATTCAAATTCCTATCAAGGACAACCAGGCTTTCATCTTTTAAGTTTACTTTTTTTTTTTTTTTTTTTAAAGTAATCCCTACACCCAACATGGGGCTCGAACTCACAACCCTGAGATCAAGAGTCGCATGCTCTTTGGGGGAACCTGGGTGGCTCAGTCGTTGAGTGTACAACTCTTGGTTTCAGCTCAGGTCATGATCTCACAGTTCGTGGGTTGGAGTCCCGCATCTGGCTCCGTGCTAACAGCGTGGAGCCTGCTTGGGATTCTCTCTCCCTTTCTTGCTCTCTCTCTCTCTGCCCCTTCCCCGGCTTGTGTGCACATGCAAATACACTGAACAAAGGAGAGCCAAGATGGTGGAGAAGTAGAGGAATTGGAATTTATCTCATCCCTCAAACACAGCAGTATTGAGGTGAGAACACTTGGAATTCCAGGAACCCAGGCTGCAGAGTGACAGAAACATCGGGTGTCGGGAGACAGCTTGGCAGGACAGAAGTGGGTGTTTGAAAATTGGGAGAGATAAAACATGTGGCGTAGGCATGGAGAAAAGGGAACCCCTTTGATGGAGAAACAAAAGGAAGAGAAAGAGAAGCTGTGGAAGAGTGGGGTTGTGTTTGGACAAGAGAAAAACCTCTCTGGACCACAGACAGAATGAAAACTACAGCCTCAGGAATGAAGATCAGAGTTTTCAGGGTTGCGTGACGTGGTCCGGACCCGAGCCCACCGTGTGCGTGCCCCTGGAGGGAATAGGAGCTGGCCCCGGGGTTCTGTAATGATCTGGGGGCACACTGGGAGGGAGCAGTCCCCTCCCTTGAGTACTGTGGGAAGAGGGTATACAGGGTCAGGACAAAAGACCCCGCAGGCGCCAGCCAGAGGCCCATTGTCGATTAGGGGAGTGGCGCTATGGTTCTGGAGAACCAGGCCACGTAGAGTGGGATCCTTTAAGACATCAGGATTTTAATCTCAGCCAAGCGCCCGGGAGGCACGAGAGACTGTGGAGCGGGACAAACCGGCTACCCGTGCCTGCGCAGCCCTGAGAGGACAGCATGAACAGTGTGGTTTGGGACACCCCGTAGAGGGAGGATAGACTGGGGTGTTGCCATTTTTCTCCCCATCACCAACAAGGTGGAGTTTCAGGAAACAGGACAGCGGCCCCGCAGTGGAGGGGGGACCTCACCCCTCTGTGCCCGGTAACTGCGTATCTACGAGAGACTGACACTGATTAAACCGGACGGACCCTCCTCCAGACCAGCACAGCCACCAGTCCCAGGCAGCGACACCCAACTGTCCTGCAGTTTTGCATTTTCTGATTTGATTTTTGGTCAATTCTTATTTTGAATGTGTGTGCGTGTGTGTGTGTGTGTGTGTGTGTGTGTGTTTTTCTTTATGTTTCTTTCTCTGTTCGGGTTGTCTGTTTAATCAGGCATTTTACTCTATTCTTTTTACACCTTTTCTGTAACTCCTTCTTTATTTTCCTCTCTCTCTCTGGATTAAGCCTTATAGTTTCTTTGATTCTCTGCCTGGTCTTTTTTTCCTACCTCTGTCATCTCTCTCTTTGTATGGGATAAGGCTTCTTCCAGCCCCTCCTCCACCTTTTTCCATTTTTTTCCAGGGTTACTTCAAGAAACAAATCAAAGCACAGCTGGTGGAAGGTCCAAACCACCACTACGAGTAGGGAAACAACACAAACAGAGTCACAACAACAGGGAGCATGCAAGACATTCCAAAAACACCTCCTGAAGGGCCAGGCCCTGGACAGTGTATGACCCCTTTTTAATATAGTAGTGCTCACAGGTATAGGACACATAACAAGCTATTAAAACACGTAAAAGAAAACTAGCCAAAATGACAAAACAGAAGAATTCTCCTCAAAAGAAATTCCAGGAAGAAATGACAACCAGAGAACCGCTCAAAACAGATATAAAAAATGTATCTGAACATGGATTTAGAACAATAGTCATTAAGACTAATAGCTGGGCTTGCAAAAAGCATAGAAGACAGCAGAGAATCTCTAGCTGCGGAGATCAAGGACCTAAGAAAGACTCACAACGAATTAAGAAACGCTACAAATGAGATGCAAAATAAACTAGATGCAGTGACAACAAGGATGGAAGAAGCAGAGGGCAGAATAGAAGATAAAAATATGGAAAATGATGAAACTGAGAGAAGGAGGGACAGAAATGACTAGACCACAAGGGGAGAATTAGAGACCTAAGTGATTCAATGAAACATAATAAACCTCATAATAAGGTTTATCTGACCAAGCTATAGCTGAGAACTTCCCTAATCTGGGGAAGGAAGCAGACATCCAAGTCCAGGAGGCACAGAGAACTGCCTTCAAAATCAACAAAAACATGTCAACACCATGACATATCATAGCGAAACCGCCAAAATACAAAGACAAAAATTCTGAAAGTGGCTAGGGACAAACGGGACTTAATCTATAAGGGCAGACACATAAGGGTAGTAGCAGACCGGTCCATGGAAACGTGGCAGGCCAGAAGGGAGTGGCAGGAAATATTCAATGTGCTGAATAGGACAAATATGCAGCCAAAAATCCTTTATCCAGCAAGGCTGTCATTGAGGATAGGAGAGATAAAGGCTTTCCCAAACAAAAACTGAAGGAGTTCATCACCACTAAACCAGCACTGCAGGAGATCCTACGGGGGAACTCTGTGAGTGGAAAGCAGCAAAGACTACAAAGGACCACAGACATCACCACAAGCACAAAACCTACAGATAACACGACACTAAATCCGTATCTTTCAATAGTCACCTTGAAAGTAAATGGACTAAATGCCCCAATCAGAAGACCCAGGGTATCAGAATAGATAAAAAAACCAAGATCCATCTATATGCTGTCCACAAGAGACCCATTTTAGACCTGAGGACACAGGCAGATTGAAAGTGAGGGGATGGAGAACCACCTATCATGCTACTGGAAGTCCAAAGAAAGCTGGAGTAGCCATACTTATATCAGACAAATTAGATTTTAAGCCAAAGACTAACAGGAGATGAAGAAGGACATTATATCATAATGAAGGGGTCTATCCATCAAGAAGACCCAACAATTATAAACAATTGTAAATAAATATATGAAGCACTCAAATATATAAAACAATTAATTACAAACAACAGCTAACTTATTGATAATAATACTGTAATTGTAGGTGACTTTAATACTCCATTTATAACAATGGACAGATCATACAGACAGAAAATCAATAAGGAAACAACGGCCTTGAACGATATACTGGACCAGACTGTCTTAACAGATATATTTAGAACTTTTCATCCAAAAGCAGCAGAATACACATTCTTCTCAAGTGCACATGAAACATGTTCTAAAACAGATCACGTAACAGCCTAGGTCACAAAACAGCCCTCAACAAATATAAAAGGATTGAGATCATACCATGCATATTTTCAGATCGCAACGCAACGAAACTTGCAACCAACCACAAGAAAAATGCATGAAGATTAAAGAACATCCTACTAAAGAATGAATGGGTCAACTGGGAAATTGAAAAAAAATTTAAAAATATATGGAAGCAAATGAAAATGAAAACATGACAGTCCAAACCCTTTGGGATGCAGCAAAGGCAGTCCTAGGAGGAAAATACATTGCAAACCAGGCCTATCTCAAAAAGCAAGAAAGATCCCAAACGCAGAACCTAACCTCACACCGAAAGGAACTAGAAACAGAGCAGCAAAGAAAGCCCAAAGCCAGCAGAAGAAGAGAAATAATAAAGATTAGAACAGAAATAAACAAAACAGAATCCAAAAAAAAAAAAAAAAAAAATAGAACTGATCCATGAATCTAAGAGCTGGTTTTTTGAAAGAATAAACAAAATCGATAAACCCCTAGCCAGACTTCTAAGAAGAGAGAGAACCCAAATAGATAGAATCACGAATGAAAAGAGGAGAGATCACAACGAACACCACAAGAATACAAACAATTATGAGAGAATACTATGAAAAATTGTATGCCCACAAACTGGACAATCTGGAAGACATGGACAAATTCCTAGATACCCACACACTACCAAAACTCAAGTGGGAAGAAATAGGAAATTTGAACAGACCCCATAACCAGCGAAGAAACTAACCCTGGCCCAAATGGCTTCCAAGGGGAATTCTACCAGACATTTAAAGCAGAGTTCATACCTATTCTTCTCAAGCTGTTCCAGAAAAATAGACACAGAAGGAAAGCTCCCAGACTCATTCTATGAAGCCAACATTATCTTGATTCCCAAACCAGACAAAAATCCCAGTAAAAAGGAGAATTACAGGCCAATATCCCTGATGAACACGGATGCAAAAATTTTCATTAAGATACTAGTAAATCAAATTCAACAGTATAGTAAAAGAATTATTCACCATGATCAAGTAGGGTTCATTCTTGATCTGCAGGGCTGACTTAATATTCACAAATCAATGTGATACATCGCATTAATAGAAGAAAGGATAAGAATCATATGATCCTGTCAATAGATGCAGAAAAAGCATTTGACAAAATACAGCATCCTGTCTTAATAAAAACCCTCAAGAAAGTTGAGACAGAAGGAACATACCTTAACATCATAAAAGACATATATGAAAGGCCCACAGCTAATATCATCCTCAATGGGGAAAAACTGAGAGCTTTCCCCCCTGAGATCAGGAACACGACACGGATTTCCACTCTCACCACAGTGTTGGAAGTCCTAGCCTCAGCAATCAAATAACAAAGTGAAATAAAGGCATCGAAATTGGCAAAGAAGAAGTCAAACTTTCACTTTTCACAGACAGCATGATACTCTACATGGAAAACCCAAAAGACTCCACCAAAAATCTGCTACAACTGATACATGAATTCAGCAAAGTTGCAGGATATTAAGTCAATGTATAGAAATCAGCTGCATTTCTATACACAATAAAGCAACAGAAAGAGATATCAAGGAATCAATCCCACTTACAATTGTACCAAGAACCATAAAATACCTAAAAATAAACCTAACCAAAGAGGTAAAAGATCTGTATGCTGAAAACAATAGAAAGCTTATGAAAGAAACTGAAGAAGACAAAGAAATGGAAAAACATTCCATGCTCAGGGACTGGAAGAATAAATATTGTAAAAATGTCAATACTACCCAAAGCAATCTACACATTCAGTGCAATCCCTCTCAAAATAACACCAGAATTCTTCAGAGAGCTAGAACAAACAGTCCTAAAATTTGTATGGAACCAGAAAAGATCCCGAATAGCCCAAGTAATATTGAAAAAGAAAACCAAAGCTGGAGGCATCACAATCCCGGACGTTAGCCTCTACTACAAGGCTGTAATCATCAAGACAGTATGGTATTGGCACAAATACCATACACCATAGACCCATGGTAGACCCATAAATCAGTGGAATAGAGAACCCAGAAATGGACCCACACATGTATGGCCAACTAACCTTCGACAAAGCAGGAAACAGTATCCAATGGAATAAAGACGGTCTCTTTAGCAAATGGTGCTGGGAGAAGTGGACAGCAACATGCAGAAGAATGAATCTGGACCACTTTCTTACACCATACACAAAAATAAACTCAAAATGGATAAAAGACCTAAATGTAAGACAGGAAACCATCAAAACCCTAGAGGAGAAAACAAGCAACAACCTCTTTAACCTCAGCCACAGCAACTTCTTACTTGACACATCTCTGAAGGCAAGAGAAATAAAAGCAAAAATGAACTATTGGGACCTGATCAAGATAAAAATCTTCTGCACAGCAAAGTAAACAATCAACAAAGCTAAAAGGCAACTGACAGAATGGGAGAAGATATTCGCAAATGACATATCAAAAATCTATAAAGAACTTACCAAACTCAACACCCGAAAAACAATCCAGTGAAGAAATGGACAGAAGACATGAATAATCACTTTTCCAAGGAACACATCCACATGGCCAACAGACACATGAAAAGAGGCTCAACATCACTCATCATCAGGAAAATACAAATCAAAACCACATTGAGATACTACCTCACACCGGTCAGAGTGGCTAAAATTAACGACTCAGGAAACAACAGATGCTGGCGAGGATGTGGAGAAAGGGGAATCCTCATGCACTGTTACTGGAAAACAGTATGGAGGTTTCTCAAAAAATTAAACATAGAACTATCCTACAACCCAGCAATTGCACTAGTAGGTATTCATCCAAAAGATACAAAAATGCTGATTTGTAGGAGCACATGTACCCCAACGTTTATAGCAGCACTATCAACAACAGCCAAATTATGGGAAGAGCTCAAATGTCCATCAACTGATGAATGGATAAAGAAGATGTGATACACACACACACACACACACACACACACACACACACACAGGAATACTACTCAGCAATGAGAAAGAATGAAATCTTGCCATTTTCAACAATATGGATGGAAATGGAGGATATTATGCTAAGTGAAATAAGTCAGAAAAAGACAGCATGTTTTCATGCATATGTGAAAATTGAGAAACTTAACAGAAGACCATGGGGGAAGGGAAGGAAAAATAAGTTATAAACAGAGAGAGAGGCAAACGATAAGAGGCTCTTAAATGCAGAGAACAAACTGAGGGTTGATGGGGGGGAGGCTGTGGGGGGCAAGGAAAAGAGGAGATGGGCACTGAGGAGGACACCTGTTGGGATGAGCACTGGATGTTGTACGTAAGTGATGATTCACAGGAATCTACTCCTGAAGCCAAAACTACACTCTATGTTAGCTAACTTGACAATAAATTATTTTAAAAAAAACAAAAAACATGGGGCGCCTGGGTGGCGCAGTCGGTTGGGCGTCCGACTTCAGCCAGGTCACGATCTCGCGGTCCGTGAGTTCGAGCCCCGCGTCGGGCTCTGGGCCGATGGCTCAGAGCCTGGAGCCTGTTTCCCATTCTGTGTCTCCCTCTCTCTCTGCCCCTCCCCCGTTCATGCTCTGTCTCTCTCTGTCCCAAAAATAAATAAACGTTGAAAAAAAAAATTAAAAAAAAAAAATAAAAAAAAAACAAAAAACAAAAAACAAAAAACCTGAGACAAGGAAAAAAAAAAGAAATAATAAAATGAAATGAAATACTTCAGCAAAGGACAAAAATAGATGAATCTGTGGCAAGATACGATTATTTGAACTTAAGTTATGAGTATATGGATGTTCACTGCACTATTATGTGTGTGTGTACATTTTCATAATCCTAAAAAAGTTAAATGCAGATTACCTAGTAACATTAAATATAAGTAGCAATAAAAATAAATAAAAGAAAAAAGAAAACGAGTCATGTGCTCTTATAACTGAGCCCGCCAGGTGCCCCTACAACTGGGCTTTTAAACAAAAGTTCTTTTAGTTTAATAAGTTCATTCCTCCCTTGAGTTTTAGCATTTGCATGGCCTTTTTATAAAGAAATCCACATTCGGATTCATGACCTACAACAGAAGCAAATCACATTCAAGGAACAATCACTGAGGACTTAGCTCCACACTAAGTACCAGGATGAAATGAGGCCCAAGCCCCCCCTTAAAGGAACTCCTGTTTAGTAAGAGGAGACAAACATGGGGAACAAAGTGCACCGAAGCGCACGCCGACACCAGGGTGCAGGCAGCTTGCCAAGAGGGTGTGATGAGCCCTGGCCGGGCAGGTATCGTGAAAAGGCATCTGCCAGAAAGATGGCTGAAGGCTGTTCTGGGTGTGGGCGTGGAAGGGCCGTACCTATGGAACAGCAGGCTTCATCCAGGGATTATGGTCTGGTAGAGCTGCGATGTTTGGGGAAAACCGCTGGGGGAGGAAAGACCTGGCAACAAAACTGAACGGTCCCAGGGAAGGACTCAGAGTGCGTGCCGGAGAGCTCAGACTTTGTCCGCTGGGCCCCGGGAAGGCACGGTGGGATACGAAGCTCAAAGACAAGCTCATATTCATCTTTTACTAAGCTCACAGTGGCAAGAGTAAGAAGGATGAACTCAAAGAGTGCGAGACCAGAGCCGCAGGGAACTCAGAAGTGTGACAATCATGCATGTGAACAGAACAGCCTGGGCTGGGAGTATGAAGAGACACGGGAACGCACTGAACCGTGTTAAGCAATCACAATGGCCAAGTGCCCTTGACGCACAAAGTTGAGGTGAAACCTGGACGGGGATAGAAGAAGGGGAATGGACAAGTTTCTGGTCCAGGCAAGTTGAGTCGAAATGAAGAAAATCTTGTGAAGAACCAGGGAATCATCCTGTTTTTATATAAAATATTTTTTTTAAAGAAGGACTCTAGCCAGGAATTAGGAAGAACTGAAAACAAGGACTTCGAGAACACTCTGTTGTTACTTAAGGAGGCTCAGGTTTGGGGGCTGTTTTAAGGGAAAATTGTCCGCGATGACTAAAACACCTTCGGTGCACAGCACAGGGATGGATTATATGACCTGTTCCCTCCAAAGTCAACCCTAACGTAATTAAAAACTATACTATTAAACCTACTTCATCTTGACACCATTCCTGGAGGAGGACATGAAATACAGGGTTCGCCAAGCACCTGCACTTACTTTTGTGCATGTGGCGAGCACACAGAACAGTGGGGCAGGGACTATCACTTGTTGAAACACTGATGCGGTATTTACTTTCAGCCATGTTTGTTTATTCCGGGACAACAGGCACAAGACAGCTATTCATCCAAAAAGTTATTCATCTTTCCTGTTTTTAAAGACAAAATGTATTCAGATATCTCTTCTGTCTTCCAAGCTGCTAATCTGAACCTTCCAGAGGCTGACGACTACTCTGGATTAGGATACATGCCGCCTGTGACCCCCAGCTCTCCTCACTTACTTCAGAATTCCAATCTTCAGCTGTAGCCCGTGCAGGACTTCCGTGACTCCATAGACATCAGCAAGCAGGTGGTGTGTGGAAACTATCTTTTTGGCATTGAGATGAGAATAATTTTCCTTCAAAAATGATAACCCGCACATTCTCCCGTTATCCAACCAATCCTTATCATAGCGGTATTTTGCGCTCCACCTCTGACCTGCAGATGAAGGGGACATTCAAATGACAAAGGATCCCACTTACTCAGATTCCCCTTCCACTGTCACCCCACTGACATCATTCAGAAAGCAAGGGGAGCTCTAGTACTAAGAGCAAATTCGAAAGAGCAAGACAGTGTTCTGAGGCGCTGGCGCTGTGATGCTCCTCCGCACTTACAGATTTTCCGCCCGCTAAGAACACGGTCCGTTAGGGATGTGGTCAGGGGCTGAGGACACCTGCAAAGAACCCTGAGTGTACTGCTTCCCATTTTTTACATATCTGTCATCTGTCTTCTAGAAAGGTCGAGAGGGCTGGAGAGAAACTAGATGGGGTGCCTGTTTCTCACTCACATTTGTTTTGAACTGGATGAAATACAGAGACTTGCTTAAGTGGATGTTCGGACCCCTTTCCAAGATCTCACAGGGCCCTGTAGAATCTTGTATTTTCACCATCGATACTAACTGTATCCTATTAAGCTAGTTGCTTATGTGTCTGTGACCCCCACTGTACTATGAGACAGTGGAAGGCTTGCTTAGATTCAATCCTCTTACCTCTTACCAGCATTTGGCAAAGAGAAGGCATCCAATAAATGCTGCTGAATGAGTAAACTGATGTCTACATTCATATAGCTCTGAATCATTCTCCAGCTTCTTAAATGTTACTTTTGTTTTTGTTTTTGTTTTAAAGATAGACAAGAGAAAATTAGGTAGGCTTTTATTTGAGAATACCTAGTTATTTTCTGCCTGGGCAGCTGAATGTGTACATAATATGCAAAACCTTGCTACTCAAAGAGCCTCTAGATGGAAGAAGGTGCTGGAGAGGGAGGCGAAGGGCACCGGTTTCCATCTCGGGTCTGTGCACACGGCACACAGCCAACCCTCTGAGCCCCGGCTGCCTCCTCGGCAAGATAAAGGGACCCAACGGGAGAGCCTGAGATCCCATCTACCCAAAATTAGTTGGATACGCAGCATGTTCAGGAACTTTCCTCAAGCCACGTCATGAGGAGTGCACACTCGAATACAGTTCCACTCAAAGAGTCACACAGGAACCTATCTAGAAATCAATACACAGGGACACACGAAGGGGTGAATTCTTCTCCCAGAGAAAGTCCTAACTCTGCCCCGAAAGGCGGTGGGAAATGAGGCGAATGTTTTGGCCTAGGTCATTAACATGGAAAATAAAACTGTAACAGAGAGCGAAAAATATTTAAAGACGCCGACGCGGAAGCAGAGTGCAACCGGCCCGGCCAAGTAGCGGTGTCTCCTGTGGCCAGCACACCACCGGCTGGGACCCAGATCTTCGGGCGTCCAGCCCCCCACACGGGGCTCAGGCTTACCGGGAGGGTCCCTGCAGATGTAGCAGACGTACTGCTCGGGGATGCTCTCCTCCAGGAGCCCCATGCACACGCTGTGCTGCCAGCACAGACACTCTTCGCACTGCGAGAAAACACAGGGGCGCCTGCGGTCACTGGGCTGCTCCCCAGCGAGGAAGCCACGCCCCCTCCCCGCCGGGGGGGGGGTGGCCCCCCCCCCCCCCGCACTGCGAGTCTCGTCCACGCGACGAGGCGGACGCGGATTCAGGATGCATTTTCTTTCTGAAACACTCAAATGCTTCACGAACTTCCCCCTGCCACAGCTATTACCTTGACAAGCTATGTACCTTGACATATTACTTAAACCACACACACAATCATAAAACTAGTTCTCTCATGTATTTCCCACTAATTTTTAGGCAATTACATCCTTAAAACTCTTAAAAATAGCCTATTAGAGTGCACTTTTTTTAAAAGGCAAGTTCATAGGAGTGCCTGTAGCAGTGACTTCAACCGGTATGGTGATGCTATAAATTTGTAGTTCCCTTATTTGAGAAAACCTTTGAAAAGGGGTAGAAAAAAGATTACTCTTTCTTCATTCCTATGACCATCATTTCCAAATCTTCTAAATGTCATCACAGAACATGGGGTTATGCTTCTCCCTGTTCCTAGAAAGATACCCTTTCTACAGGGAGACACCAGTGGTTGGTAACGCTTCATCCTCGCAACAAACTTTGAGAAGAGTGGACACGTTTATTTCCAGATCTGCAGGTTGAGGGGCTGGGAAGGTGACGACACAATGTTATTAAACAGGGACCCGGGCCAGGAAGAGAAGGGCTGCTACGCTCTACCCTTCAACGCGGATGCTCGCCATCTTAATGGCTTCAAAGACTGGCTTCCAGAATTTCAGCCTGAAGACCTCAAACTCAACACTAGCTCTCTCAGGTGAGACAGCCGTCTACTCCTTTGATGAAGAGATTTCCCCACCAGTATTACTGGGACTTGAAACGCTGTGATAAGTTGAAAACCTCTGTCTTCAACAGGACAGTTAGTGACAAACACGGAAGCCCTGGTTGTACTTGCTGAGCACCTGAAGTTAATGGCTCCGGAGGGCAGGGAAGACGGGTTACCTGGATCATGAAGCCGTTCTCCTCATCCATTTCACAGATACATCGAACGATCTCATTAAGAGCATCGTCTTCATCCTGAGATTCCTCAAAATTGGTGGAATCGAAGTCCTGATTGTACTCATCCCCACTTAGAAGTAAACTCTCTGTTGAAGAATCGTCTAGGAATTCCACATCCGATAAGTCTAGAACATACACAAAAGTAAACTCAGCAAGTATTTTTCCATATTTGTGTCACTTTTCCAGATAGAAAGGAGCTAAAGGAAGTGACTGTAAGCTATTAAATATTTAGAAGGGAAGGGCAGACAAATGAGAATAGAGCACTTGTCCCTAAACAAAGAAACAAAGGATTTTTGAGGCCAAGGTAATTATGACTGACTTTGCGTCTTCTCATATACACTATTACAAGTAACTTGCAGAGGATCCCCTAGCCTTGGTGCTTATAGTTTATGCCCAAGGTTGATATTGATAACTTAAATACGCATAGTTCTCAAACGCTCTCACAAACGTTAGTCCTTTTGATCCCCCCAAGAACCACGGGTTATAAAGAGAACGGGTTTCGTTATCTGTACCACAGACATGGGCATTTCAGTGAAGGGAAGGAGACTGCCTGGAGTCCGGTATCAATGCTACTATTCTTAACAGGATCAGGATCATCAACCACCACTGCACTTAATATGCACCAGATATTCTACCAAACACTCCAAACACAAGATCTATTACTTGCTCGAGGAGTGTAGCCAGCTAATGGTGAAGCTGACTGCATACCAGGACTACCTGACTCCAAAGCCTGCGTTCTTAACGACTTCACCAGTATTTCTTAAGGTGGGATCTTGAGTTCCCTAAGGAATTTGCAAAGTTTTAAAATTTCACTTTGATAAAAATCTTTTAAAGTATATTCTAGAAACTAGATTATATAGAGGACCACTACATAGAATTTGACTCAAACGCCCAGTTTTAGGTTTGTATTTGTGCCAGCATTGATGTCAAAGACCACAATTTTGCTCAGGCTATTGAGAAAAAACAAAAACAATTGAGGCACACACAAGGAAATATTTATAACCAAGGGGAAAAAATGAGGACGGACACTAGAGATCTTGCAGGAGTGTGGATGGAGATATAAGGGAGCTGAGTCATCGCGAGTTGTGCAGTGGAACACCTGACCGCTGCTGCGGGGCACCTGGGGGCTAATCAGCTGAGCACTGCAGCGACAGGTAGTTCCTTGTGCCCCAGTGTCCCAGCCTCTGGTCTCAGTCTGCCCGCTGCTTCCCCTGCCCACTGCTCACCTCCTTCTGGGCAGCATCAACAGGCTGGGAGACCAAGGGCTTTGCACTACTGAGTGCTCCACATCTAGTTCTTACAGTGGAGCCTGGTCTATACCAGTAAAGCCACTCCAGCTTCTGGAGGAGCAAAGGGGGGGGGGGGTCTATAAAAAGAAAAAATACTCTTTAATTAAACCACAAAGAAGTTGGCCAAAATTGAAATAAAAAAAAAAAAAAAAAAAAAAAAAAATCATGTTGTTTATAACTTAAATATTTCATGATTTAGTGTTTCTCTTATCAGCTTCTAATCTTATTTTTTCCCTGACTCTGTTTTTGAATGTTTTGTTTTTGATTTACAAAAAGTTAATGTTCTATAGAAAAATGTCTTTTTTAGGGTCTTAGGACATCTCAGAGAAGTCAGGAGAAATAATGGTCGAGAAATATAGGAAAATTTTCAAGAAGAAGTCAATCATGCATTATAAAATCCTAATAATAATGAGTAGTTTTAAGAACCTAAAGAGGAGATTTCATTCATTCATCATCTTGCTAGCATAAACCCAAAATCAGTATTTTCTCTCAGGCCTTCCTGAATGCAAGTTCATGTTTCAAAATGGCAGACTAGGACATGAATAAACAAACACTGTTGCAGCATGTAGGTGGCATGATATGGATGGCAATCGTAGCAGGATAAATAAATTTAAAACTATTATCACTGAAAGGAATTAGTGTGTATCTCACACATGCTTTCATGGCCAAAATCACAGGTTTTATGATGTTCAAATGTAAACTGAACATAATGGCCAGAAAACCTAGTTTGAATAATTCCCAAGCATCAAACATACGTTTGGCTGAATTCTAAGGGCAGAGTAAATGGATCCAAGGGTTCAGAGTTACAAAAGCAAAGTTCCCTCTCGCACTAAAATAGCATCTGGACAACAGCTCCAACTGAGTGGCCACAGAACACCATCCTCTTCCAACGGCTACACCTTGATCTATCGCTGTCTTCCCAGACATATTCTCCGAGTGTGGATTCCAGATCAGCGTCACCCGGGAACTCACCTGACATCAGGAATTCTGAGGGTGAGGCCCAGAAAAGTGTTTTTCACAAGCTCTCCAGGTGGTTCTGATGCACGCTAACGTTTGAGAAGCCCTGGCCGAAGACCCAACCCCGCCATGTCCGTTCTTTCTCACAGGTCAGTGCTCGGTCACACAGGGGGCAGAAGACACAGCAGAACCGACAGCACGCGCCCGCGACACCCTTTCCCTCCCCTCTCGAGCATCTAGTTCTGGCAACACAGCCCGCCCGGACATAGTCTCCATTCTCCAGCAGTGCTCTGTGTATAAGGAGGACACTCAGGCCCTCACGGCTCAAACTGGGGTGCTCTTAGGTGATTTTCAACCCCTGCCACCCTGCCCCAAAGAATCACTCAGAAACTGTATCTTGCCAAAAACCGCATCTGCCCTTCCAGAAATCTGCCTCATGCTCCGCAACAGGTCTCTGTATCGGGGTTCGGAAGGCATCACAGCAACAATGATCACGTACACCTGGGTTTAAGAGCCACTGGCCCAAAAAGGGACAGGGGACTGGTGTTTGTTAGAAACAGAGGGAGGTCTTTTTCCTAATCCTCTGCCCCCCCCCCCCACCCCCGCCCATATTTTAAGACTATACATCTCTGAAGTGCCGGGCGCCTGTTTTAGGAGAAAAGGGAGAAGATGCTACTCTCCGTAGTGGGCTCGAAGGCAGTCAGGCCTGGGGGTTAAGCAGGAGGCAGCAGTGCAAAAGGAAGCACGGCACCAACCACGCTGGGCCCTCAGCAGAAAGGAAAAGACAGGAAGTGAGCTCAGCCACAACCATCCCAAGACCAAGACCCTGTCCCTTATCCTTCGTTCCCTGACTGTCGTCCTCAAGCCACTGCCGTCAGGGTCTCCAGCGGGAGAGGCTCCCCTTGGACTGCTGAGAGCACTGGAAGGTAAGATAACAACCCCGCGGTCAGGACCGGGCTTTCGGGGAAACCCGGCAGATTCCCGGTATGTATGTGCAAATACCTATGACCAGTACATGGTGGACACTAAGAGTTTCTTTACCATCTGCCCTTCAATTAATTACAGAAGCCAATTTGACTTTACAGGAGTTTAAAAAGTAGTTCAAATTTCTAATGCTGAGATTTTCTTATTAGTTTATGGAAGAACTTTTGAAACGGCGTGCCCTGCTCACGTAAGCCCTTAACAAAGTACGTTGTTATCTCAGTTCCACACTTAAGGATCTTAAGACTTGTTTTAAGCATTACATAGTTACACATACTTTCACCACTAAGATCAACTGACAAAATTGCCCTTGGGTACTGATATGTTGTATTTTTCTCCGTAAACATGCTTCGCAGAGCCAGAGAACTCCCAGAAGATCGAGTTAGTGGAGAAGAGCACCTTTCCAGAAATTCTAGAGAACTGTCTTCATAGTCTGAATAGTCTGCAACATAAGATACATAAAGAAATATTAATAAAGTGTCAGGTAATCAAGAAGAACCAGTATAAAAATAACGAGAGAGCCATGTTTTACAAGACACAAGATAACCATGTCACCTCTTTCTCTCCTTACCCAGGAACGGCTAGATCACTGTGTATCTGATAAACCGGGTTTGGCAAGAACACCTGGGAAATACACCCGGGGCAGTATTTGCATACCAGGGAGCACCGTGTTCTAGCTGGTACCAATAAAGTCTTGTTAACCGGTCCAGAAGTGAAAAAGGATTATCTCTACAGTTTCTCTCCATTATAATCAAGGCTATGTCTGTAGTAAGAGGTGCAAGATGGAAAATCGACATTTTTTTTTTTTTTTTTTTTTTTTTTGCAATTTGTAAAGAGGTGCTCCTAGTAGGTAGCATGTCAATTATTACACTGACAATTCAATCCATTGATAAATTTTTCAGCAGAAAACCTCTGAATGAAATTAATGCCAGTCCTGTCTTCCTCAACTTAGCATGAGTCCTGCAGACAAGGAGGTTCTGAGGCAGACGACCACCTGGCACGTCTGACAAGTGACAACCTGTGAGACTGTGGCTGCCTCGCAGTGAAGGGGGGAGGGAGAAACGAGGCTAGAGTGGCGGGAGCAGGTCAGGTTAAACATGTTTTTCGTTTTGCGTTCTGCCCGAAATGCAGCAAAAAGGGCGTGACACAAGTCCGGTTCTGGCTCTGAAATCCCACCGGAGCTGTGCAGTGAGAGTCGGCGCAGGGAGGCACGGGCGGAGGCACCAGGGCCCGGCAGGGGAGGAAGGAAGAGGGCGTGGAGTCGGACAGGCAGATGCTGGGATCCGGGGACTGCAGGGGAGGGGCTGACACAGGGTCAGAGGGTGATCTCCAGGCTTCTGCTTCAACTGCCAAGTGTGAAAGCAGGGTTCGGAGATGGGGGTGACGAGTAAGAGAGAGGTGGAGGAACCAGAGAAGGAATGTGGGTTCCGAGGAGGGCTTTTTAAAGATGGGAGACCCTATACGTTGTCTCAAAAATCTAAAAATGAGGAGAGGCAGGGTGACAAGTGCCAGGATTTTAAGAACTGAAGACAGACACTGCCTCCCTCTTAGTAGAGGCAAAGGAGGAGAAAATGGATACAAGCAGCTAAGTGCACAGTTGTGGGTCAGATGAGCAAGTTCTCATCTGGTGGCTGCTATTTCCTCAACTGAGTATGAGTGAGGCAAAGGTCACCGGAGGCAGGTTAAGGACTAAAAAGAGGGAGAACAGAGCGGAAGAGGTGGAGGAAAGGTCGAGGGTAGGAAAGCAAGCTCCAGGAGAAGGGCCGCACCAATGCTGGTGTGCACTGTGTGCATCCAAGTGACATTGGTGGTTGTGGTCAGCAAAATAATTGTCCCCCAAGACGTCCACGTCCTAATCCCCACAACCTGTGAGTGTGCGGGGCTCTGGAGCAAAGGGGAATTGAGGCTGCTTATCAGACCTCAAAATAGGGAGATTGCCCCGGATCATCAGAGTGGGCCCGATGCAGTCAGAAGAGTCCCTAAGGTGCAAGAGAAAGGCAGAAGAGTCAGTGTCGCAGCGACGTGAAGTGAGAAAGACTTGAGTGGCCCGTTGCTGGCTTTGAAGATGGTAGGGGGGCATGAGCCAACACATGCAGCAGCCCCCGGGAATCTGGGAAGGGCAAGTAAATGGCTTCTCCCCGAGAGCCTCCCGAAAGGAATGTAGTTCCCCCGAGGCCCATTATGGACTTCTGACCTTCAGAGAACTTTAATAAATTCGTGTTGTTTTATGTCACCGATACATAGACTTCTGTGACAGCAGCAGTTGGACAGTAATAGATAGAGCGGTCACCATAAATACTACAGCACAGCCGCATTCTTTGGGCACCCTGGTGTGCCAAACATGATTCCAAGTGCTTCGGGTATATTAAAAATGTCTCAGTCCTCACAGCCATCCGACAAAGGAGCTAAGCAGGCTTGGTGCCATTTTACAAGCGGAAGAGCAGAGGCAGAAAAGGTTACGTAAATTAAACTGCCGAAGAGTACATCTCTCTCCGCAGCAAAGCCAGCCTTCAAACCTGACTCTGACTACCGAGCCTTACGCTCAACCAAAAAGTGTTACCAGGGGACTTTGACGTTTACCGTATACACAAACTGGAAAGCTTGTTAAAGCTGACGCCTGGGCCTCACCCCCAGCAGGTCAGGAGTGGGGACACTCCCGGACACCGCTGTCAGACTGCAAAGCGGTCTCGGAGTGGCGCGGTGTTCCTGTACCTCTCTCACGGCCTCCCGGCGACTCTACACAGCTTACCCAATGCCATGACTCAGACACAGGCGCGAAAAGGCCGTCTGCTGAATGCCAGCTGGCACTGTGTTAAGTACTTTACAACGATTACCTTACTGAATCCTAAAAATGAAACCACACGGTAGGCACGGTTATTACCATTTCCGAAGCGAGGAAACTGACGTTTATAGCATTAACATAACTCGCCAAAGGTCACGTGAGCTATCGATGTCACGGCGAGGAACTGAACCCAATGCTCACCTTTGAAAGCTGCCCTTTTACCGACCCTAGTGCTGTCTCAGCCGAGTAAAAGTAGAAGCAGAGTCTACTTTCTACACCGGAGTGTAAAAATAACGGGAGAAATCTCAATTTGGTGTTAAAAAGAAGGCACGCTGACATACCATCCCTCCGCGTGGGATTAGCAGCTAAACAAAACTCGGCAGTCTACACCACACCTGCACCTTGCATTCTAGTCCCCACTGGCTACCGTGACTAAAGGCTACCTCTGGCTTCAAGGTCAGGTCAGCTGTAGTCCTCCACATAAAGCCCCTTCCTCGACCACCGGGGCTTCTCTACACTATACACAGAACTTACTTTGTGTCACTGCTACCTTCCCAGTAGAGAGCCGCGCATGCTTCTTATCCCTCTTGGTCTCTACTGACAGGCTTGCTTATAAGCGCCGGGGAGGGAGTCTTTGCTTTCTCTACGTAGTGTTCTGGACTCTCCTGGCATTTCTCACTCTCGTTCTTTTCACTCTCTGTGTGCCTTCGGTTCTCTCATACTTACAGATATGTGACAAAGAGATGAAGCGACCGTGGCTCAAAGTGACAAAGGTAAAAACTGGCAAAGACGTCACTCTTAAATCCCAACATGGTGGCTGTTCCTACGGACAACCGAGAGAACTTACTACGCCAGCGAAGACCAGCCAACGCTTGCTAGAGGGAAGGCCGCGCCACCTGCCAAACACTCTCGAAGGCACAGGAAGTAGCGTAACAACAGAGCATGATGGTTAAAGTCCAACTTGAGAACGAAGCCACACGGCCTGGGTTTGAATCTGCCTTTCACCACTTACTAGCCACGTGGGCTTGGGCGACGCTCTGTCTCGGCTCACGGTTTATAAGATGGGGAGAAGAGGCCCCACTAAATTTAGAGTTAGTGGATGTGAAGAGGAAACAAAGCACCGAATGTGAACTGCTTGTATCATCTACATAATAAGCACCGGCAGGATATGCAAAATAACACTCAGTGTTAAGGATGAATTTTCAAAACTCCCTGGTGGTAGTAACTGTAGATTAAAATACGTATCGTATTAGGAACCTCAAGTAGGAATAATGTTTCTGTTTTTGAAGTTGGCTCCATGCCCAAAGTGGGGCTTGAACTCCCCCCATGACCCTGAGATCAACAGTCACATGCTCTACTGACTGGGCCATCCAGGTGCCCCGGAAAAATAATGTGAATGTTTTAAAATTAAGATGTCTTTAAAATTATTTGAAACCCCCCATTTGCAGCTTAAAGACTACCCTCCTAATTTGATGTGGAGAGGAGTGTCACATCCAAGATGAATATAAATAGCCCAGAATAAACTGTCAAAGTGATCATCAATCGCAAGGATGCCGGTGATTATCCAGCACTGCACCTGCTGAGTATAAAGTGCATAAAGAGCACAGCTTCTGTGCATCTTTAAGTATTTGCCAGGATTCCATCTACAAAGTTAAGATTTTCATTTATAGGTCTGATTTTACTTACTAAAAAAATTTTTTTATACGTTTATTTATTTTTGATAGAGAGAGAGACACAGCACAAGTGGGGGAGGGGCAGAGAGAGAGGGAGACACAGAATCCGAAGCAGGCTCCGAGCCGTCAGCACAGAGCCCGACGCAGGGCTCGACGCGGGGCTCGACGCGGGGCTCGAGCTCACAGACCGTGAGATCATGACCTGAGCCGAAGTCGGACGCTTAACCGACTGAGCCACCCAGGTGCCCCTATCGGTCCGATTTTAATATGTAAAAAAAAAATAAAGTTCTTTTCTTTTTAATTAAAAAATAAAAATATCTTAACATTGTTTTCCAAGATTACTTTTTAATGGCTCTTTAAAACTAGGGTTAGCGGAACACGACTCAGTGGTGCAAATGTCCAATTTCTTGTCCAAGTCTTACTAATCCTGATCAGCCTCCTTTCCTCCAGACCACCACTCCCTGCATCCTCATAAATGCTCTCTCACTGCGTAGCTAAGGGAGGCCCACTCCTCACTTGTTCCCTGCCGGCCCCTCCCTGTTATCTTTCCCCCACTTTCTCGGGAGGCTAGCATATTAGGATTGTGTGTCTGCCAGCGAGTCCTGGGACAGACCTGTTGCTGACATGGCACACAGGGACTTGAACAGCCGGCCCTTCCGGCCCTGGGCACTTCCTGTGCCCACAGCAGTACCTAAGGCCACCAAATCCCCACAGCCTCTGGTCACTTGGGAGTTCCCCCGGCCATTTTACGTGCAGTCTGAAGCTTCTCTCACGCCTACATTAGGATTCATCCTCCCGGGAGGGTAATCCTGGATCAAATGGGTTTGTGCTTACTGGTTTTTGTTTGCGAAGTGGCAGAATTTCCTGACTTTAAGGTTCTCTGGAGTCTAGGCCCCACAGAGCTCTGCGTGAAGGGGTGGGGGGAGGGGAGAAGGGACAAGGGGCAATGTGGGCACAGGAAGGCCCGGACGTGTTTGAGACACTCTCTGGAAAGTGGTTTCAAAAAGCTTTTCAACTCTGTTTGATCCTATGTCTTCGTATTTACTCTGGCAGCTTTAGACATAGAGAATGCAGAAACTTCACAGAGTCAAAAGTCTGAAGAATTTACCATCAATGAGTCACTCTGAAATTTCCCAGTTGGCTTTACAGTTTTTAAAACTGGTCTCTAAAAGTGTTTCATAGGGGCGCCTGGGTGGCTCAGTCAGTTAAATGTCCGACTTCGGCTCAGGTCATGATCTCACGGTTTGTGAGTTCGAGCCCCGCGTCGGGCTCTGTGCTTACAGCTCGGAGCCTGGAGCCTGCTTTGGATTCTGTCTCCTTCTCTCTCTGACCCTCCCTACTTGTGCTCTGTCTCTCAAAAATAAATAAAAATGAAAAAAAAAAGTGTTTCATAAATACGAAAAAAACCCAGGTAGGACATAAAGCATATCAATAACACAAAATACTTGGGTGCCCATCATGCAGTTTAAGAGAATATTATCATCACTTCTGAAGTTCCCGTTGGTACCATTTTCCGATTTGAACTGATGAATTCCCTTCCCCACCCCAGAGGTTACCAAGGTCCTGAATTTCTGCTCACCATTCTCTTGCTTTTCTTTTCTTTTTTTTTTAAATATGAAATTTATTGTCAAATTGGTTTCCATACAACACCATTGGAAAGTTTCCCATGTTCTTGCTTTTCTTTATGCTTCTGCTGCTTTTTGCTACCATATGCTCTCGCTATTTTGCATCTCTATCACAGTTTCATGTTACAACTTTCTGATCTTTCTGTAAATAAAATATCACACGTCTTCTTCTTCAATGACTTGATTTTTAGCTCATCATTTTGTTCCTGGGATTCCTGTGGATATAATTCATTTACTTACAAAGTGATATGGATTCCAAGGAATGGATGTGTGACTTCTGATGGACACCTGGGCCAATGCCAGTGCAGATATGGACATTCTTGTAAATGCCTCCTGATGGGTCCCGTGAGCTTAGTGAGGCACTGTAGGTACGTGGCAGGCACAACCTGCCGACGGCCGACCATTTTCCACAGGGGTTGGACGGTGGTCTCCACTGCTTCAGCGACATCTGACACGCCCACCTTGTAATTTTCGCCTGTCTAGCAGCTGGGAAAGAGAGTCCACTGGGTTCTCAAAACTACACGAACCCAGCTTCTCATAAGATTGGGCATCATGTTACATATTCATGTTATCATTTTAAGATTTTCAATTCTGTGAAGTACCTACTAACATCTTTGCCCATATTCACACTGGATATTTTTCTATTTTTCACTTGTAAGTTTGAAAATAGATTCGAATCCTGTGTCAGGTATATAGGTGGTGCAGTATTTCCTCGTGGCTTGTGTTGTCTTTTCACTCTATTTAAGGTTTTCCTTTTGTTCTCTGTAAGGGAATTTCTTTTATTTTTTTTTCCCTTTATCTTTTGATATCCCCACCCATTTCCCCATCCCCATCCCCTGCTTTTGACAACCAATAATCTGTTCTCCATATCTACATGCTGTTCCTTTTTGGTTTTTTGTTTTTTAAGATTCCACATACAAATGAGAGGATGTGGTATTTGTCTTTCTCTGACTTACTTCATGTAGCATGAGCCCTCAACGTCCATCACGTTCTTACAAAAGGCAAGATTTCCTTCTTTTCCTAAGGACTGACTTGTGTGTGTGTGTATACACCACAATTTCTTTAACCATTCATCCGTCAATGGACACTTAGGTTGTTTCCATATCTTCGCTATTGTGAATAATGCTACAATGAATACGGGGGTGCAAATATCTCTCCAAGTTAGTGTTTTTGCTTTCTTTGGACAAAGAGCCCATGGTAGAATTGCTAGACACGGTAATTCTATTTTTAATGTTTTGATGAACCTCCATACTGTTTTCCACAGTGGCTGCACCAATTCACATTCCCACCAATAGTACACAAGAGTTCCCTTCTCTCCACATTCAAACTAACACTTGGGTTTTTTTTTGTTTGCTTGTGTTTTTGTCTTTTGACAACAGCCATTCTAACAGGTGTGAGGTGATATCTCATTGTGGTTTTGATTTGCATCTTTGTTACGATTAACGATGCTGAGCATCTTTTCATGCACCTTTTTTGGCCATCTATCTATCTGTATGTCTTTGGAAAAATGTCTGTTTAGATCTACTGCCCATTTTTTTTTAATTGAATTGTATTTCTGCTATTGAGTTGCACGAGTTTTCTATATATTGTGGATATGAGCCCCTTAATAGATGTATTATTTAATTGAATTGTATTTTTTTTAATTGAATTGTATTTCTGCTATTGAGTTGTACGAGTATTCTATATATTGTGGATATGACCCCCTTAATAGATGTATGATTTACAAATATTTTCTCCTATTCAGTAGGCTGCCTTTTCATTTTGTTGACGGTTTCCTTTGCAGTGAAGAAGCTTTTTAGCAGGATGTTATTTTTGCTCAGTTACGTTTGCTTTTGTTGCTTTTGCTTTTGGTAGCAGATTTAAGAACTCATCACCAAGACCTATGGCAAGGAAGGAGATTACCACCTATGTTTTCTTCTAGGAGTTTTATGGTCTCAAGGTTTATGTTCACGTCTTTAATCCACCTTCAGTTAATTTTTGTGTTTGGTAGAAGATAGTGGTCAAGTTTCATTTTCATGCATGTAGCTGTCCGGTATTCCCAGTGCTACTTATTGAAGAAACTGCCCTTTCCCTGTTGTATATTCTTGACTCCACGGTCATAAGTTGACCATATATGTGAGATTTTACCTCTGGGCTATATACCTTCCATTAATTTAGGTGTATGTTTTTATGCTACATGCTGTTTTATTTACTGTAGCTTTGTAGTACAGTTTGAAGTCGGAGTGCAATGCCCCCAGCTTTGTTCTTTCTCAAGGTTGCTTTGGCTATTTGGCTTTTTTTGTGGTTCCCCACAAACGTTAGGATTATTTATTCCACTTCTCTGAAAAATGCCCTTGGAATGTTGATGGGGATTGCAATGAATCTGTAGATTGTTTGGGGTAGTATGGGTATTTTAACAATACTGATTCCTCTAGGTCACAAGCACAGAATATCTTTCCATTTACTTGCATCTTCTTCAATTTCTTTCATTAACATCTCATAGTTTTGTTGTTGTTTTTTTTAAATACACAGGTCTTCCACTTCCTTGGTTAAGTTTGTTTCTAAGTACTTTATTCTTTTTGATACAGTTGTAAATAAGATTGTTTTCTTCATTTCTTTCAGGTGGTTTGTTGTTATCGTACAGAAATGCAAGATTTTTGTATATTGATTTGTATCCTGCAAATCTGCTAAATTTGCTTATTAGTTCTAATAGTTTTTTGATGGAGTCTTTAGAGTTTTCTATATGTAGTACTGCTTTGTTGGGCATTTTTATCATAAATAAATACTGAATATTGTCAAATGCTTTTTCCTCATCTATTGAGATGATATGATTTTTATCCTTTATTTGGTAAATGTAGCATATCACACCGACTTATTTGCAGATGTTGAACCATTTTTGTATCCTTAGAATAAATCCCACTTGATCATGGTGTCTGATCCACTTAGTAGATTACTGAGTTTGGTTTGGTAACATTTTGTTGATGATTTCTGCATTAGTGTTCCTCAGGGATACTGGCCTATAATTTTCTTAAGGTGTCCTTATCTGCTTTTGGTACCACCAGGGTAATGCTGGCCTCACAAAACAAGTCTGAAAGAGTTTCCTCCTCTTCTGTGTTTTGGAAGAGTTTGCAAGACTTTGAGAGAAGAGTCTCGTGTTAATTCTTCTTTTAATACCTGGTAGAATTCACCAGTGAGGCCTGGACTTCTCTCTGTTGGGAGGTTTTTGATTACGATTCAATCTCCTTACTAGTAATCGGTCGATTGAGATTTTCTATTTCATTTTATTTCGTGCTGGTAGTTAGTATGATTCTAGGAATTTATCCATTTCTTCCAAGTGGTCCAATGTGTTGGCATATAATTGCTCACAATAGTGCCTGACAAATCTTTAAATACATGACATCAGTTGTAACATCTCCTGTTCCATTCTATTTATTTGATTCTGCTCTTTTCCTGGTAAATCTAGTTAAAGGCTTATCAATTTTGTTCACTTTTTCAAAGTACCAGTATCGTAGTTTTGCTGATTTTGTCTACTGTCTTTTTAGTCTCTACTTCATTGATTTCTGCTCTAATCTTTATTATTTCCTTCCTTCTACTACATTTGGGCTTTGTTTCTTCTGCTATTTCTATTTCCCTGAGATGAATAGTTAGGTTGAGACTTTTCTTGTTTCTTGAAGTAAGCATTTATCCCTAGGAACTCCTGTCTTACAACTGTTTTTGTGGGGTGCCTGGGTGGCTCAGTCAGCTAAGCGTCAGACTTCAGCTCAGGTCATGATCTCACGGTTCATGAGTTCAAGCCCCGCACCAGGCTCCATGCTGACAGCTTGGAGCCTGCCTCAGATTCTGTGTCTCCCTCTCTCTCTGCCCCTCCCCTGCTCATGCTCTCTCTCTCAAAAATAAATAAACATTAAAAAAAAAAAATTTAATTGTTTTTGCTATAGCTCACAAATTTTGGCGTATTTTCATTTTCATTTGTCTTGAGGCATTTTATTTCTCTTTTGATTTCTTCTTTGACTCCCTGATTGTTCAGGAGTATGTATTCTAATCTCCACATATTTGTGAAGTTCCCAGTTTTCTCCATTTAATTAATTTCTAGTTTCATACTATTTATCGTGATCAGAAAAGATGCTTGATAGGATTTAAATCCCCTTAAATTTATTAAGATTTCTTTTGTGGCCGAACATATAATCTAACCTGGAAAATGTTCCACGTTCACTTGAGAAGAATTTGTTATCTGCTCCTTTGGGACAGAATGTTCTAATATATCTGTTAAGTCCATCTGATCTAACATGTCATTTAAGGTGGTTTCCTTGTTGGTTTTCAGTCTGGATGATCTATCCATTGATAGAAGTGGAATGTTAAAAATACCCTACTATTATTGTATTGCTGTGTACTTCTCCCTTTAGATCTGGCAATAGTTGCCTTCTGTATTTAGGTGCTCCTATGTAGGGTGCATAAGTATGTATGAATTTCGTATCCTTCTGTTGGACTGACCCCTTTAGCACTATGTGGCACCTATCTCTGCCTCTTATTACTGCCTGTTTTCAAGTCTATTTTGTCTGATAGGAATATAACTACTCCAGCTTTCTTCTGATTTCCATTTGCATGAATTATCTTTTCACCTTCTGGGACCCCCATAAGGTAAAGGTTAGTCCATTTGATGTTGTCCCATAGCCCCTTAATCTATTGTAACTTGTTTTCATTTTTTCTTTTTGCTGCTCTGACTGGATGAGTTCTGCTGCTCTGTCTTTCAGTTCATGGATCCTTTCTTCTGCTTTATCTAGTTGTCGCTGGACCCCTCTCAAGTGTAACCCGCCAATCTCGGTCTAGTCAAATTTTCAACCCCTTTCTTTAAGATTAGCACTTTTTGTTTAGAAATCCTTCCCTACTCAAAGATCATAAAGATGCTTTCCTATACTGCCTTTCAAAGGTTTACAGTTTTGTCTTCCACACATTTCATCGTTAATCATCCTGGAACTGATTTCTGGGTATGGTGTTAAGTAGCAGTCCAATTTCATTTTTAGGGAGTAAAAATGTTCTCATACAAATCACTGAAAAGCTCACCCTTTATCTAATCTAAGAATGCCAGCTCTGTACAAACCAAGGTTTTATATTTGTACATGTTTTGGATTAGCCTGTCCTTAATCAATACGTCTATTCTTTCCCAATGCCTCACTGCCTTAAACTATTGTGAAATGGTAATTCTTCTCTTCATTCTTCTTCAAGATTGGCTATTTTATTTTAGGCTCTTTACCACTGTTAAGTTTTAAAATCAGCACTGGACCTGTAAATTTATTTAGCATGAAGTGACATCTTCTCAATATTGAATCTACTAACCAATGAACGTGAATTATCTCCCATGTATTTAGTCCTTCTTTAATGTTTCTAAATAAAGTTTTATAATCAGCTAGTCGTAACTTTTTTTGCTAAGTGTAAGGACACATGGATGTATCAAATGGTTTCTCTACATATAGAAAGACAGTAATGTTTCTTGTCCTTCAACTGTTACTGTGGTGAATTTCACCAATGGATTTTCTAATGTCAAACCAACTGTGCATTCCAACCCTATGTGGTCATAGGTTTTAATACATTGCTGGACTTAATTCCATAACATTTGCTCGTGAGTTCTGTATCTATGTCCACAAATGAGAAATGCCTAGAACTGAGCTTTCCCATACTGTTCTCTTCTGATTTTGAGCCAAGTTATTTAAATAATCTAAAATGAATTCGGAGTTGTATTAGTTTCCTAGGGCTGCTCCAACAAATTATCACAAACTTGGTGGATCAGAACAACAGAAGTTTATTCTGTCATAGTTCTGAAGGCCAGAAGTCAAAAATTCGGTGTCAACAGGGCCCTCTCCCTCACAAGTATCGAGGGGCAAATCCTTCCTTGCCTCTTGCGGTGTCTGGTGGCTCGAGTGCCCTGGCTTGGGACGGCATCACTCCGATCGCTGCCTGTGTCCTCACACAGCCTTCTCCCCTGTGGGTTCCAAATCTCCCCCTCCTTTTCATTGGCTCTAGTATCCACTCAAATCCCAGATGATCTCATTCTTTTATTTTTTTTTAATTTTTTTTTTAACATTTATTTATTTTCAAGAGACAGAAAGAGACAGAGTGTGAGTGGGGGAGGGGCAGAGAGAGAGGGAGACACCGAATCCAAAGCAGGTTTCAGGCTCTGAGCTGTCAGCGCAGAGCCCAACGGGGGGCTCGAACCCACCGACCGTGAGATCATGACCCGAGCTGAAGTCGGACGCCTAAATGACTGAGCCACCCACGAACCCTAATTCTTTCTTTTTTTTTTTTTTTTAATTTTTTTTTTCAACGTTTATTTATTTTTGGGACAGAGAGAGACAGAGCATGAACGGGGAAGGGGCAGAGAGAGAGGGAGACACAGAATCGGAAACAGGCTCCAGGCTCTGAGCCATCAGCCCAGAGCCTGACGCGGGGCTCGAACTCACGGACCGCGAGATCGTGACCCGGCTGAAGTCGGACGCTTAACCGACTGCGCCACCCAGGCGCCCCCAGACTATCTCATTCTTAATCACATCGGCAGAGACCTTACTTCTAAATACAGTCACATTCACAGGTACAAGGACCGAGAGTTAGACATAGATTTTCGAGGGACACTTTTCTCCCTACTAAAGGAATGTTCTCTCTTTTTTTAAATTCTGAAATAATTTATGTAAGTTTGGAATAATCTATTCCTTTAACAGTTGGTAAAAATTGGCAACAAAACTTTTTGGGTCAGGGCTTTTTCTTTGTGGCAAGATTTTAAAATACTAATTAAATTTCTTTTCAGGTTTGAGGACTATTCAGGTTGACACCTCTCAAGTTCACTGCATAAAGTTGTTTATATTTTCTTCGTTTTAGGTCTGGAACATCTGTAGTTATATTCCCTTTGGTTTCTAATCTCACTTATTTGTGCATTTTGTCTTTCTTCCTTAACCAGTGTTCCCAGTGGTTTGCTCATTCTATTAGTTTGTAATCAATTAATTTTGGCATTTTTTATTTCTTTCTAGAATTTTATTTGTAGTTCACTAATTTCTACTCGAATGTTTATTTACTAGTACTTGTTTTGAACCTGCTCATGTCTAACTTCTTAAGCTAAAGGCTTAGTTGACTTTCAGCCTTCTTTTCTAATAAAAATATCTATGACAATACATATTCTTCTAAAAGTGCCATCTTAACCACATTCTCAAGTTTCGATATGTAATTTCATCGTCTCATAAGTTCTTAACATCTCACCTTCCTTCTGATACCATTCTCTGATCCATGAATTATTTAAAAATGTGTGGCATGATTTCTAAACATACGAGGTTTTTCTAGTTATCATTTTAACACTGACTTAACTCTACCGCAGTCAGAAAGCGTAGTCTGCGTCACCCCATCTCTAGAGAGCGCCGACATCTGCTCAGGGCTGTCGGCAGTCATCTTTGATACATGCTGGCGACTGAGAAAACCCTTCTGCTCTGCAGCTGCTGAGTTCAGCGTCCCTGACAGGGACTGTGAGGTCACCTGTGCTGCCACCACCTTTCTTTTCCTTACAGAATACTTTTGAGTTTTGTTCATTAATTACTACGAGAGATATGATGAATTTATTCAGTAATAAAATGTGGAAATTTTACATCTAGAAAGATATAAAGTGAATTGAACATTTCCCATTACATAGTCGCCTATCTCTAGAAATGATTTTTCCTTTAATGACTATTTTCTTTGACATGAATGTATCTACTCCAACTTTCCCCTGGGTTTGTATTTGCTCACATTTTTTCCCATGCTTTCCCCCCACCCCCAACATTACTGTCCTCTCTATTCCTATATTTAGATTGGTCTGTTAAAAATAACCTTTAACTGGATGTTTTAAATCAATTATGATCATCTCTCTCACTATAATTATGGATATATTTGGATTTATGTCTACTATTCTATTTTGTAATTTGTATTTTTCTTCTTTGATGCTTTTCTTTTTGTATCACCTTCCTTTGGATGGGTTTTTCATTACGTTTTCTTACTGTTACTCTGGAAATTATACCCCATGTTTCCATCCTTTTAGTATTCATATTAGCAATTCTACACTGCAGATTTAACCTGTTGGGAGTCTTCAAGCAATACATTTCTTTCTTTTCCTCTTCCAAAACAAGACCTTTAAAACACTGAAATACACATATGCCCCTCTCAATTTAAAAGCTGTTATTATTGCTACACATTTCTGTTCCCTAACATTTTGTTGTTTCTGCCCACAACTCAAAATGACTTATATAATCGGTGTTCAGGTTTATTCACGTATTTACGTTTTCTTTGCTTATCACTTCTTCCGACATCTCAAACCCTCCTTTGTCATCATTTTCCTTCAGCCTTCAAGTACAGGATTAAGAAGATATCCTTTAGACAGGCTATTGATAATAAAAATCACTTTTTCAACTGTTTCTACAAATGGCTTTATTTATTCCTCACTTCTGAAAGCTAATTCTAGGGATTGTAATTCTCGACTGAAAATAATTCCTTCAGTATACTGAAGCATACTTGACAAGGGTATCTAGTCCCCCATAATGCCGGAAATGAGAATCTCTAATCGGCTGTGATGACTGGTGTACAGATGGACTAATTCACAGACTACAGTGAACACTGTTACAGATTTTCAAAACTGGCAAAAGCCAAAGACAATCTACAGGGACTTCCCAGGTCCTCAACAACATGAGGATCTTGTCCTATCTCCATTTTGGTGGAAGAACACAGAAAAAGCGACAGAATCTGAGAATTTTAAGACACAGTAATCACCATTTTAGCGTGCTTACCATGCTGCTTGGATTTCTTTTTCTTTTTCTTTTTCTTCTTCTGTTTTGGTTTGTAGTGATCTTTGTCTTTCTTCTCTTTTCTTTCCTTATCCTTCTCTCTTCTCTTACCTACATGACAGGAGTGACAAAGTTAGCCATCGTGACTGATCTTGAGTCGTTGCTCTGTGGTTAACCTAAAAGCAGCATTTATGTTTTAATCAGCTATTCCAGTCACCTGCCCAGTGGATGGATTCAATTAAACTGTTCCTGTCATGGGTCTGGAACTCCTGATTAGCTTACTGGGCTCTAAGAGGGGGTCTTCATTAGCAGTGTTGAGAAATCCCAACTCCTGACACCTTGAAGTTAACACAGACAGTAGTTAAAATATTAAATGAGTAATATACTCAGTTCCCTGATGTGGCAAGAAAGAAATTCCATAATTTAAGAAAGACTTGACTGAGGAGACTCAGCATTTCCACGGAGAATTTAACGAGAAATTATATCAGATCTTAAAAAGAATGTAATGAAATTCTTTCCTTTGGAAAAATAAAAAACTAGATCAATCCGTAAGTAAATCCTTCAGTCTTCCAATACTTCCCAATGTGTACAATGAAGGCTAGGAACACAGAGCAAAAACTTACTTAATTAAACTGATTTTTCCCCCAAAGTTTAAAATACCCTTCTTCCCATTCACGTGTACTTTAAAAAAAAAGGAATGGATGTGAAAGCAATATCCTAGGGTATTCTACTTAAAACTGACTCATCACATATACTCAACTACTGTTCCAAATCAGAATGATATAGCCTACAATTTATGAAACATATTTAATCCACTCTCAGGGACCCAACTCCAGCTGGCTAATCTACAGAATATTTAAGACTATCATCCATTACTGTAAAATGTTTCATTATTATAGCACAGAAGACAGAAAAGAAAGCAGAAAAACTCACTGACATTTTTATAAGGTCAGTTAAAGAAGAAAGTCTGAGAAAAATGACTCTCTTAATTTACCATCCATGCCCTAAGTCCCAACAATATTAGACGGTGGCTTATTTTTAAAGAGCCATCCTACAAAGATGTTCAGAAACACAAAATTCTCAGAGGAAGCCTTCGACTCCGTCAACAAAAAATACACATAATACTATGAAAATATGTGTTTAAGAAATACGTATGTGGAACTGAACAGCACTGATAAATACGAACCCGGATGGTCACTGACACCTAAAGGAGCACTAACAGGTAAAAAGTAGGGGACAGACTACGTCCTCCCGCTGCCAAGCCATCTATAGTCTTTTGCTTAAAGATTACTTTCTGTTCATACCAAATGCTGTTGAGCTTTTTTCTTCCAATTTCACTTTTTTTTCTGTTTTCGATAGTCCTGCAGGTTTAGGGGAAAAATACGTTAAGTTTAGTCAGAAGCGGTTAAAAGTAGGGGACAATAGTTTACATTACAAGTGCTCACAGAAGTCTACTTAAGACTCTTTTCTCCTAAGGGTCAACGTTATTTTATTGCCTGAACTAGTAACAAAGAGGTGGGACTTCTCGCTCCCCAAAACTGATACACGAAGGATGATTTTTGTTTCTTCATACTACCCACGTTAAAATCTTGGCTCCATTTGTTAACTGTTTGGCCTTGAGCAAATCATTTAATTCGTCTGTGCTTCGGTTTCCTTCTCCACCAGATAGGAATGACTATCTCACATCATTATCAGTATTATGGGAGTCAAAATCCCTAAGATGTTTAGACCAGTGTTTGACTAATAATAATCAGTGTTTTTTGTTTTTTTGTTTTTCAGTTTCTCCTCTGTGGTGGGGTAATAACTGAAGACTACATCCTTCTTAAAAAGAGCACGAACATGGGTTCAAACATTTAAAAAGACAGATGAATGCACTGAGCAATCAGTAAAGATCTCTTCTGGCATCACAGCCTTTGGCAATCCTGAGACTGAAATGCACCCAAGTGGTAGGTCCGTGGAACATTTCTGCTTCTGCGACAATTATGACACGAATGCTCTTTAGGTCATCCAGAGGAAAAATTAAACTTCTTATTAAAGGATAGTGGTTTTCAACAAATCTGTTTAAAATTTTTAAACTGATATTTAACTTCTGTTGCCTAAACTAAGCTAGTACCTTTGAACTCCATCATGAATGTGTTGTTAGGTAATGATAAAAGCCAAAACAATTATTTTACAAATCATTTTTGGTCTTTCTCTAAAAGGAAAACACAGAGGCCTATTTGCACATTAAAAATACTCAACCTTAATGATTTGGGTACCATTAACTAATATCCCAAAATATCTTTTCAACCAGTACTCTCAATAACAGTATAGCTGACACACTGACATTTAACCAAGCTTCTCAACTCAATACTCAATCATTTCCAATGCCAATATCTTATGTGTATCTGAGGTTAATCTAAGAGAAATATTAAAGTACATTTAATATACAATTTCGGTCTATTATGCTTTAATATCGCCATTTACAAAGCTGCTGATTTTTCAAGACATTCCAATACAGAATCAAAAACAAAAAAAAAAAAAGCTAGCACCTTACTTCAAATATTTTATACAATTTAAAAACTTAATAGAAATACAAAAATACCACTCAAATTGAATTAAATGTTAATAAGACTCTAATAAGTTTTAAATTAAGTAAGAATACTGATAGTATCCGTGACAAAAAAACAAAAAATCTTTCACAAGAAAAAAAATGAAAGGAACATCAGCACAAAGAGAAATACAACTGAATTTCCTTACTGTCAAGACTCCTGAACAAATGCATCACTTCCTTTAATAATTACTGTTTATTGGGGCACCTGGGTGGCTCGGTCGGTTGAGCATCCGACTTTGGCTCAGATCATGATCTCACAGTTCGTGGGTTCGAGCCCCACATCGGGCTCTGTGCTGACAGCTCAGAGCCTGGAGTCTGCTTTGGATTCTCTGTCCCCCTCTTTCTCTGTTCCTGCCCCTGCTTGTGTTTGTTCTCTCTCTCTTTATCAGTAATGAATAAACTTTAAAAAAAAAAATTTACAAAAATAATTACTGTTTATTAACTACTAATTACCGCACCGTAAAAAGTCTACATGTTTGATGCGTTTTGCTTCAAAATAATAAGACATTTACAAGACCGAGAGTGAGAAAGAAGCTTTCCCAGTCCTCAGTGATGGCACACGCGAGCTTCTCAACTCAATACTCGGGAGCAGTATTTGATCGTGATTATTGCCTTGAAGGTCTCCCCCTCCCGAGCACTGAATCAAGGGTGATTCAAAGGAAAACTGCTTCCTGGGCTGCCTGTGCGCCTGGGGCTGTGTGTGGGAGCCCTCAGGTACTCGAAGGACAAATGCACTGGCTGGGAGCGTCTGCTCCGGAACACTCTGGAACACTGGAACACGGGAACACAGGCCGGCAAAACACAACAGTGCTCTCCGCAGGATCAGGTCTACGTACACTTTTCACATGTTCCAGCGGTTCCTAAACCTTTAGATTTCTCAACTGATACGATTTCAGACGTAACACTGAGGGGCTGACAAAGGGATGTCAACATTTTATGTAAGCAAAGATATTAAAATATTCATACGTGCAATAATGATGGCTGGACTTCTAAAAACACACCTAAATAGACAAATAAAATTGATCTGTTCTAGAATTCAAGAGAAAAAACTGTTTTATGAGAAGTTCATTCCCTCATCCTTGGATTCCCCGTGTGCTGGAATTTGGGAGCCAGATAATGAGGCCTTCGATTTACTGAAATGTGATTTTTAAGCTGAATTTTTTTCAACACAACATTCTCTTCAAACAAAATACGACAGGAGAGTCTAACACAGACTACAAAAGCCGAGAATATGAGCAATGGAAACAGATGGGGCCCTTCAGGGAGGTAGGTCTCTGAACCGTGTCTGCTCGCACACGACGGAAAACCCGGCGGCGCGCGCTGGTTTCTCAAGCCCCTCCCAGGAGGCTGAGTATCTGTAACTCCTCTGGCTGGAAAACGAGGCTATCCCTGAGCCTCTCCATGGAAACCCCAGGCTCCATAGGGGCCGGGAACATTTGGTGTGGGAGTAGAAGCAGATTGTGGGGTCCCTGGCTGTAGTTTTGTTTTGCCCAATTCTGAAATAAATAAACAAATCAAATAACAAGGGAAGAAACTGAAAAACACTTAAAAAACCCCAAGTCTCTTACAGAGTAAATGCAAAGTCGAGGTAAGGCACTGGACTAAAACTCATCTATTTAAAGTGCCAGCACTGCACCACAGCACAGGCAAGCGGCCCACGCGTCAGAGGTTCTGTGATAATTACTGGCTCACCCTTCCGTCCACTGAGCTTCAACATCTTTGAACTCCTTAAAGAGGCTGGAGTAATTCAGTATTTGCTACACACACACTCGGTAGGTAAATGAGAAAATGAGCAAACGTTTCCAGACGGCAACAAAACTAAGACTCATCCTAACCTAAAACTGGTCGGCTCCATTACATACAGCACTCTAATAGTAAAATGAGAACAAAGGCATCAGTTTTTACCACGGTACCGCTGGTGTTTTTTGGTAACGTGGGCAGCAGTAGCACTCTTAACCCAGACTAGACAGAACGTGGGCACGCTCGCCCGTGGAAGAACGCAGAAGGATGGCCTCAAACGCCTCATCTCTACCGTGAAAGGTTTTAACCTTTCAGAACAGGTGTATGTGATAATTTGCATAATCTCATGAATCCTTTACCAGGACTGGGAAACTCAACAGTGTGTGTACCTCGGACACATGAATAATGAACATCTAAGTCTGCTCAACTATTTCCCGGCTTATGACTAACATCCTCCTCCTCTTCAACAACCCAAGAGTTTCAATCTGACAAAAACACCCCAGGAAAAGTCTTTGACTCAAGTTCGAGTAAATAACGCTTGCTATGGAAGTAACAAAATTTCCTTTTATTAATGAAGATGGAAACCAACCAACCAAGCACACATGCATATATTAAAAAAACAACAAAACACGACAGAAACGAAAACAGCTGTCACTGTGATTCTACATGAAAGACTACAGAAGTCCAACAAGACTGCAAAACAGTGGAAAGAAGGTAGGAAACAAAACTGGTAAGAGATAAAAGCATGCCAATGACTCAGAATGTTAATGCAAGTCAGAGAGGCTCACAAAGTTTTAATAAAAAGGCGTCCAATTAGAATACGACCTGAATTTCACTACTTCCTCCAAAAATAAAAAAATTACAAGAAGTTAACAGAAATAAATCAGAACCCCCATCATGCCACATTCGAATACTATGACTGTGTTCAACCCTCTAATAAACGGCCTTTCAGTAATTAACATTTAAGCCATGCACTTCCTCGATTTAAGCAATGAAGGTTGCCAGCTGTCGGGCACACCCAGAAGATCCTCACCCGTCAACGCATCTACAAATTCGTCGTCTTGCAAATCTCAGCTCCTCTCTACCATTCACTTTTCCAGAATTCTGTCCTACTACTTTGATTTTCTCCAAGTTATCTCTAAGTCTTAAAAGGGAGAAGAATATTATGCCTTCCTCCCCCCCCACACACACTATTATGAGAAACAAGAACCACACCCAGTCGTAATTAGCAGTAAGTCAGTCCGCAAATAAGCTAGAAATTCTAACAAAAGACGAGGCTAACACTCTGGTTAGAAGTAAAGTCATTTCAACCAAGGATTCCACTTCATGTGCCATCACTACTTTGACATTTTAGGATATGTAATCTAAAATCACTCTTCATTATTATATAGCTGTTTACATTGGTCTACGTTTCAGTCACGTTACGATTAGAAGATATATGTATATGTTTAAAGAAAATACAAATATCGTCAAAGGCACATCTGAAAATAATTTCCCCAATGGATATAGATTATAACTTTAACATACTTTTCATATATTCAGTACCGTGAAAAAGTCCAGATTATTAACCAACTGTGTAAGACCTTCATCAGGAAAAATATCTCAGAGAGTCAAGGTAATTCAGGAATTTTGTGGGAAAAGGGAAAAGAAAAATTACCCTATGGATAGAAGGGGCTTGGAAAAAAGTCAAAAGGCAACGGATGGGACTTGGGAAATGACAGATGTTTCAAAACCTATAAATCTTCACATTTGGCACTGGAATTTTTAAACAAAATACAGAAACAAAATGACTTCAATCTTTATTGATAAAATCAAACTGCAGAAAACTGTGTATTTAATATTACATTTTTACTTTGAAAGAAGGTAAAGGCAGTAATCTAAAAGGTAAGTTACTTCAATCATTTTATTTTCATACGCGCCACCACCAGGAAAGAGCAAGCTCTATTTTCTGCTTCATCTGATGAGTTGGTAGATAAAGTGACTCCAGGGTGGGTGCTATTAAAACAATCAGCCCTCATGCTCTGGGCTGCAGATCAAGAAACAGTCTTACATTTTTCTCCAGCTCTGAACTGGCTCAATTCCGACTTCCTTCATCCCTCTATCTCCAAATTAGTAATTTACTAGAAGAACATATGAAGTTAGTATTCACCTTTTTAAAATCATATATACTCTTTGGTTGAGGTTAAAATCTTGTAAGACTTCCAAATAAAATAATGTAACCATATCATAGGTTACAGAATCATAAAACTGTCCCCAAAATGTGTTACTGGCTGCTTTTGCACATTAGGCTCCCCAGATGACTTCGTAACAAAGGACATTTAAATTACGGAGAGTGTGCCTGCAAATAGGGGGTTATATTTAAGGTATACAGTTAAATTTAAGCCACGTGTTTCTTAAATACTAAATTCTATTCAAACCCTTAAACCTGAATACTGATCCCATTAGGTATTTTCTGGCTTCAAACCCAAGAACTTATGTCATTACAGTCACCTCTAACAATTCCTATTTTTAATTAAAAACAAAAACAGGATATAAGAAAGAAGCAAGGAGAAGGAAGTAGATTAAAATGACAAAACAGGAAGTCAGTCCAGGGAGGCTGATGGTAAATGATTGCACAAAAGAACTTTAAAGTGAAACCCTCTCTCCCGTAGACGTTACATAAGAGCATCTATGAAGAGGAATTACATGTTAAAGTCATGGAAGCAAACATCAGAGCGTCTATGCCCTCTAAGTGCAAGCCTACCTCCTTATAAAATGAATCTTTATTTTTATTATTATTTTTTTTTTTACCTGATGCTGTTGGAGCTCCTTTTCCATCAGCTATCGCTCTGGAAGAGGGATTCGTAAGCATCTGTGTGTCTTCCTTTTCTGGCCTGGGACATTCATGAGGACAAACGGGCTCTGGGGCGGGCGGTGCCGAAACTTCTGAGGCACGACTTAAGTCAAGAGGGAGACAGGGTCCCAGCTTCTGGAGTGGCAAATGTGCAACATCGGGCACTACACAAGATAAAGGATGTAACAGAATATTAACAGAGGTCGACGGGCTCGGTAAGTATCAATGTGGAGTAAAACGTTATCTGCGTCAAATCTCGCCTGACCTAAGGGCACTCAATAAATATTTGTAAACAAAGTGCTTTTAAGTCTAAAAGATGGAAGAAGGAAAAAGTAGTAACTTCTTAATATTTTAATAATCTTTATCTCTTTCATGTTTGGTTCTATACGAAATCAATATACATTACCCTCTGGTACTGAAGACTCTTGCTGATTCTGAGAACTGATGGAGAACATGCTCGCATCAGTGGCTGGAGAGGGAGGAGAAACCTTTTCTATGGAATCATCAGGCATGGGCAAGGTGGCTAAGCGCTGAGATCTTCTTCTCCGCTCACTATGCTTGAAAGGTCTAGGGGGGTTCACAGGCTGTGGAGAACCTAGAAAAAGATCTTCAATGTTCACGAAGCAGATACATGCCAGGATCATCTTATAATATTTAAGGAGATAAATGGGAAAAATGATTCAAATTCTGCCCTCTGATGGTGTTAGGTATCCACAAGGAACAGCATGTTCCAAAAGTAATCAAAGGCAAAAACTGTGCCCTCATTCACAAAAAGCTAATCAAAACTTCTAAGGTCTAAGGCCTACTAGAACCAAAAGAAAATAACATGGAACATGGATTTCAGGTAGTTTCCCAAGTGACGGTCTACAGTTAATTCTCTAATTGTAGATCATGGTGTTAGTTGCCATTCTTCCTTTGGGAAAATAGTCTGTATAGCTGAGATTTTAAAAAAAATTAAATATATATATATAGATAGATAGATAGATAGATAGATAGATCTCTTTAGCTATATTACAAATCTAGAAACTCTAAGGGACAAAAAGGCAGGGGGCATAGGTGACAAAAATCTGACATGCATTGTAGAGTCAGTGCTTTACTTGCCAAAATAAAACTAACGTACATTAAGTTTATCCCACCCTCGTTCCCACAAATGGATTTTTATAAACATTTTGGGCCTGATTCATTAAAAAAAATTGAACACAAACAACGTTAAGTACTTATTATAGGCAAATAATGAGGACTTTAAGATGTAACACTGTTCATTCTTGCCCTCATTTTTATCTTTTTAAATAACTAATTTGGTGGGTCAATTAAGCATCTTCTAGCTAGGTAACACAAAAGTTTGGAAATCTGTGGGTTTTTTTTTTTTTAACCTTTAGTTTTCTTCTTTCTACGGGGCATGTAAACATGTTGAAGAATTTAGAACAGACAGGATTACACAGGCCAATATACTCATGTTGACTGAGAAGGAGGAATAAGAGTGGTTGATGCTTTGGGTACTTAAAAATCATATTACAAAAATCAAAATAAAAAAAAAGACATGGTGATAATTGAAAAAAGAATGAAAGAATAAAATTCAATTGCTGTAACATTGTGGCTATTAATACCAAAATATAAAACCATTTCAAAATAAAATACTTATCAATGTCACGTGACATTGTGGTGACTACTAACAGCATTATGTTATTTCGTGGTAAATGCCAAAATGAAATGAAGCTTACGAGGAAACGACTGAGTTTTTCTGTTCCCATTCCCCCTACCCATTTATTAAAAAGAACAAAACCAAAACAAAACAAAACAAAAAAAAAATACCAACGCCTGCTCAAAAATTCAAAAATACAGTTTGGTAGAAAATATGGCAACTGAATTGGGAGAAAGAGACTATATTTGGCTGATGAAAGTCTCCTCGATGCCAACATTTTTAATTGTTGTAGAAAACATGATATGGAAGAGTTCCTAAGAACATGTGTCTTCACTTATGAATCAGGATACTAGTTCGCTTGTGCGAACTGCCGAAGGGAAGTATCTTTTATCCAGCGACTTCCCAGGTCACAGCTTTTCAAACCGTCTCTAACTGAGAATACGGAACTAACCGGAGAAGCAGAGGGTCCATACAAATCTCCGTTTATATATCCAGACCCACGTTGGAAGGCTATTTTTAAAAAGACTAAGTTAACTCTTGAAAGATCAGTGGTACTGAAACAGTAAAATCTTTAAAAATAAGATGAAGGAAGCGTTCTTCTCCCTTCCTCAGTAAGAATACACGGAAGTCTGAACTCCAAATCCCAGAACAAGAATGAATAAAACCTATCGCGGGGGGCTACAGACAACTGGGAACAAGAGCTAAATCTACCCATGAGAACAGTCTTAGGAGTTGAGGAAAAACATTCAGTGTGAGTCTCTTCCTAGCTCCTTGTTTTGGTTTGGTTTTTTGTAATGAATCAGGCCTCTCATTGTGCTCGGATTACTATTAATCGAGGAGAGTCAAACTACAGAATTGGCGCCATGAAATGTACAGTCTCTGTACAGTCAATCAGTCAGAAATGTATATGGTTTTTGCCCCTGAAAATAGTTTTAAGCCTTCCCTGTCAGATCCACTTAAGTCTGAATTTTTAAAAAGCAACTTCATAAAAATACAATATAACTACAATCAAACTGTTTTTAATGTATCTTATAGGATAAGTAACTATTTTTTAAAAATCTGTGCTCACTAGTTTTATTTATCACTGAAGAAGAAAGCTGAGATACAAGCGTCAAATCCTCGACTTGTATTAATTCTGGGGAAAGTGGTGATTTAGGGGGTTTTATACACCCAGAAGAATCTCCAGATTCATGTTTGCATTTCTTGCTGCGAGCCTTCCCTGAAGACAAAGTTGAGGATAACAGTGCAGGTTTCTGAGTGTTGGCAGAACTGCTAATGTCAGCTTCATTTTTTTTCTGACTTTGAGGTTTAGGTGAAATCGCCTGAATAAATAATAAAAAATTGATATTTTTATTTTGGTTTCTTCATTTTTGTTCTTGTATTCTATTTTGATTGTTAAGCAACTTTAGTATCCAAAAACATTGTTAAGCAACATGTAACATTTCTATTACAAATGAAAAACCAAAAAGAACCCCACAAATTATTAACTAAAAGTTGAATAGGCTATCTTTAAAGGGATGCTGTCGGCTTTTGGTCTACATTTGGTTTTTTTAAAAAACTGTATTATTCATCATATTTTCGGAATATAAAATGACAGCTTGACGGACAAATATTTGCACGGTATTAGACTGAAATACACCTCTTTTGAAACTTAATTACCAACTACGTCGATAACAGGTAAATAAACAGCATTTCCACTGTTCAGATGCGTTTAATTGAATACATTTAAGCTTCTGACTTTTAGATGTTTTGTTAAAAAACAATTTCCTTTATCAAGTTGGCTGCAGAAGTCTAAGTAGACAGCTTCCCTTTAAAGAAAGATCTCAACAGGAAAACAATGACCAAATTAACGAAACATTATCTTTAACTCATTTTAGTGCTGAAAGCTAGAGTTTCATAAGCATAGTGCGTCATGAAATCAAAGCCACCAGCAGTACAGAGTTAAAAGACTAAAAAACAATACAAAACAAGCAACAACAACAACAACAAAAAAAACCAAGGAGTAAAACCAAGTGTAAGTTAAAAACATTGGATTTAAAAACAAAATACGTCGCATTCTTAGATGAGAATTTTTACCTTCCTCCTGCCAACTGATACTTTTAAAAAAAAATTAGAACTTTGTCAGTTCTTTCGTAAAGGATATCTTGGTTCATTTGGCAGTATAATTTCCTCCCTATTATATAGAAATTTATGTGAATGTGTCCAAAGACAACAGAGAATAGCCACATTGGATGGATTTACAATCTATGGTGTTGGAATGCCTGGGCTGTATCTCTTTCTGATACACGGATCTGAGAACAAAATAGGAGATACCCTTTTAAAAAATAATCTATGCTAAGATAGGCCTCTCTACAGAATTAAATTGCTAACGCTATGAACAGCATGCTTGTCCCCAGGAAACCTTTTTACTTCCTTATCTTTTATGAGGGATGACCATCAGGTCAGCAGTCTGTGGTTCTCTGGAACATGAAAGAGCATCGTCTGGGGACCAAACAGCTTTCTGCTCCCGCTAACGGACAAGGTGCTCCAAGTCTGATGCACAGTTGGTGCCAAGTAGATAGAGCACCTCGCGATGCTCTGCAGGTGGCATGCTGGACGCGCCACAGAAAGGGCTGGTGGCAAGTATCCCCTTCAATCGGTTGTCATCATCTCTAGTCTTGAACTTACTCATCATGCGTGTGTACAAGTGCAGATTAATCGTTTGAAAAAGTACTCCATAAATGGAAAGGAGTCCTAAACTTATCATAAAAGGTGTTGCCAGAAAAGTAATTAGAGCCATTACTTGTAAATAAACAATTTTATTGTTCATCTTCACATATGTGAGAGACATCACTACAGCATCCATTACTCTCAAGTTACAAAGTTATGAAACAAGATTGAAAACTGAAATTAGTATCTTGATAAGGTGCTTAACTTCTAAACAAGGACAAATTAACATTTTTAAAAACTTACTGAATTATGCATCTAATGCAGGTTTTATCCAAAAGTAAATATAACATGACAATTCCCTAATACAATTAAATAATCTATAATTAATATCTGAGAATTGGGGTTCAAGACCACAGTTTGATTTTTTTTTTAAGTGTCAATAAAGAAAATCCATTAGCACAGTAAGTTCTGGCTATAGGCCTGTTATAAATCTATGTCATGAGTGACATTCATGATTTTACTCATTAAGACAACAGAGGTTAGTGACAATCGATGCCTCTCCTTTAAGTCTATCGTTCATACCAGCACTTGTAATTAAGAGTTTTATAACTCGGCTTTTTAACTTTGAAGCAGGGCGAACAGCATAAAAATTGTTGGGTTACAAAACATTTTCACAATGATATCAATCTGAATGACAAAAAATGAGGGAACAGCATCATGTTCCTTAAAAATCTAAAATAATTTACAAAGTTTTCAGTAATGACTGTTGGTCTCTTTGTTACAAAACTGGCAAGGACTCTCAAAATGCCTTAATGATGCAAACAAACAGCCGAGTTACTCAATTTGTCTTTCTTTTTTTTATAAACTCAATTTCCGAATGCTGTTTTCTGTACTTCTCTCTGAAATGAGCCCTGCCCTCGCCACTAATTTCCACATAGAAGAAGTAATCTTCACAATCACATTCACCGCAGCAGGATTGTGCATCATGAAAGATTGACATTGTAATGAATTTTCCAGAAACATTTTATTACCAAGTCCCTGATTTATTGCATTCTGAGAATACCATAAACAGTGGTGAAAATACAAAATATTGTTATATATGGGACGTTGAATATAGTAATACACAGTAAAAAAAAAAATCACTTAAAATTTGGTTGATATACTGACAATAACGGCAGAGACTTAACCGCTTGATGATCACAGAAAATCAGAAGGTATGATTCGCTGACATATTAATCAATTTAAAAGACCATTGATTTCATACAACATTAATGGAGGCACCAAAACAATGCACTGTTATCAAATCAGGCCTAAAATAACCCTGAAAAACTCAATACAATATCAATTAAATTTGGACTATTTTTTAAAACGCATAGAGAGAAGAGCAGAAGATACTCATTTTAAAGTCTTCTTTATTAGGCTACTAATAAAGAAAATTAAATTAATACAAAAAGGATATATTAAAACTACATTAAGGCTCAGATTTTAAAACAGGAGAACCAAGGAAATCCAGTTATGGCTATTACTGTGTTCTTATAGTCTTACAGTGCCCAAGAAGTTAAGCCCTTAGAGAATGTAAAAGCATGCACAGTTCATTATGTACAGGTACTGTGGGAATCTGAAGGTAGCCAAGGCAAAATCTAGCAACTGCAACCTTCACTTTTAAATTCCTCTATTAGGTGGTTTAAAGACAGACCCTTAATAGTTTTTTAAAATTCTTTTTTTTGTAGTTATTAAAATATACATCCTAGCAAAAATGTATGGCTCATTGATCAATTCATAAAACACATAGTCAGTCTAACAACACCAATTGTTACAATATAAAAGAAACTTCTTACAAAAGAAGCTTTATTAGATGTCAAAAACCCTGTTTTAACTCACAAATGAAAAGTATTTGTGTAAGGGTCTTTTTGTAAGCTAGTTAAAGGTGATCCAGCTGGAAGCTTATACCCTGGGATGCCTGTCTCCAGGCCTTCAAATGTTGGAGATAAAGGCTTTAATGCCAGTCTACCGAAAACAAACACTAGCAAAGTCTGTAGTTTATCTGCGTACCTCGGAGAAGGCAGAGTTAAAAATATATCATCAATTAATTAGCTTCCTATTCCCATATCCAATCAAAAGGGCAATTTCAATTACGTGGATACTATAGCTCCGTGATCATTCCAGTTGGGAACCTTGAAAAAAATCAAATGCTACCATTTCATACCTGCTCCAGCATTGGAGCCGTTTCATTGAAGTCTTCCTTTTTTTCAGCACCATCCACCCCAACAGCTTTGGATGCCAACAAACCTTGAGAAAAATTGTACAGAAATTGCTTATTAGAAAAAATACTGGCTTCTGATATAATCAACTTCCCCCAAATGTTAGCAGTTGAAATCCCCCATCCTTTTTAATATAGAGGATTTAATATAAAGTTTACTTGTCAAAAACATGAACACCCTTTATAATGACTCAAGGGACTGAATCAGAACTTGAGTTTTTTACACAATCAGTTCTCTGTAAAAAAAAAAAAAGAATTACTCCTAAAGATATCCTTAAAAAAAACATACGCATACACATTTTAATTCTACGACTTAATGTCTAGAAACCGAAGATTGGTTAGATTAACTAATACTCATAACATGGGCTTTGTCTATACAACTGAAATACAGAGTTAACATCAAGATCTGAGAAATCCTTCCAAACATCTAGAAGACTTTGTTGTTGTTATATTATTAGCTAAACAACGACTCCCAATTTTTATTTCCACATGGATCCTTTGACCAAAGCTTTATGGGTTCATCCCTATACCCTGCTGTACCTTATCTTCTTGCAAAAGTGCCAAAAACACTGATGGATCTGTTCTGTTAATGGGGGAAAAAGTGCAGGTCCTTCCTACATTCAACTTAATATTATAGAGCCTCATTCTATAAACTATGAAATAATTTAGGAATTCCAGTTTTCTCCAATGTGTATCACTAATTCTCAATTTTCGAGGACAGAATATTTTACCTAGAGAATATAAATCAACGTTATAAGACAATAAAACTCTGTCTTAATTTCTAAATTAAAGGCAGTTAGGGGCGCCTGGGTGGCTCAGACAGTTAAGCATCCGACTTTGACTCAGGTCAGGATGTTGCATTCGTGGGTTCGAGTCCCACGTCGGGCTCTGTGCTGACAGCTCGGAGCCTGGAGCCTGCTTCAAATTCTGTCTCCTTCTCTCTCTGCCCCTCCCCGACTTGTGCTGTCTCTATCAAAAATAAATAAATGTAAAAAAATTTTTTTAAATAAACAAACAAACAAAGGCATTTACTTGCTCAAGATTCTTTACTAAGCACCTGACGAGCACTGTCAATATAGCCAAGTTTATAACGCTTGTATAATACAAGTATGTCTTTGCTTATGACCACTGGGCACATAAAAGGGCCCCAAAAATCATTTCTACCAATTACAAAGTTGGCTACACAAGGGGCACCTGGCTGGCTCAGTCAGTTGAGTGTCCGACTTCAGCTCAGGTCATGATCTCACAGTCTGTGAGTTCGAGCCCTGCGTTGGGCTCTTGTGCTGACAGCTCAGAGCCTGGAGCCTGCTTCAGATTCTGTGTCTCTCTCTCTGCCCTCCCCTGCTCATGCTCTGCCTCTCTCAATCTCAAAAATGAATAAATGTTAAAAAAAAAAAAAAATTTTAAACAAAGTTGGCTACACAAAACCTCTGCTTCAAAGGAAGCCTGTTTAACAATCAGCAACGTAACAGTTAACTTACTGCAGCAATTATACCACCTAGACTCCTGAAGCGGTCCATACAGTGTAGTTAATAGGAGGGGGAAAAAGTGCCCCCAGATGCCACATAACATTGAGCTATCCACGTGGCAACATCTCTTGGCTTTTTCAGGTAACTATCTTGAAGATGCTAAGTGATCTAAGTAGGAATTCAAATATTAAAGACGTATCCTTAAAGCAGTACTACAGGCAAGTGTTAAATTAGGCCAAAAGCACCTTTCCTTTTCTAGAAAGTTGAATATCCAGCACCCAGAATTGTAATTTAAAATAGAAAAGGGGCTTTCCATTTCTATTGTTTTACACAATGATTTTGACTTCTGACAGATCAGTGACTGATATTAAAAATGTATTTGGTCCAGTCTGAGGTAACTATATAGTTTGCTCACACGATATTAAATGTAGATTTAAACGGGGGTGGGGGGAAAGCCAATATAGAAATAATTTTATCAAAATCTTACAAACCATAGATTCAATCCTGATTATATTAATATCATATCTGAACATAGTTTTAGATGACTGAGACAGATGTAGCATGGTGTATTTCCTTAACATTTAAAACCACGTTCATTAGGTTTTTCTTCTCTAGCTAATATTTTTGAGAATCAATACTACTGAAATAAAAAGAAAAATAATTAGGGAACCAAGTCCTTTTGCAGGGAAATGAGTAGAGTTTCCACTTCAAATGTTTACTCAAACAGGACAAATATTTGGCTATTCAATCTATTAAATGTATCTTATATTTTGTTTCCTTTCATAGAGGTGGTAGAAATATTTTTTTAAATCTCATCAATACATGGAAGAGATCTCAAATTACAAAAATAAGGTACTACAAGTTTTAAAAGAAACTAATTGAGACATATTTGCAAATTTAAATTAGAATATTATAGACCCAATTAATAAAAGCAACTCCCACCTAATGGTTTGTGATGGAAAAATAAAGCTTTGTAATGTTCTTATAAAAAGTAATGGCGCATTTAATAAAAACTACTCAAAATTAGATTAGAAAATTGCAATACTTGGAATTCAGTGAATTCAAATGCCTCAAATATGATCGAGAAAAAGCTTTTCACACTTTGTATACATGCTATCTTACAAAAGAGGTACCAGATACAAACAAGAGGACAAAAATAAAAGTCTCTGAAAGGTCTCTGATTACTGCTGCCTTAAGAGGCTGTCGAAAATCTGTTTTTCCTGGCCTGTGAATATTCTGGGTAAAAATGCAATATCCTTAGAAAATGAGAAGAATTAAGTGAAAGGAAAGAGATACAAATGAAGTTAGTTTTACTTCTTTGAAAAAATGCTTATTGATTATATATCACTAAACAGGTCCATCTCCAGAAGAACATATCTGTAACGATCTTAACAGAATGCATTATTCAGCTGCAAGATGTTACGCAAATATCAGATACAAGTAGAATACCAAACAGTCCTAAGTCCCACCCACAAAGTTGCAATTTCTCAATACTGTACTTCGGCTGCAATATCACAGTTGTCTGCCTCTGCTAAATAGGAATGCACAGAACAGAGGCCAGAGAACCCTGGGATGGCAAATGGCAGGAAGGACAAAGGAAGTCGTTAAATCTGTGCTCTCCTTTTCAACCAGGGATTCCAACACAGGGAATTCAGACAGAGGATTCAAACACAACATTCTTGCTGTGGGAAACAGAATCGAATATTCTTGACATTATTATCAGTAACATGTACGGGCCCGTTCCAACCTCTGGGTTTTTTCAAATTATTTGTAAAGTTCCTTAAGCTGCACAAACTTTCAGCTGGCTGAAATTCTAGGAACTCCTACCAGTTGTAGAATCAGACCATGTGCCAATTGCTGATGTCTCTTCTTTCGCTCCCTTGTCAATCTGTATTTTAAAATCTACTCAAATTTGCTTGCAGTCAGTCTGCTTGCAACTTTGTCCCAAAGCATGGGCTCTTGACTCGCTCCGTAAAATCGTCAATTCGAAATCAGTATGCATAAAGTATATTAACTATCAATAAGGTATATCACGTAATGAAAAACAAGTCTCTGGAAGGACATCTATACACTGTGCCACTACCGTTTCAGTATGTACTTATTTGGAAACTTCAAAAAAAGCCATCCTGTACCATCCCCTAAACAGAATTCACGTTTAGAATCTCTATAGCGTGTGACCATCGGGAAGTGAACAGAAAGAGTGAAGACGGGAATTAAATTTATCCAGTGGCTGATCTGCTTATTTCCAGCTAGTAGAAAGATTTCAAAAATAAAAATGTGGAATGGGGGGAAACACATCAGAGCAGCTAAGATGCTGCCATGATCACAGCCCTATTCCTCTCAGTAGCAAAGGGGCAGACAGACACGTGTGAAGTGAGCTTCATAAATTTAAAACACACCAAAACTCCGTAACAAAATCACTATCTTGTATTGTTCTCATCTCTTTGTATGGTCTGCAAATGAAATGTACTACACAGAGGCAAGCCTGAGTTTCAACTGTTGAAAATAGTCTTATAAGATCTATTGTCTTTTTGCAGGATATAATTGCAACATGAAAAGAGAAACAGATGAACTATTAAAAGGATTACCATACATTCAAATTTTCAAAGTAAAGGAAAAAAACCATGATGGCTTCACATCCGTGAAATCTTACTCTTTTCTACTGCTGCCAAACTATCACTTGTTCTTTCGAGATTCCCAAGGGGAAGTAAGGACAAAGTCCCTCCACCTGGTGTTACTAAGCAACCAATATTAGAACTTCCTTGAGACCCAAGGTAAAATGATTTTTTCCCCACTATTGTCTTTTCAAGGCCACATGTAAATAACACATTGTTGTGGACTGAGCTATTTTCTTCTTTTATTTCTTTAAATGCCGGGCTTGAACTTCTCAGTAAGGCACATGTAAGAATACACTGCCCGAAACTAAAAGCAGGTTATCCAGACTGCAGGAAAACCCTCGAGGCTGGTAAGCTGGCAGGCACACCGAGTGAGTCAGCGTCAGCGTCAGCGTCAGCGTCAGGGTCGTGTCCATCTCCCTCGGGCTTGGCCCCTGGTCTTGGCCCCTGCGGGAGCGTGGCTCTAGTCTTGGTAGCACCGGAGCCGGAAGCGCTTTCCTCTTCTTCCCCCTGCGCACGCAGCCCTAGTTTCCATTCTGCTAGGGCCAAACTGAAGTCTCAAGCTGCCATCGGAACCACAATCCCCGGATGACATCCTGGCTTTCTCCGAAGCTAACAGTTTCTAAGGAAAGGGTGGAATGGGTGAATTGATTTGAAGTATTTCCTGTCCTGGGGCCAAAATATCCTTTATCAGCAAAAGGCACAAAAATAATAACAAATGGAAAGACTAAATATTCTCACCTGTTGAAACCAACCATAATCACTTAAGAAGAACACTGCGATAAAACAGTGGTTCTAAAGAACCCTCAGCTGCAGTCACTTTTCAATGGGATTCTATTCTTCAGGAAATGGTCAGAATGTTTAATTGACATGTATTCTTCGATCTGACAGTGAAACCAAGCTTCTTCAAATTATTTAAAAGAATGCCAACAAAGGTTTATACAGCTTTATTAGGCCAAAGACACTAAAAACCATTTTGTCCTTAAAATAAGAACATACGATTGAATAATTAAAAGTATCTTAACTCTCCTTTTAACATATACTCAGAAAAATTAAACATGTTTACAATTTCTTTGTAAAGAATCGCTAGAATCGCTAGGCTGAACAGGCCCTGCAAGTGATGGGGCCCTGGTATGACTGACCCTGCTTCCAACGCTTTTCCCATGACCACTAACCACGCCAAGACTGCCAGAGTTCTCGGCGTCCTAACACCCTACACTTCCTAGATTAAGGCAGGCATCGAGAAACAAGATGAGATTCTAGGAACCAACCTGAAGATGAAAAGTGTAAGAAACTTCTAGAAGTACTTTTACTTTGGGAAAACAGATTCAGGACCTGAATTCAGTGGAGCATCCATCTTTCCAGCCATACTTGCTGCCATCTTTAATGAGCCCAGGCAAGAGTAAGAAGGTTTGTGTAGTAACATTTAGAACCTCAGAGACTGTGACCCCACCAGGCTGACAATAGCAGATGATCTGAGCCTTAATAGAAACTACTCCTGCCACCAAGGTGATTTAAAAACTATGGAATTTTATCTCATTTGATACTATCCACCCTCACAACATCCCTGTGAGGTAGGCAGAAAATAGGTGACAGTTTTCACATTTCACAATAGAAAAAGCTGACAGCGTTGAAGGATGTTGACTCTGAAGAACCATAAAGTACCTGTCTTCCTCGTTAAGCAGTTTGTTACACTAAAACAAAAGATACATTTTGCTTTATTAAAAACAAACTACCCTAAAATCAACCCCTCCATTCCCCCCCAAACCAAAAGAATCATTGTAGTTTACCAGTAATCTTGTTAAGTCGAGCTCTCTTTGCCTGAAATGAGTTGCCTTGGTTATTTTTCCTCTTGTTTGATAATGTGCTCTCTGGCTGTGGAAAGACCATCTTTGGAACGTTCTCTACATGAAGTCCTACTTTTAATAGAATACATATATGAGAGTTTATCTAGAATCCAAAGTTAAAACACATGATATTTTTTTTAAATAGCAAAATAGTAAAAATGCTTTGCACTTATGTTTTTTTTTTTTTAACCCAGTGCTTGACATAGAACTTCAAACAACACAAATTTCTCCAGACTGAAAAACTAGAAATAAAAAACTACCAAGTAGTTATTCTTTAGGAAAGAAAAGCAGGAAGAAAAGACTTACTGCTTTTCCCATATTACATACCAAAACACATGCAGAAGCATTTAAAAAGTTAAAGAAAAAAAAAAAACACACACACACACACACACAAAACAAACAAAAACTCCAAAGCCTACTAACAAGAACTTAAAAGTCAAGATCTGAACCCATTTCTATTCAAGAATACTGAGGGCACCTATTATCCAGTACCCATGTTAGACCAGTTATCTCTGGCTCTGTTACACGCTACAAAAGTTAACCATTTATGCTGGGGGGGGGGGGGGCGGAGCCCAATCATTTAACCACACCCCCAAATCACAGGTAGCCAGGGGTTCTGGCTTACTCACTATGAGAGTTCACCCTGCCATAGGAATGAACGTAAGAACATATTTTGTACCAAATGTTTCACTAGATGTGGGCAGATCTTCCTTCTTCTCAACTTCTGATGAAGCTATAGAAGTTGAAGTCTCTTCCTTCTTTGAAGGTACTTTAAACCATTTCCTCTCATCTTTGTCTTTATTGCTGTTAGCGCTGGTGCGAGGTTTGTTCCCTGTTTTATTCTTGGCTGCAGCTGCAGCAGCTGCTTTGACTAAAGCTATCCAATCCTCCAAAGGAAAAACACAAAACACGTAAAGTATTAAAAAATTAATCAAAATTTAATTACACTAATAAAAACACGTATCACATTTTCAAAGCTACTCTCGCACAAATATAAAAATTGAATTAATTACATTTACAAGATAAATCATCAACGTGGTAATTATCAAATTTAATGATCTAATGGCTTAGTGGGATTATATAACCCCTCATGAAACAGGTAAATATTCAATAACAAATATTCCTTCGCTATTATTTTCAGAGGAATAAAATCTAAAATAAAAGGGACACCCTCTAACAAATATGGAACACTACATGACATTCTGTCTCAGTACTTTAGATTTAAATGGTAAACTGTGTTTCTTTTCTGAATACAACAAATCGTAGAAGAAATGAGAGAAAAATGCTTATGTTGCAATTCTGCAAAGGTTAAAAGAAATGCACTCCCAGTGAACAAATTACTATTCTTGGAAGAAGAAGTATGGATAATTTCACAGAATTCAAGATATGATTTAATTAATTTTTAAAGCTTTGACAGCTCGGACACCAACGTATCACAACAGCTTAATATTACTAAAGAAAAAAAGAGCCGCGTGATTTGACCAAGGTGTCTTACATACATACATACGGTCAGGCTCCAGACTAATTTCCCTCACTCTATGACTTCCTGGATTTGTGCTGATTACCACTCTTCTGCGATGCAAGTATTTATTCTTCCTGTGTTTATATTTAAAGTTAACTGCTACATAATTTTTCTAAACTAAAAATGCTTATTGTAAAAAATACAGAGGGGCTCCTGGGTGGTTCAGTCTTAAGCATCCGACTCTTGATTTCAGCTCAGGTCATGATCTCAGGGTCAAGAGATCAAGCCCCACATCAGGCTCTGCACTGGGCGTGGAGCCCACTTGAGATTCTCTCCCCCCAATCCTGCCCCTCCCCCGTGCTCGCTCGTTGCCTCTCTTAAAAAAAAAAAAAAAGGAACTATGTAAGAAACGTGGTGCTAACATTTAAATTTTCACAACCGAGAAAATTTTCTTACAACAAGTATTTGTAGTATTTCTACAGTTAATCTTCCTCTAAGGCCACTAAGCTTCAAAGAGACCAGCTCAAATTCAACCAAAATGGGTAATACACTAAATTTTTAGTCCAAGTAACTAAAAACTACTTCTCAACATCAAATACATTTACTTCACAAGTTATATTAACAAACCTCAATCATTAGTCAATAGAGGCTGACGGTTGCTCAGTCTTGAAAATACATAGTGAAGACAATAAGCCACTAAAAATAAACAACCAACAAAGAGAACCTGTGTTTCTTTCTCTCCCCCGTGATTGAAATGAACTAAAAATATCGTATGATTGCACCAAACTATTCATTCACCAAAGTTCTCTTCAACACCTTGCTACATGTGCCAGGAAGCACGCTAAGCAGTCATGAGACATCAATTTATAAAAGATGCTGCCCGAAAGGACTTAAAACGCATGAGCCCCGGAGTCACCACATCTTTGTTCCTCCCTGGAAAATGCCCAGCATCTATCTTCCTCAGTACTTAAACTGTGTCCCCAGTACATGTCTTATTAGAAAGCAAATTAAGACACAGGTGTAAAATACAGATTTATGTCTCTAGTTGGCAAAAAAACAAAAACAAAAAACACCTCAAAACAAACCAGATAAACCAATATTGTCCAACCCCATGTTTACTTAGAGCCACGTTTTTTTGGTCCTACCTGTAAGGAATTGAAAGGCAAATAAAATGAACTATAAGACAGTGTGATAGGAGAGGCAGTGGAGGAATAAACAAAATACCACGGAAGAACAAAACAGAAAAGATTAATTGTGACGTAAGAGAAAGGCTAGTGGAAAGCTTCAGGGAACATGACAGAGGAGCTGAACCCTACAGCAGATATCTTTGAGGCAAAAGGCAGAAGGAAAGGCATCCAAGGGCACCGCAAGCAAGAAGGAAACCATTAGACAAAGTCATGACGATCAGAATATGTGCGAATAGGCACAAGGGGTGGAAGTGGTCTGGGGAGCCCAAGTGCTACGTCTAGGTTGAACTCTGAGACTGACATTACAGTACTAGAGAAAGAAAGCACCAATCAAACAGACAGTAATCAACAACGCAGAAAGAGAAACAAAAGTACAACCAGACAAGCAAAGTGTTAAGTTCAGCAGAGATCTGTACAGTCTTATTAAGAGCAGAGTGCTTAATTTTGGGTTCCATGTTGTGGGAAAAATTTTAAGTTAATGTTACAGAAATGCTGAAAAATGCCAGAAGTAAATGCTACTCCAGCTCTTTCCTCTTTCCAATGAACAGCAAACTGGGAGAGATTCGTGTTGTATCTCTTAAAAGTGCAATTCGATATTTTTTAAAAGTTCCTGATCATGTGACTTGTTAATCATGGAATCAATGCAATTGTGTCATTAAAGAATCCTCCCATTATTTTGCCCTTCTATTTGTCATTTATTTGGTTTATCTATATTTTTTATTTTAAATTTTTTTTTTTTAACGTTTATTTATTTTTGAGAGAGAGAGAGACAGAGCATGAACGGGGGGAGGGTCAGAGAGAGGGAGACACGGAATCTGAAACAGGCTCCAGGCCCTGAGCAGTCAGCACAGGGCCCGACGTGGGGCTCGAACTCACGGAGTGTGAGATCGTGACCTGAGCCAAAGTCGGCCGCTTAACCGACTGAGCCACCCAAGCGCCCCTATATTTTTTATTTTAAAGAGAGCACGCGCGAGCTGGGGAGAAGGGCAGAGGGAGGGAAAGGGAGAATCCTAAGCAGGCTCCATATTCAACACAGAGCCCAACACAGGACTCAATCCCACAACCCTGGGATCATGACCTGAGCCAAAATCAAGAGTCGGACATTCAACCGACTGAACCAGCCAGGCACTCCCCCCTTCTACTTTTAAATAGGTAAGATTCACTATTAAAAATAACTGGTGTGGGGGCACCTGGGTGGCTCAGTCGGTTGAGCATCCGACTTCGGCTCAGGTCATGATCTCACAGTTCATGGGTTCGAGCCCCGCGTCGGGCTCTGACAGCTAGGAGCCAGGAGCCTGGAGCCTGCTTCGGATTCTGTGTCTCCCTCTCTCTGCCCCTTCCCCGCTCATGCTCTGTCTCTCTCTGTCTCTCAAAGATGATAAACGTTAAAAAAAAAAAATTTCTTTTAATAATTGGTGTGATCCTTCCACGAATTAGAACTCATGATATGCTTCAAAGTTCCCTGTAGGTAACAGAGCAGCACAAGATATGGAGCATGCTGGAAACTAGATGGGAGTTCAGAGTTACTCTGCACATGATGCCTAAGTGAAATTTTAGGTCAGTCACTCAATTCCCTAAGTTCTGAATTCCTCAGATGTGAAACAGAAGTATCAGTTACAGCTATGTCAAAGGATCTGCTATGGGAACCCAATTAAATAATGTATGCAGAACAAAGTTTCATAAATGGTACAGGAGCTTATGAGCAAAGCTTTAATACTAGTGAGCTTTACATCAGCACACTTGCAAAAAGACAAGACAGGATAGAAAAAGCCACAGGAAGTTTAGAGAAGAGTATTTCCATATCGCATCTACTTATCCTTTGCTAGTTTCATAAATTTACTGTATATCTTTACAAAGGAATTCTCAAGGTACTAAAAATTTAGAAAATATATGCAAAGTTGGATTCTCTCAGCACTTCCCACACAACACCTGACTTAGTCTATTTCCTACATGAAAACAAGGCAAAACTTTTTGGGAAACAAAGACACTTTGAAAAGAGCGTTTTATAAAAAAACAATTCTACAAATATTTTTAGCATGCTTGTGATTAAAAATTATGAAGAAAAAATGTAAATTAAGGATATAGTGCTACCCGTGTTCTTTCAATAGTTTATATTCAGGATTGATTTTAACGTTCACACACATCATAATGTAACTACTTATTAAAAGTAAACACCCAATACATCCAATGAATTTTTATAACTTGTAATTTTACCACAAACCAAACTGGCTCAGTATCTCACGTTGGAAAAAAATGAAGTTTTAGAGTTAGTGCCATCTCACAAACATGTGAATAACCAGAATAATAAAGAATAGCCTTAAAGCAAAAAAAAAACAAAAAAAAAAAACAAAAAAAAAAAAAGAGAGAGAGAGAGAGAGAATTTTGTTTAATTAAACAGGCACATACTAAGTTCCCGATGTTTTAATCTTTCTATGCAGTAACCAAGAAATCACACCACTGAATGCTTAAAGGAACATTTTATTTATACATACAAGTAGGAAGACACAAAGCAATTTCCCGGTCAAAAGCATTTCCATTTTAAACTGCATTTCCATATTAACTGGGGAAGAAATGCCAGCTGATCACTGCAAAACTAAATTTTTAAAAAGCAGGTGATTTAAAACGATCACACTTCTCAGAAGATAGGAGGAATTTTTTTTTTTTTTTTTTTTTTTTTTTTTTTTTTTTTATTGCAGTGATCCACATTTCTAGATTACTAAATGTATACACTTGGCTGGAGCTGACCAGATGATTTCAACACGTTTCAGAATGACATTTTTCACTGCACAGTATGGAACAAATACAAGCGTATTTCCATATTAGACACTTTCATAGGTTACTTTCAATTCTAAAAATTAATTGTAGGTCCAGGTGCTGAAAATCCCAAATAACAGCAGAACATAAAAGAAAATATTTTAAATTTCTAGTGGCACCTTTTCTCTCCAGTATTTCAGGAAACATACTCAACCAATGGAATCATGGTTTTCACTTCATCCCAGACTCTCCTTCCAATGCTTACCGTTCATCATTCTTGCTTTGAGCAGTGACAAGGCATTTTAACACACTGCTTACATCCTATGACTCACAGAGCCCTACCTGAAGCAGCCTACAGAGTGTCAGGTAAGCGCCTTTTAAAAGAAGATGAATGACTATGATTTATAAAAGGAAAGAAGATAAGAAACTCAATATAAAATTTTATATTAAAAATTAACTTTCTAAATGATACTATATACCAGGAAAAACAAAACAAAATTAAAAAAAGGCACTTACCTCACTTCCCATAGACTGGTTCCACGATCCAGCTGGGTCGATAGGACAACACCAGCTTAGTGGATGCTGGGATTTCACCTGGAACAGAAACTAGTGACCTATAACTTTAGCAGGTCTAAAGCCAAAGAAGCAAAAATCAAGTGTGTAATTTATCTTACAGTCTAAGCTTCTTTTTCTTGCTGCTATTTGGGGCTATCAGCACATAATCCTACAATTAGTTCCCTTTAATATATATATGTATATGTATCTTTTTTTTTTTTTGATTGGTCACCATTCAAGAAGACATCCCTTTGGGTAGCTAGGAATGCTGAACTCTCTTACCTGCCCCTTAGCATCCTCGGGCATGGCTTTAATGTGCATTCTTTTTAAACAACGAATTACTCCATCGTAAAACTGAACTGTGAATGTTCCTAAAACAGGAGCAAGTCAGAATCATTAGAAAATACAACTGAATCTTATAGCAACACTTGAAACCTAACAAGTAACGCCCTAACAGAAAGAAACACACTCTGATCGCAGTAACTGCACACACACACCCGTTAAGAACTGCAGGAAGTTGGAGAAGTTTATTTTCTCTTCCCTTCTAATAAGATCATTACTTATAAACATATATAATATTTCTATAAGAATTATCATTTGCTCTCTTTGGAAGTTTCTTTCCAAGTAACAGAGAGAAAGAACTGATATGGGGGAAAAATCATTTATTCAGGAAAAGATTATTCCTTTCACCGTATTAGTGAACTGGTAAGTAAGAATTAGATCCACAGGCTTTTAAGCAGAAAATACTTTACAGACCATCTACATGAAAGTGTTCCTGTGCCGATCAGAACACTGATTTCCAGGGAGGCTGAACGCTGCACCCACAGCAGTCAGCCGAACAGCAGCACAGCTGTAACCAACCCCCCATCCCGAGGCCTTTCCCACTAAGTCAACCTGCCTTCAGGACTCAACACCCTGCCTTAATGACAACCACAAGGTATATTCAGGTTTTGCCACAGAGTCCATGCTTTCAAGTCAATAAAAGTCAGTACTGCCACAAAGCATAAATTACGTAGATTTTATACTTAAGAAATTCCAACGTTTTTCTATCATTTCCTGTACAAATGATGGCTGAGAGCCCCTTTAAGTAAACATGTACTGGACCTTTACAAAACAAGTCAAAACAGTAAGTGTCATAATTGGTATCACTGGCTTTGAACTTGGCACCAAACCAGACATATATCTACAAAACATTTTCCTTAATTTTGTAATGTGAACATCATTTCATTTCATATTTTCTGTGATTAGCATAATTCACAGTGCTGCACGTATAAGGCTCTAAACCCAAGTCATTGAAAAAAACTGATGAGCTGAGTAACCAGGACGTAAAGACACTGAGAAAGCGTTGAGACTACCGAACCCCACGTGCACCTGACACCTGACCACCGCCACCCTGCAACGGCCTGAACTCCTCCTGCAGGAACCGCCTTCCAGATGAGAGCAGGTTCCACGCCACCCCAGCCGGGCACTCATCCCTCCCTGCTGCTGATCACACCGGTGCCGCCCTTGTGATGCCTTCCTCCTTTCCTCCCTCAGCCTACTCTTTGAGGATCAGCTCTTCAAATCCCACCCGTGACATGAACACTTCCCCGTCCCCTCTGGTTTACACATTCGCCCCTCCTCTTCAACTTCTCTAAGACTTATTACAAACACGTAAACGTTCGTAACTGCAGGTTTTGTTTAGCTCTTACAGTGAACAGAAGGCCTCCTGAAGGCTTCCTTTGCCTTTGCCTTTGCCTTTGCCTTTGCCTTTGCCTTCCCTTGGCGGGGGCGGGGGCGGGGGGGGGAGAGAATGCATATGGCGGGCAGGCTCATCCGTCACGTGGGACATACAGAAATCGCAAAATAAAGACCTCTAGTGGAGATATTTTATTTTATTTTTTTTTTTTATTTTTTTCTTTCAACGTTTATTTATTTTTGGGACAGAGAGAGACAGAGCATGAACGGGGGAGGGGCAGAGAGAGAGGGAGACACAGAATCGGAAACAGGCTCCAGGCTCTGAGCCATCAGCCCAGAGCCTGACGCGGGGCACGAACCCACGGACCGCGAGATCGTGACCTGAGCTGAAGTCGGACGCTTAACCGACTGCGCCACCCAGGCGCCCCTAGTGGAGGTATTTTAAAAAGAAATCGTATCTGCTAACACTTCACTAAGGGTGCACTCAAACTGCTCCCAAAACGGCAGAGACTGCAGTGAGCGTCACCACTCTTCCACGAATACAAGCTCAATTTTCTGTGCTCTATGCCCATGGACAAATGGGATGGGACAAAATAGGACGGCTCTGCTTCTGAGTGCACTGCATGTGTGTGTACACGTGTACTTGTATATGCTACACTCCCAAGGAGTATAAGCACGGAGACAAGATCTCAGAGCTCTCCACACTCAAAGAAACGGCTCTTCAGCAAAATACAGAGTGCTGGGGCGCCTGAGTGGCTCAGTCGGTTCAACGTCCGATTCTCGACTTAGGCTCAGGTCAGGATCTCACAGTTCATGAATTCGAGCCCGCATCAGGCTCGGTGCTGACAGCGCAGAGCCTGCTTGGGATTTCTGTCTCCTTCTCTCTCTGTCCCTCCCCCACTTCCTCTCTCTCAATCTCTCTCTCTCAAAATAAATAAACATGAACTTTAAAAATATAAAATGGAGACTGTTGTTTAATTTTGCATCATCTTCTTTTATTTTGGGTGGATCCTATTAATTATCCCAAAGAATTGATCCGTTACTGCCTCCTTTATTTCCACAACCTGCTGCTGACTGCCCACATGCTATAAACCTGGAGGGCCCGTGTGTATTAGACACAGGAACATGGGCTCCGTAACAGAGCTCTCAAGAAGCTAAGTGCACAGTGAGGTGAAGCATACCAGGAAAGGAAAAGTAACCTGCAAACCTAACAGAGACGTCCCTCAACTCCTGCAGGAGGAAGGTGACTGGTGGTAGTAAAATCATAGCCATATCTGTTATTTCAATTCCTTAAAACAATAAACTGGAATAGGGCTTTATAAAGTTGTATCATAATTTTTTGGTAGACAACACTGATTTGCTTTTTCACACCTAACATTCTTTAATATGTCTCTTTTTAAATGTTTTCCTCTTTTGTCTCCTCTTACCTCCCATGTTTTCTCAAGTTTGTTGTTACTTTAAATCCTCAGCTTAACTCCCTTCCACGTTTCTTTCCCATCACCTCCAAAAAAAGTCAAATTCTGTAGCAAGATTACAAGACATTCCATACGCAGATCCCTGCTTCTCTCTCCCAGCTCTTCTGATATTCCACTCCCTTCAAAGGACTCCTTCACTCCAGTTACAACGAAGTCTTGCAGTTCCTAAAAAGCAGCGGGCCTCTCTTCTATTCTTCTGCAATATGCCATTTCATTTCTTTTGTCAGAAAAGCCTTTCGTTCCCTCTTTAGCTGACCTGTTTGTCTTTCGGGTTTAAAGTGCCCCCTTACTTAAATCCTTCTCTTGCAAAGAAGCTGTCACTCAATGTGTGTTTCTTTAGTAAACAGAACGGATGAGTGGTCAAGTTTAAGAAACAATTGTTACAGAAAATGGATGTATTCTTGACTTGGAAATATACTTACAAGTATTTCACAACTTATTAAAATGAGATTTTTAAGCAAGAAATTTAAAAAATAAAATAGTTAAGCATAGTTCCAATACTAATTTAAATACCAATTCTCATGCCTTTCCAAATTCCTCAGTCTTCAAGTCCTGTTTTCTTAAATACATTATCCGCCCCACAGATTTATTAGCCTTGGCCACACGAACACACCCGATTCCTGTGTTATTTTCAACATCACTGGTCAGTTCAGTAATTTCTGCTCAATATGAATGTTTAGATGCCACAAAGGCTATCGGGAAATTTCCCTTTCGATTATTCACAGAAACTAAGAAAAAAGGGGCAGTGGAAAAAGGCAATAAAGGAAATCCTCAAACTGATAAGTTCCCACACTCTTTCCTCAGAAAAAACACTGTACTGTATTTTATTTCCAAGTGGAACTGACTTGAATTTTCCTGTATCCTTAACCTTCCCTAACACTCTGGATGAGTTGCTCATAAAAATAACTTGGCCGGCAAACTGGAAACAGAGAAGGAGAAATAAAATGCACATAATATAAGCCTGTCAACTAAAAGCTGAACAATTTTAACCAACTTTCACACTTCTAATTTAAACAGTTTATTTAGGTGGTAAGCAGATCATGTATCATGTTATTCTATACGATATGTAACAATGAAATACTCCCAGAAAAGAGTATCAGCAGGCAATTCTTTAAGTATAAGACAGACAGAAGTAACAGTGGTGACAATTACAAGAATTAAAATTAGAAACAGTTAAATTTTACTATCAATCCCATTTTAAATCTAAGATCATTTCAAATACATACCTTCTTTGTTAATTGCTTCAATCTTGGCAGGGTAATAGCGACAGTCTGTCCAACGAGCCAAAACTTCTTCTCCAGCTTTGAAATCCTATTTTAAACAACTTTTAAGATCAATACCATGTATAATAAATAAGCATTTCCTTTATAAAAACAAGCTTTTGTAATATTTAACAGAATTCCTTTTAGAATATGTCATTACACATCTAGCAAACGGGAAGAAGATTGCTACTTACAAAGAAATCTTCCTCATCTTTTAGCCCTTCTTTTCTTAATGCGGGTCTCTCCAGGGGTCTCAACCTATTGCTATCCCAGTAAATCCACTCATCATAACGATGACTCCAACGCTCAAAATGGACCAACATCTTGCCCTCCTCATAGTCGATTTTTTCAATCCGTGACGGATACCTCCAAGATAAAAAGGAGCTTCACATCAAGAGAAAATTCTTACATTTGTTTACACAAAGTATTAAAAAGGATAATTTAACTGAAAACACTGCTTACCGTTAAATCCATAAACAAAACGATATGGTCCATATTTTTAAACAATTGAACCAACAAAGGTTGCTTTATTATTATTTGTCTTTAATGTCTGGTCTCAATATCCAGTGAAATAAATACTTCAGGGGTGCCTGGATGGCTCAGGTTATGATCTCGCAGTTTGTGAGTTCGAGCCCTGCCTCGGGCTCTGTGCTAACAGCTAAGAGCCTGGAGCCTGTTTCAGATTCTGTGTCTCCTCCTCTCTCTGCCCCTCCCATGCTCATGCTCTGTCTCCCTCTGTCTCTCAATAAGTAAATGTTAAAAAAGTTTTTTAAAAAAATACTTCAATACATTCCCAGTGGAACTATAAATTACCTGCACTGTTTTTAATTGGAAAGCACACTTCAAGAGCCTTAAAAGATTGCTACTTTTTGCCTCAATCATTACAAATCTGGAACTATACATACAAAACATTAATAAAGAAAATACAAGCCACCTAAAAATATGGTTAGAAAAAAATACAAACAATGGCATACCCACTGAATGGAAAATTATAGTCTTTAAATGTGGTATCTGCAAAAAATTTACATAGGGAAATGTAAAGTAGCAGCACTGTGTTCAGCAGAATTATAAGTAAAACAAATTTGTCTGGCAAAATATACCAACATGTTCATTTGTCTCTTTATGACACAAAATCACTTTGTTTTTTCTATTTCTCTGTACTTTCCAATATTTTAAAATGCACATCAGGGTGCCTGGATGCCTCAGTCGGTTAAGCATCCGACTTTAGCTCAGGTCATGACCTCGCAGTTCATGGGTTCAAGACCCACATCAGGCTCTGAGCTGTCAGCACAGAGCCTGCTTCCAATTCTGTGTCTTCCTCTCTCTTTCTCCCCCTCCCCTACTTGCACTCTGTCTCTCTCTCTCTCAAAAACTAAAAATAAATAAATAAATACATAAAACGCACATTAATGACAGTAGGGGAAAAGCTCAGTTAAACTTTAAATTCTAAAATATAAAAACAACAGTACATTGTTCTGTCTCTCTGTGTGATGACTCTCCTACGGTAAAATCTAAAATAGAAATTAGTTAACTTGAAACTTTCAACAAGGAAAATTGCCTCATCCTTCCTAATGTACTGTATTAAATGTTCACCGATGACTCAAAAGTTTTTAAAAACTATCATTAAATAACCATAAGAATTCAACAGTAGCACATAGATGATTCAGCCCTAATAGTTTATTTCATATTTTTGCTAGTTTGTGATAAATCTGGAATTTTTCTTCTCCCTACAGAAAACTGGCTTTCAGCATAAGCACGACAGACCTTACAGAGCTTCGAAATTCAGGAACTGATTACCATAAGCTTTGTATCACTCATGCTATTCAAAGCTTCTTAAGCATTCCAAGGGCCCTGAATCCTCCTCTGGGGTAGCTTCTTGGCTCCGGTGTAGGTTGGGTTTTCCCACTTGGGGTCTCCTCAAAAACACCACGCACCCACGCTAGGTCAAACATTCGTGCTTTTGTACCTTCCGTCCTTTTGGCCCAGCCCTGGGCGGCCTCCCCTTCCCCTTTCTACTCCTCATTCCAGACCCGGTTGAATGTGCAACCCCCTCCCCCTGCCCCTGCAGCCCTCCCTGCACCCACCTGGCCAGAACCATCTCAGGGCAGGCTCCCAAACCGTGTGCTGCAGAGCATTTACAGCCCTTGCAACGTTAAGACCGGTGACACACAGAAAGGGTCTGATGGTTAAACAGCCTGGGAAAATACTGGCTAAAAAGTTTAATTCTTTTCTTTATTGAAAGACTTCTTGGTCTTGTCAACAACAGAGAGATGAAACATTTACTAGTACTGAAGTTAAAGAAATATGTAATCCTTTTATCACGGAACATCTGTTAACATCTCTCGTGCTAGCAGACATCTAAGGGACTTGGTTGTAGAAGCTACTCTGGCCTGTGAGCTTCAAGGAATAACAGAGTGACGTCCATCGTTGCATCCCCCAGCATCTAGCCGAGTGACAGACAGACACAGCACCAGCCGCCATTCGGGGGAAGTTCAGAATGAGTGAGAAGTGACCTTAAAGACCACCTGCACGTTTCTTCATAACTAAGAAGGCTGTCGACCTTACAGCCCTAAGTTAGAGCTTACTCTTAGTCTTTCGGGGCGGGGGGCGGGGGGGCGGCGTGGATGAGGAAACATTCTGTTAAAGACAGGCAGAAAAACAAGAAAACCCCAAAACCCAGGGAACTAACATACTCCCCAAGGTGAACACACTGACCCTACCCGCTCAGAATCAGTGCCGTAATGCCGGTCTCTTGCAACACTGCTCTGATTGTATGGTTTTGTTCCTCTGGTTTTTACAACATAAAAACTGTCAACAGCGCCGAGGGAAGCCTAGAGGTAAGGTTGCCCTTTAGTTTATTTTCCAACACTCACCAGCCACTTCACCACTATAAAAAGAGATTTTCTTTCAACTATAAAAATGAATAAATTTATACTTCCACGTGTTTATTATCACACCTTTTTATTATTGAGCAAAACATTAGGGGTTTATCCTCTAGGTTCCTTCAAATTCTAAATGTAAACAACTCCACATATTTAAAACATTTCTCAAAGTGAAAATGGTCCACAGGAAGAGTCCAACACATCTTTATTTTCATAACATGACTGAATTCAGCACAGAGTCAGAATCTAAATAAGTTCATATAATTTAAATCTGAACTGCACTTTTAAGTAACTTACACTTTTCCTAAAATCTTTCAAATTCTGTTTCACTGACAGGATGCCTGATGCAACAACCAGACTTGTGGGGAAGTGCTTCAGGATAATTTACAGTATATTATACTCTTTCCATAAATATCCAGAGATGGAGAGGTAAACTTCAGATGAAAGCCAACAATTAAATAAGTAACACATACCCAAGATTCGTATCTCTTTTCATTCTTACAATGTTTACTCATCAAATTCTGAATCTTAAATAAAGGAGCCATAAATATTACCATTATTTTTTTTTTTCAACGTTTATTTATTTTTGGGACAGAGAGAGACAGAGCATGAACGGGGGAGGGTCAGAGAGAGAGGGAGACACAGAATCGGAAACAGGCTCCAGGCTCTGAGCCATCAGCCCAGAGCCCGACGCGGGGCTCGAACTCACGGACCGTGAGATCGTGACCTGGTTGAAGTCGGACGCTTAACCGACTGCGCCACCCAGGCGCCCCAATATTACCATTATTAACAATGACTGAATTTCTGTTCATTCAGTCAACACATATTTGGGCACCTAATAAGATTAAGGAACTTGCTAGGCACTGTTGGTAGGTAAAAAGGAAACATAATTAACTGCTGTCTTCAAGGAGCTTAGCTTAGAGTCAGACAAGGAGAGAGATGACTCAGAATATTTACATGTACGTTAGGCTCTCTGTTCTTTCCTTACTGAGTGTCAACTACTCTTTATATACCTTTTCTCCTTGGATCCTGGTAACCATCCAAGGTATAGATAACACAGTCCCCATTTCACAGATGACTGTCCAAGAATACACATGGCAGAGCATTCGCAGCCAAAACCAACTGGCACAAAAGCCTACAGGAAAACTGGGATAAGGCCCGTATCAAAGTAATTATATCATATATGGTAAACTGCTAAGTATATATAAAAATTTTCGATAAGATGCTATTAACAGTTCAGAGAAAACTGGGGAGTGCACTGCATGTTCTTGGGAGACCTAATCTACATCGGTCTTAGTAACAGCCTCCAGGACTTAGACCTAATGAGCCTGGTACAAACAAAGGTAAAGTATACACACTTTCAGTTTGCCGATGTTCATTTACTTAAAGCCAAAGTCAGGCAATCAGCCAGATAATGAGGATTCAGAGACCAGCAGAATGACATTTCTGTCCTCAAGAACCTCATGACCAGACACTGGGAGGCAGTTCAAGGAAACCACTTCTTCTGGCTAGAAGCAAGCAGTCGAAACAAGCAATTGGGTGAATAAAGGAGAATAGTGGGACATCAGATTGGACTTGTTAGCTAGGTTCAAACCGAAGGGCTCTAGAATAGCAAAGTAATGAAATGCTCCATCATTCTAGAAACAACAGGAAATCCCTTACTTTGGTTATCAGTTATACTTTAGAAAAAACAACAACAACAACAACAACATCAAGATCTCTGCTATACATGTCAAATGTACAAAATGGCAAATTAATAGACAGTTCTATATAAAGAAGTGATTTCCCTATTCTAGCAAATGGCCCACAGTAATAATGCTTTGATACACACAATGAATGAAAAATAACATTGAAAAAACGTATTTACAAATGCCTCTCTATCTTGACCTACAGCACAATCATTTTGATGTACAATTTAGTTTTCATTATAATTGAGTGTGAATGGAATGTAAAATTTTTCTAATGAATTTGGAAGATGTAGTGACAATGTTTTTGTTTTGCCATTTTTTTAAACGCTACATCATGGAAAAGTGTTAAAGAACAGTGATTAGGCTGAGTCCCAGACATTGATGAATGATTTGGGAAAAGAGCTGAGAAGTGGGAGACTGGGCTTTCAATGAGGGATAAGAAGAAAACACCGTGGTTGGCATTTCTTAAGGGTTCAAAAGAGAGGGAAGTATGATTCCTCAGTGCCAAAATTCTACGTAGAGCTCTCTCACCCCTTATCATGAGCTACTGCACAACCCTATCAAATTTCTACTATCTACCCTCCCTATTCGAATCCCACTCTGCAACGCATGCATTGCTTCAATGATCTTCACTTGTGTGGAAAACAAGGCATTGCCTTCATTGCTCTAGGTCTGTCTGCCACACCTTCATGTCTTTCGCACTTGATTCCTAGCAAGTATAACGAACTTAAGAAAAATGATCCACTCTAAAACTGGTTATTAGGCTTAATGGAAACAAATAGCATTCAGAAATTCTGAGAAGACATTACAGTGATCTTTGCTGAACTGAACGGTATTTTCACGCATGCAATTCTACTACCATAATCTGTTGGTTGATTTCTCAGGACCCTCTCTGAATTAGTATAGTCAAAGACTTCAAGGGTCAAGTTAAACTGTGGCTATAACTACAGAGCAGAACAAATCCATCACCAAGAATAAAAATCATTTCTGAATGCTTACAATACTTTATTGCCTCACCTAAGAATACCAACATTTTAACACTGTTACTGGGATCTCCCACTTATACAAGATCATTCAGCATAGCAGTATCTGTGGATTCTGGACCAAATCCGCAATCCGTTAAGAACCAAATGCTGACCAAAGAGGTTGGCTATACACTGAATACACTGCATCAGTTCCCTACAGCACTGACTCCTGAGTGTTGTTAAAACTCAAGGAGAATACGAGAAATCTAAGATGGCAATTACCATTACAGATGAATTCCTGTACACTGGTAACTGTTTAACATGGGCAGGTCCTGATTCACTCACTAAATCAGGAGACCATGATGCTCTGAGACTGTCTGCAAAATGCTGTTTGGTGTAGATATGTACCAATATTCTCTTGAAGTGGGAATTCCCAACTTTAATCCGATTTTCAAAGGGGTCCATGATCAGAAACAAAAAAGTCCTTCTGGAAGGCAAGATTATCTATTAACACTCATACCATAGGTGCTGTGTTATCCTTGGAAGAATAAAGAAATAATGGGCATGGAACTATTAAAAAAAATATATATATATATATTCAATATATTAACAGTAAAACAAACATTATTTGAACTCATTCTGATTTGTCATCTACTTTGTAATACCCAGATCTTTACCTGTATTGATAAAGAAAGGCAAACCATGAGGACATGACAAGAGAAATTCCTTGATACACTCAGGGCCAAGGATCTCCTGCACTTAAGCCACAGGACAGAGTTGTTAACTACTCATTGATAGGTAACGATCCACCGAACAAGGCCAGCCTACATTGTTAACGTCCTATAGACCATCAGAATTCACTCTGAGATTTAACTAATCATTTGAGTAAGTACCACATTAATCAAAAAGGCAAAGGATTTTATTTATTTTTTAATTTTTTTTAACATTTATTTACTATTGAGAGATGGAGAGACACAGAGCATGAGCAGGGGACGGGTAGAGAGAGGGGGAGACACAGAATCCGAAGCAGGCTCCAGGCTCTGAGCTGTCAGCACAGAGCCCGACGCGGGACTCGAACTCACAAACTGCGTGATCAGGACCCGAGCCGCAGTCAGTCGCTTAACCAACTGAGCCACCCGGGCGCCCCCCAAAAGGCAAAGGATTTTAAAACTCTGCCCCAATAAGTTATTCAAATTGTTTTAAATAAGTCATTTTTTGTCTATATTGGTAAGACAATAACATTTCTAAGTTATATAAATCTAAAAACTGACACTTCCTCATTCATTTCATTTAACTCAACAAACAGGGAGTATCTAATTCACTATGTGCCAGACTCTGAAGTTGGAATAAAGCTACAAATAAAAGTAAGATATTATTCCAATCAATAAACTCAAATTCAGGAGGGAAGGAAAAGAAAACGAGAATCAAATAAATTAACTCAATTACAATACAATGTTATAGCTAGAATATTGAAGATATATTACAGAAGCACACAAAGACAGTACCTAAATTAGATGTTCTCCTAAAGTAGGTCTCTAATTTTTTTTTTTTTAATGTTTATTTATTTTTGTGAGAGAGAAACAGACACAGGGTGCAAGCAAGGGAGGGACAGTGAGAGGGAGACACAGAATCCAAAGCAGGCTCCAGGCTCTGAGCTGTCAGCACAGAGCCCGACACGGGGCCTGAACCCACGAACCACGAGATCATGACCTGAGCCGAAGTCGGATGCATAACCGACTGAGCCACCCAGGCACCCCAGGTCTCTGATTTTTAAAAAATGAAACACACCTGAAATATGCCTTACACATAATCTAAATGTTAGCAGAAATTTAGGGAGTTAGATTAACAACTCCAAACAGTTTTGTGGATAAGCACTTTGTAAGCAAGAAACTCTAACACGGTGTCGTAAAAAATGACTGAAACACCTTAGAAGAACTAGAATTACAGAGGTAAGAACTTCCTTACATACAATTGTTAGGATTATTTGCCAAATAATAAAAATAACGTTTTAAAATTTTAGCTTCTTGGGAGTACTTTAAATTTATTAGTCTGCTTTGTAATTTTCAAAAGGGTTTTCTCACCCATTCCACTCACTGATTAAACTACAAGAACAATGCCATTTAGTGTTCCAGTGTTTTTAGACGAAGTGCTTTTAGATACTGCGTGTTAATTTGTTTCACACTTTAACAACACACTGAAAACAAAACTCTTTTTATCCAAACCTGACATTCCAAGATGAAGTGTAAATACAAAAGAATCTAGACTTTCCAAAACATTCAGCTAATAGCTTATATGTCAAACTCCCATTTTCTCCAACACAGAATTCTAAGTGTCTCATCGCATCACCCGTCAGGTCGCTTTTTCAGAGGCATCCACCCCCAGGACACGTGTCCAGTATAAGCTGCCAGACCACCCTGATGCCTACCTGTCCACACCTCTGCAGCAACACACAGGTAAGATCAGAGTTAGCTACGTGTGTTCCTTTAGAACTGTGACGCCGCCACCCTTCAAATTAAGGTTTCATTTCAGATCCCTCGATATAAAGTCCTACCTCCCTCTACCTCCTTAGCACCTGAATCTCCTGCCACGCGTACATTCATCCACAGTCAGTTTTAATCAATCAAAATGCTTACACCATGGCCTTTCTACTTATTACCAACTCCTACCATAAGAATCAATCAGACTATCAAAAATTCCTTTCCTACCCCACCAAAAAATTCCACCAGTATTGTACCCAAAGTTTACGTACTTTATATACTTTGTTCAGACTAACAGGACCAAATGCCTTTTTTACTCAATTTTGTCACAAAACCCAAACTCTAGCAAGTTGAGGTCCACTCAGTTTCTATTTCTTAATATTCCAGACTTAAAAATTATTTTACTACTATAGGGAACTATACATGTTTATACACCTACTGGTTGAAGTTTTAAAGATTTACAGGGACTCCTCTCCCACTAGATTCATGCTGTCATTATAATTAAAGCTAACATTTACTAAGTGCCTACCATGTGGCACAAACCATGATAAGCTTTTAAGATGCACTCTCTTAATTCCCAAAGAGCCTTTTTGGGTTAGGTACTATTATTGCTCCCAGATTTTACAGAGGGGTCATAGAGGCTCTGAACTGTTAAGTAACTTGCTCAAGTAAAAATAGGTAATTAAGTGGTACATCCCTGAAATGAGGTTCGTCTGACATTAAAGACATTCACTATATATTGTGCATCTTGCCAACTGATGATTTTCACCTATCACACTTACTACAGTTTCAAATATAGGGGGCTCTTACTGACAGGTACTGAAAACAAAAATAATAAGAAAATCAGATATTATGTTTACTTTTTCTTGTAAATTCAGTTTTAATCTTCTGCTTTTGATACAAAATGGCTAAAGTTGATTTTTGTTAGCCCAAAGAGTACAGAAAACAGCTTTTATCACACTGCACACAAAAAAAAAAAACAAAACACCCCCCCATGCACAAAAAGGCTCTTTTGCTTTATTATTAAAATTTCCCAAAAGGTGTATACCTCAATTGTGCCTAAGTACAAAATATCACATTAAAATGAAGGAGTCTGAAAAAAGCAAGTGGCTTAACTTTTAGGATGTTTCAAAATTGTTATAAATTTAAAAATTAAGATAGGATTCCTGGGGATGATTTGCTATAGAACTAAGAAAAACACTAGGTGACTTGAAAAATAAAATTTACTAGTCTAGTTTGACAAATATAATCCTACGCTTAGTTTTCAACCCATCAGTCACAACTCATTTGCCAAAAATTTCTGAAACAGTAACCAGATATCATGATACCCCCAAAATTCTTGAGCTCATTCTTTACTAAACCTGTCAAAATTCAATAAACTTTGCTGGGCACCTTTAGGAGTAAAAGGGGCTAGGCCTTGTACATACGTATTATTTCATGCAAGTACTGATACTTTGGTACCTTCCCTAACCATGATAAACCAGGAACACACTTATTTTTAATTCAAGAAGGTTAGCTTTCTTGCGGTGAAAAAACAGATTTTTAAGACACATCGAATATTAAATAAATATCCACATTCTTTCTTCAATTTCACTGCAACAATTCTCTCAAAGAGGAGTTACAGCTACTGAAACAACCTAACACTTGCATGTCAATTTCCAATTTAATAAAAAGAAAAGTTCTACGTGATGAATAATAACGTATGGGAGGTGATAGCAGGGATGGTCAACAGTTGTTCAAAATAAAAAGTCATACAGAAAAACTAAAAACTGGGACCCTTATGAAAAATAGCAAAACTAAACTGCCTTTTCAGTATCATGTTAATTGCTTTTAAAAAAAATTACTCTGATCTTTAAAACTTAGTTATTTTCCCCCTCACTTAAAAAATCAATTAAAAACAAAGTTAAAAACTTATCAGCATCTATAGATAGCAGTTCTGTCTCCTCAGCAAAACTACAACTGCCAGCCATTCTCTTTAGTAGAGTTGACTATCACCCAGATAAATTATTTCCCAACTACTGGCTTTGATCACAAAATAAAGTAGCATCTAATTTGATGGGGCAAGTGTAAAATCTCACAACACATAATAATATTCAGCAGGAATGATGTAATGAATAGAGTTGGATGCATGTGATATACAATGGCTGACCTTCAACCAAATGTCAGATGAGCAAATACAATGGTCTTCTCTTTCAGTCCAACTCTTGCCATTACATGAACACACATGCACACACAGAGAGCACACTACAATAAGCCCAAGGTTCCTGGACTTTACGCTACTACACATTTGTGAAGAAAGCTAGGAAATCATTACCTTGAAGGCTTGATTTGAAGGTAAGCTTGGGAGGGAGAGTTTCTAGGCCAGATAGGCCTGAAATTAACCTACCTTGTAGAAGATAATTCCATGGAAAAAGAGCGACGTGGGCATGCTGGACTCTTGGGGCCCTTCTAAACACCAGATACACACATGTCACCAGAGAAAGTCAGGAATGAAGGTAGCCTATCAGCACTGAGCCCATTTACCCCCTGAAGCTGAGGCTCAAACTCCAGGGTGTCCATATATGAGGCAATGGGTTATAGTAACGAGATCATAAGACTGAGAGTCAAAAGAACCTGGGTACAGGAGGATTTTTCTAACTAGATGAGCTGGAAGAAAACAGTTAATATCTCCAAACCTGAGACACATCATTTCTAAACCGGCAAAGAGTGTCCCAGACCTGACAGGCTCCTTGTAAAACTCAAGTGACATACTGAACATTTCCCATCTATCCTGAATCAGTATAGAAGCTATCATCTCACAACAGCAATCCATAATTAACTATAACCATAGACGGTCTTTTTGCCCCTTGTCAACACGGACCTAAATACCAACTATCCAGCCACGTAGCGGTGGAGATTACATAAAGCAGAAAGAAAGCAAGAAAACTGAAGCACTTTGTCAAAGCACATGTAGGTCAACATACTCTACTGTACTGAAAAACAGCAAAAAATGGTTTTTGAATCATGCATCATTTTGCAATGTTCTTATATTTTACTTCTTCCAACAAACATAATAACAACAGACTATAAATTCAAAAACAATCCTGACCATTTCCATTGCTATCCACCTCATAAACTTTATCTTTGGGCTAACAATTCTGTATGCCCTAGACCAGTGAATCTCTTATGTGGTCTCCAGACCGGCAGCACCAGCATTACCTAGAAACGTTTTAGAAGTGCAAACTGCTGGGCCCCAGTGCAGATCTACTGATTCAGGAGCTGCGGGCGTTGGCCCAGTGATGCGTGTGTAACAAACCCTGTAGGTGAATCAGAGGCTGCTAAAGCTCACGCTTCTAGACTTCACCTGAATCACTTTCAAAACTACAACATCCATGAATTTTGTAAGAGACTCAATTAGTGAATTGTTAACACATGGAAAGTTAGGGAGTGAGGGCATCCTATTGGCTAAATACACTTTTCTAAGCCAATAGTTATGGTTCTAAGTAATTTCAAAATTAAATACTGAAAAGTATTTAAATGAGTGGGAGAGCAGGTTGGAGAAAGGACAACCGTGTGCCCAATACCACTCTCCCCTAAACTTCAAAACTATCGTTTTTGTTCCAAACTAGATTCAACTTTCTCCACTGTGTCAACTCATTTTTTCTCTTCTTTGAGTGACCAGCAGTTTTGAACAAACTACGTAGGACTTCTACGGTCTTACTTTTGCCTCAAGTCTGTATTATTTACCCAATGAAAAGTGAGATTATAAAAACCTATCATCCCTGAATTGATGGAAAGTAAATCAAAGAAATTTCAGTTTCTATGTCAAGGGACCTGAACGCCACACCCTCGTTTTAGGGACATTAGAGCAGAGAAGGAACTATCCAAAGTCGCACAGCACACTTCATCGTCAAAGAGCACCCAGAACTCACATCTTCTGACTTCCAGTGTAATTTACGTTTTCCAATATTCCTTTTCTTTCGCCTTCCAAGAAAACTAGGATGAGCAAAAAGTCTGAGCAAATAACAAGAAGTTCTATAGGAAATGAATCAATATAATGAAAAGAACATCAGAGTAAAAACAAGAATAATAAATACATATACTCTGCCCCTGCATCTGACCTTGCTTTCACCATATTTTGAGGGAAGAGAAGGGAGACAGAGATCTTTACCCTTAAAAGTTTATAGGGGTTTTTTTTGGAGAAAATTGTAAAAATTAAAAAACTACGTTTGTGCACTGATGCAGACCTATGTGATGACGAAAATGAGGACTCACTTAGATCTTAAGATTCAAAATTTGGGACTTTCTGAATAGAAAAATCTAGGAATTAAAAAAAAATCACATAGATTTCAATCTGAAATTCTCTGCAAGAAGAGTCCTTAATCTGGAGCCCCTGGATAAATTTTCTATGACCACCCATATGATATAATTCAATTTTGGGGGTATATAAGTGTGACTGTACATTTTGCTGAGTCTACAGCTAAAATTAGGTTTTCAAAGGTACGTAGTGACTCAAAATAAGAATCAAACCTTTTCAAATATACAGAGTTAGGGAAACCCAATATACAAAAAATTTCTTCATATTAGCAAAAGATTTCCTACTTTAAAACTATTCACCTAAGGTTTCTACAAACTTTGAACTCAACTAATATAATTTAAAAATGACTTGAGTTTTAAAATTTGGTCTACATTACTACTTCCCAGGAACATTTTTCTACTGCAAATAGAGATAACACAACTTACTTCTATTAATATTTGCCTTTGAATAACTAAATTCAATTAGAAAAAGGCAACCCTTTTTATTCAGAAAATATGTACTTTTGTTCAAATTAGAAAGTATTTGTACTTGCTACAATCTAAATTTCCTCAATTTTTCCCACTCTATTAAAATTCTATTTGTGAGCATTTTAAAAACTCACATTTGCAAACGTTCCATACAGTTCAAAACACTCCCAATGGGTGGAAACAGCATTTGCCAATTCAAGTTCACACTATCCTATCAAACTCTGATACTTGGAGATATCTCCACATTTTTTTTTTCATTTTCCTTTCCTTTATATCTAGAAGAGAATAGAAATATTCCAAAAAATTTCAGAAGTGCATTAACTCATCTGAATATTTTATTTTTTTATCTGAATATTTTAAATTAACTCTATATTTCAAATTTTCAGAGCATATTTACTTTGTCTTCATAACTAAATCACTTGCTACAGAGTAACTATTTCAATTTCATTCAAAAGACAGAAGTTAAATCAGTAGTCCAAACCAGTTTGACGTTATCACTTTTCTTCTTGACCAATATTCAGAATAATTAGAAACTATAATATTTGCAAGGATGCTTTATCAACTGTAAAGCTCTGCAGTAACAAAACATTTCATTATCACCTCAAAAAAGACAGTTTATAGCTGATTACAATGACATGATTTTCCTCGTACGTTCCAGGCCACTGTCACCTCAATACTAAAGCTACATTTAAAAACTTACACACTTAAGTCTTCAGATCCTCAAAGACTTATTTTTCAACTCTCCCTCTTCCCTTGTATTTACTTCAGTGCTTTATAATTATGCACTATTTTGTAGAATTTGAAGCAAGTTTACACACGTTATTTAATCCTTAAAATGATCCTCTAAGGAAAAGACAGTAACATTGCTTCCATTTTACTGATACACTAACTGAAGTCAAGGACTTATCCATATTACAGGATCAGAAAGTGACAGTCTGACTTTGGACCTACCTGTTTGTCCTTAGAATTCACTTCCAGTATCTCCAACAGAACTTCAACTCTGAACTTTATTTCTCCAAATATACTCCTGTATCAACCACCTGCATTCTTTTTCATTCTTATGATGTTACTGCACTCAAGAGATTATAAATCTGGTATGTCACAGTTTGAATACACCGGGGTTGCGGAGGTAAGACAGAAAATGGTTGATTGTGGGGGCACCTGGCTGGCTCAGTTGGTAGAGCATGTGACTCTTGATCTCAAGGTTGTGAGTTCGAGCCCCACACTGGGTGCAGATTACTTAAAAATAAAACATTTAAAAAAGTAAAAGAAAATGATTGACTGTATTAGCTATAAATATTACAAAAGTCTTTTAAATTAAAAGGCTGTTGAGAAACTAAACTATTTTACGTAAAACTGTAACAGTTTATAATTAAGCAACCCCCCCAAAAATAACTTAAAAATTAAAAATCAAAGAAAATTAATTAAAAATTAAGCAACCTAACTACTCAGCAGGAGTTAGGTTCAGTCAGTATAGGAAATCCAAAAATCACATACTGTAACTGAAGACAGCTGGCCTCTCAATGGCTTCCTACGGCCTACATTCATGAGTGTTCATAGGTAATCCAACTATCAATGAGTTTCCTAACGTAGCTCTAAAATGACTTTGAAAACAAAAAGTAACAAATCACTACTTTAAAAAATGTATAGACTGTATTTTCAAGGATGAAATACCTTTCTGAACTTTAAAGAAAATGTAATATGGTTTGCTCAAGCAGTAACCATGTACTTTCCATGTGAAAAGGATTGTATCTTCCTATGAAATCAAATCTACCCCCAAACCTAACACTGGAAGCTTATTTCTGTTGATTTCTGCCCACTTAATTCAGAATTTATCTTTTTATGTCTAGGGCACACAGTAATAACGATTTTCCTTTTTTTATATAGGACACATCTTCTACATACAGGACATGTTGACATTTTGGGTGCTCCACTCGCACCACTTTCCCTTCGCACTTCTCTATCAACACGTGATGTTATTTCCTTCATAAGAGACACATGGCTTTACTGGAAATGTCTTGTGTGCAGAGACGGCAAGCAGTATCTGCACTCCTACATGTCCCTCCCTGTCCAGTGCCTATTTGACTTATGTCAAATAGGAACCCAATACTTTCCCAGCTGTACGGAGTAAATATGGACGATGAAGCATCCTATATGGGTGCAACAGAAGAGAACAGGAAAGAAAACAGGGAGGGAGGGGTGAAAGTGGAATCATTTCAGCAAATTTTCAGTGATTAACTATTTTGCTCCTCCCAAAAATATTAAGGTTTCTCAACACGCAAATAATCCTTCTACACTTTTACCTGACATTCAAGCAAAAAACTGTAGCATTTATATGAAATACAGAATGACCCAAATGGAATGATACAAAGAATAAGGTTTATTGCCTCATTTAAAAATAAAGTCTGCCAAAGAGTACTGTGTCTCGTAGAACTTTTCGTGCCCATCTAAAACCCACTAAACCTTAACAATTAGTTGTCTTACAGTAAAGCACTTTAATACTAAATGACAGGGGTCACCCAAAGCTACCTAGTTCTTGAGACTACCAACATTAATAAACAAAGTCACAGTAAGAAAATTATTTAACTACCTAGAATATGTATATACAATACTCTTCATTCCTTTTTAATTAAGGAGCCAACCATAGCAGAATACTAAAATCATCATATAAATGAGCTCACAAAAATCGAATCAATGACATGTTTCACTGATTATCATCTAAGATTATTCTGGCTGATGTTTACGTACTTTAAAGACACCATTACTACTGGAGTCATTAAAATGAAAGCTAAACTTCATCAGTGATTACGGATGCATGTTATCACACTACCTAAACACTTAGGAATTTCTTGGTGCGAAGCAAAAGACCATGGAAAAACTTAGCTACAATGATCATTTTTTCTCTCAAATTCCAAGTACTCTAAAAGCACTTTCGGGCTTCACCTTTAAAGTAGTTCTCTTTTATAATCGTTTTAACTACGGGGCCATCAATTTAACAACTGCTGAATTAGAAAACATTTCACCACTGAAAGCAAATTTCTTACTAATGCTGAAATTATGTTAATATCCCTGGAAACCTCTAAGAAAATGAATAAACTGGGTCCCTGTCCAAAACCGGAAGCTAGTTCAACTGCATCTTTGTCAGTTGAGAAGCCTAAGAAAATACGTTAATATGAATTAACTAGTGATTCAAAAGCTACTAACTTAAAAAAAAACCAAAACCTAAGAGACAAAGATGAGCATCAGAGAAGCAGTATCACTTCTCATACCTATCACACAGAGATTTACCGTGTGCCTTCAGAGTAAAAAGCTCCTTTGGGTCAAATGAGAACCAAAGAGGGCCAACTACTGACTAAGCAAGGCAGCGCTTCTCAATCAGGAGCACATGTGCCCCCCCAGGGAGCACCCCACCATGTCTAGAGATCGTTTTTAGCTTCATGACTACGAGAGATGCTACTGCCAGGCCCAGGTGATTCCCAAACCCCACCTGGGAACTACTATGTTCACTCTCCACCTGATGGGAAATAACAATTAAGTCCCCTAAAAAGAACTATCTTCTGAGATGCACCTCATAGGCATGGGGCCAAATAACTGCCTTCCCACATCAGACTGTAGTTTTAAACTGTCCTAAAGCAGTGCCTACGACAGAGCCCGTCAACCTGGGAATCAGGGACGTGCAGAATTCTAAAGCCAGATACTAAGAGACAAAGATCCCAGACTGGTCTAAAGTCAAATATCATGACTAAACAAGATTTCTCTGCCTGCCATTTGCCAACTCAGGAGGTTGACATAATGCAAGTCCATCAAAAGCGCATTTATAAAATGCCTGCCATGTTTTGAAGGGAGTCATCGTGAGAGAAAATGTCAGAAGGTCTGGTGGACAGAGTCCTGCAGTTGCTAAGCCACTAGATCCCTCATCAAAGCGACGGGCTTCAAGACAGCCAGACAACCGCATTGCCTGCAGAGGAGCTCTCCAATGCCCCTCTCAGAGAGTGGGCTGAGGGTGGCAAGAACAGACTTCCACCCAGGGAGAACTAGGGGCAGCTAAGGAGAATGAGGAAAGCATTCCCTAGGAGAACGAGGGAATCCTTGTCATTTCTACTGTGGCCCGGTGTCCCTGTGTGTTGTTTCCCCTTCTCTCCTTTCCGGTGACGGCTTTATCCCTACACCGCTGTTTTAGGGGTGTGTTAGGGTGTTAGGGTGTTAGGGTGTGTTAGGTGTGTTCACCACTTATCACACGTGGCCAGAACAGAAGAAATTTAAAAAGGTCTGAAAGTGCTGCCCATTTAGTACGGGACAGTAACAACCTGCCTTTAGCTCACCACCCTCTGGGGAAAAGAGGATGTAAACTGGTTTTTGATTTTCGATGGGACAGTGAACGAGCAGTGACTGTGCGAACCATCAACATATTCAACATAACCATCAACCACAGTATTTTGAAAGACTACCTCTGACACAGGCCAAGGAAAGAGATTTATATCAAGTTCTATCCAAATCTTGGGCTATCGAAATTAATCCCCTCCCTTCCACCCCCAACATAGCTCATGGTAAGCACACGAGGGTACTGATACGCTCTCTCTACTTCATATTGTAGATCATTGTTTTCAGTTCAGTTCCCAATCCCTACAGTGATTCTGACTACAAATAGCTTTGGCATGCTGCACCTGCAAAGCCTGTTGAAGAGTAGGAAAGCTAAAAAAGTGCATGGGTACTTAAAACGTGACCACGTTAATGTTTCTGCCAGGGTCAGAAGAAGAGCAACTGAGAAACAACGCTAAGGCTACCAATACGGTGCTTCAGGTCAAGGGCTCCGGGTTTTCCATACCATTTCTGTAAGTAGTCCAGGGCCTCCAAACGCGCACCAATCTCAAAAGTGATTCCAGGACGATTTGGGGGCTTTTTACTCATCTTGAGATCCTATTTCTTCTGTATTTGCTTTTCACTACCTCGGGAGGAAGGAATAAAAAAAAAAAAAAAAAAAGTTAGACTCCAATGCATAAAATGCATAGGGAGTAAGACAGAATTTTTAAAACCCCACACGAGAAGCTAAAATAACTGCCAAATAACTGCCAAATTTTAAAGAAATGGGAATGATGAGTACCAACATCTATAGGTAAAGTACGGTGCAACTTGCAGGCAGTCTGGATGATGAATTAAGGGAAAGGACATAAAAAAGAACCACTTCAAAAGAACAGATGAGCATTAAAACTTGCTCATGGCTAACGTTCTTTAGATTTGAACTTGAAAATACCCAAGAAAATTCTCCACACCAGCTGAAGCTGTTTTTTGTCTTGGACAAATCAAGACACCTGAGGGTTCTGGAATGGGACTACTGAAATTCTGAAGGGTACAAATTAATCAAGTTTTTCAACCAATGTGTGAGTGCCTCATAGCACACGACACTAGATAAGGCACAAAGAAGGAAGAAGCAGTAGCACACTCCTCTGCCAGTGACAATTTCAATAATAATTCCTGTGATCAGGACTCTTCATTACCTGCGATTTCCCACTTTGGTAGCCAATGAGTCAGTAATTTTAATTGAACATGCAAAGTGGCGTCGGAAATTTCTTCCTTGCACTTCACGTTCAATAAGCAACAATGATATGGGTTTTTTTAACTAAAGAATTTCTTTCTGCTCTATTTCAACACAGCGCCCACACTGACGAATAAAAGTGGTCGTAACATTTAGACAAACAACAAACTACCAAGGACTATCTATTCCTCTCTAGATCATTGACTTGTAGGCTCTTTACTCCCCTTCTGGCCACACTGGACAGCCAGAACACCTGAAGCAGACTTTGTCACTAACTAGTACTTTAGGAATATGGATGCACTTTGAGATAGGCTAGACCAAAACATAACGGTAATCAGGAACGCAAACCTACAATTTTGGGGGGAAAAGAGAGATCCCTAAAACCTTCGTGATATTTAGAATTACTAATAGGATGCTGCTCTCCTCCAGGTTAAAAAAGAAAACACAACTGTTTTCTGGGTTTTTTTTAATGGTTTTCTCACAATTCAAAAGAGACAAAACATAACAACAGTGAACATAAAAACCGACTGTCCTTTCCTCTTTGAAAGAACCTCTGTTAATAGGTAAGGGTTAAACATGGCACCAATACTTGCCATAAAAATATGTAAACTCAAACCTAAATACTCCTGGGGAGGGAGGGGAGACTATCCTCTGGCCATGGCAAGAAAAAAGATTAATACATTAAAGTTAACAGGAAGCCAGGTCAGAGGGTATTTGGTGCAAAAGGCACAAAAGCATGAGTTGTTTTTAAAAGGCTGGGCGTATGTAACATACAAGGCAGTTACTTAAATTATTTGTGTAGAAATCTAACCTTTTCTACTGTTCTTCAGAAGAAGAACTCAGTATGGGGTAGTTTACCAGTTACACTATTTTCTACAACAAAACCTCGAACCCATAAAAGTGATGTTGTTAAGACCTATAAACTCCCAGTGATACTTTGGGATGAGGCACGATTTCCTCTTCCTTGGGTGGAGAGAGGAGGATGGGGGAGGTATCGGAAATAAAGAAAAGACAAAGTAAGACAGTCTATGGGGGGGAAGGGGTACGTGAAGCAAGAAGAGAAAAGGGGACAGAGAGAACGGAGAGGAACATAAACAGAAAAGAAAGCGAACAAGAATGGTAAAAAAAAAAAAAAATTTATCTGGATGGTTAAACTTGGAGGAGATGACAACTGGGAGGGAAGAGAAAATTCGCAAGAAGATAAAACACCGAGAAAGTGAAGCAAAGGTCAGAGAATGGCCGCGGGGCCACAGAAGGAGGGGGGTTGACGGGGGCGGGAGCGGCTGGCAGAGACGGGCTGGAAGGGCTCAGACGGCGCTGGCGAAGAGCGGGAGGTGCCTCCAGGTTTGACAGCCGTCCGGCCCGCGGCAGTGGGGGAAGGAAGGGAGGGGGAGAGGGAGCGGCGGCGCCTAGACAATAGGGGCGGCGAGTTACGGGGAGGGACTCGAGAGTGGAGCGGGCCTGAGACAGACACCAGCGCGGGGGCGTCCCGGGCGGCCAGACGGGATCCAGGCGGCCTCCAGGCCCCCGCCACCGCCGCCGCCTCTTACCGACTCGGCCTCCTCTCCGCACAGCAGCCGGGCCGTCCGGGGCCAAGCCGGGGCACGAGCAGGGCGGCCAGCCCGGGCCTCCGCCTCCGCCTCCGCCCAGGCAGCGGCCGGGGAGGAAGCAGGAGGCGAGAGAGCAGGGACCGCAGCGCCGGGTCGGGCCCGAGGTCGCGCGGGAGGGAGCAGGTCCGAGCCCTCAAGCCCGTTCAGTGTCCGCTGCCATCGCCGCCTCCGCCGCCGCCGCCGCCGCCACCGCCGGCCAGCCCTGACGCGACGCCGGGCCCAGCGACGTCAGCCGCCCGCGACGCGCCGGAAGCGGGCCTGGGCGCGTCACGTGACTCGCGAGGGTTGGGCCCAGGCCGCGCCTCCGATTGGAGAGTACCCCCGGGAGGCGGGGCTTGGCGGCAGTTGGCTGATGGCTAGCGGGAGGGGCAGTTATTAGGCAAAGAGGGAAAGCGAGCTCCGGGAGCCAATTAGGAGTTCTGAAGTGTTTGCTGACCTTTGAGAGATGAGGACAGGGCCCATTGAGTATTATCATGGTTGATTTGGTGGGAAACAGATTGCCAAAGCTCAACCCCAGCACTTGGGCAAACTTTTGTAATTACACTACGCAATTTCTTAGATATCCACCCCATTCCACAATAAGAATAGAGCGAATGTTTGCTGTCCCTGTCAACAAACAGCTATTGAGTGGACACTCTGTGGCAGGTGCTGTGTTATTAGTACATTACATGACAACTGCTTTCGCCCAATTGTATTGTTCTCTATTGTATAGGCGATCCTTACAATACAAAAGGTAGCTATTAACACTTGTGTGTGTTGTGCAGGTAAAGAACCTATGGCTAACTTGATGTGACTTCCCCAAGACTACCCAGGTAATGATGGCAGAACTAGTTTCATTGTGTATCTGCCATGTACCAAACTCTGGAGTAGGCACAGGAGAAAGTGTTCCCCAGTGTGGAAACCAACTAGTGAACACGTTCAAAGCGATGTTGAGCTGAAAATCTTTTTTCTCTCTGTTCCCAATGTACCACTCTGGATCTCAAGCTTTCTAAATGCAACATTGCATACTAATAACACTTATATTTATCATGCTTTACAGTGTCGAGTTAAAATAGCAAAGTATCTCTTTAAGCTTTAATTATAGTCAGATTTGGTAATTTAAACAACTATATTCACATCCTTTTATTCCAAAGACATTCATTCAGTACTTACTGTGTTACTAATAGCTACTGAGCTAGAGTGAGCATGGCAATACGTAGAAAAGATATAAATAAGACAGTCTGTAGTGGACATTTGTCTTGTATGGGAGTTGCCCAACATCTGAACTCCCAACCCATGTTTGGGAAATTTACCGTCATGGTTGTCATTAATGCATTATGCCATATATTTCCAGAGTCTTCTGGATACATGACAGGCTTGCCCTTTGTGCCCTCCTTAGAATTATGTGTGGCCATTTGGTTTGCTTTGGCTAATAAAATGAAATTGGAAGTGAGCTTTGTCATGGCTAGCTGGTAATTTTAAAAGGCGCTTCACCCAGATTTCTGTCTCTGGCACAGTGATAAGCAATATTTGAGATGGTGACTGCTCTAGCCACCCAGATTCTAGACAGATCGTGATGAGCCCATAACTCACTGCTAATCTGCAAATGATATGTAAATGTAAGGAGAAAAATTAAAATCTGCCGTTTTAAGTTTTTGAGAGTTTGGGAGTTGTTCGTTACACAGCATAAGCTAACACAAACTGACCGATACACTCACCTTATGAGTCTTTGGAGGCAGAGTCAACCTCACACTAAGTAAGATGAAAATGTCAGAAACTCACTTCCCTGTTCCCCTTCCAGTTAAAATGCTATTCTCAGCTACATTTATTTGACTCTCACTGAGTTCTGTGTATGAGAAGCTGCTAGTGATGTTCAAAATAAGGAACATTTTCTCCAGCAGCAGTGGCAGTGCCAGGGACCAAATTTCTGACTTTCAGGCTAGAGATAACTAACCGAACCCTGGCAGAACCCATGCTGACCCCCAAGCCAGGAAGTGAAAAAGACATATCTGTTGCTGACATCACTGAAAATTCGAGATTGTTTGTAATTTAAATAAAATACATATATAAAGGATAATATAGATTCTATCCACTCTCCATTGTTTGTTGAGAATTTGCCAATCTACCCTGAAAATATGATTATCCCATTTTAATTGAGACTTATTAAGGGACAGCTCCAATAACACAACTTGAAAGAAAAAAAAATGGAAACGAGGTCTTAGGTAAATGATTCCTGGCTTGTGAATTGTACAGCTGAGTATTTTCAATGAACTTAATATCATCCACTAAAGGACACTTTGAAAATGGAGAGGGGACTTTATTTTTAGTTGTCACATGGTTGGAGTAGGGCACGACTGCAATTTAATGGGACAGACAAGGGCTGCCTAGACATCCTAAGAGGCACAGTACAGTCCCATACCTGGAAGAATTGCCCAAGGTCATACCTGACTTTGAACGTCCCTCCGACCATTCAGGTAGGTCAAAACCCTTTTCATAATTGCCTAAGCCTAGAACTCGGTTTTGTACCAAAGCACAAAGTATTTTGCAAGGTTTTTTAATTTTTTTTATTTTTTTAATGTTTATTTATTTTTGAGAAAAAGAGCATGAGTGGGGGAGGAGCAGCGAGAGAAGGAGACACAGAATCCGAAGCGGGCTCCGGGCTCCGAGCTGTCAGCACAGAGCCCGACGTGGGGCTCGAACTCACGAACCGTAAGCTCATGACCTAAGCCAAAGTCGGACGCTTAACTGACTGAGCCACCTAGGCACCCCTTGCAAGGTTTTAAAACACACTCAATTTTCCCAGAATGAAGCAACCTTGTAATATGAGGGAAGATTGTTCTTTTCTATGAAAATGTCCAAGAATTTATCCCATTTTTAAAAATCAAGCCACAAATGCAAAGCTACTCGTGGTATTTGAGACACTGATAGAATACACACATATCACCCTACATTTTAGTTGTTACATTCAAGGTAAACGTAAATTTTGATGCTAGCCCTTGACGACTTCATTATGTTTGTGAATCATGGCTCAACATTTATGTATATTTCCACCAAGTTTCCTCTTTTATTATAAGTTATTTCCACAACGTTTGTTCTTCTGTCACTGTTATGTCATCGTGTTAAGTTTTTTTTTCAATGTGTCGAGCTTGATTATACCACCTGTGAATTTAATTTCAGAAAAGTGCAGAGGGTGTTACATGATATTAACTCACAGAGGTGGCGTTAGGTCTGATAAACCTGAAGAAAATTCATATAGGCGATCATTGCCTCTTCTGGCCTAGTCAAAGTTCAGGATCAGCGCAGGGATCCCAGATGTAGGAAAGTCTAGAGATGACTCCCCAGCCATGCAGCGAAGCTCTGCATGGCTATGTCCCCACCCCCCTCTCCCACCCAGCACACCCCTCATCCAGATGGTTAATGTTAGCCATCAGTCACTTCATCTCCAAATATAGAAAGAAAGAACTTACAGCTGTGTTTGAGTGGAACCAAACAAGCAGCGAGCAAATTATCTTGAAACAACAGTCCTTAGGCAGAAATCACTGAACTAAATTCCTCCAACATGAAAACTATAAATATGAAACCATTATATTTCCTGGAATATTTGACAATTCTATATACCTATTTTAAGGGAGGGAAAAAGTTACTACTGAATATCACATATTCTTCGATTACATATGAAACACAAGCAGGCCATTTTTTTGTGTGTTTTTCTCTAAAGTTGATTTTTTTTTTAAATACACTAGTTGAATAGATATCTGAACTGTTACAATAGATATTCATTTTTAAGAGGCAGAGCCCGAGTGGGGGAGGGCGGAGAGAGACGGAGACACAGAATCCAAAGCAGGCTCCAGGCTCTGAGCTGTCAGCACAGAGCCTGATGCGGGGCTCGAACCCATGAACGGTGAGATCATGACCTAAGCTGAAGTCGGACGCTTAACCAACTGAGCCACTCAGGCGCCCCTGAAAATCGTTGAGAATGACACTAACCTCCCTTCCTTCACCTGCCAATGAACCTGTCTTGCCTGTCACCCTGTCCCTTTATCAACTGAACAGAAGCGATCATTGTTCCAGGCTTAATCTCTCAATTAATGGGCCTCTAGGCCACATGTGAATGGACTGGAAAGATACAATCTCTCCCATATGTCCACACAGCACCATGCTCTCATTTCTTACATAATTCCCAGTGTGATGTATGGGTTTATATGCTGCTTTCTTAGAATGAGTCCACCCTAAAGATGATCGGAAATGATAAACAACTTTGTTTTATTTATTTACTTTTACTCGAGGTTCATATGCTCCTCAAAAGCCCTCTGGCTTTCTGAGATTTTTAAGAATTTGTGACTCAGCAGGAATGATTTTGAGCTATCAGCCTCTGCTAGTAAAGGTCATAAAATAGAAAAAAAAATGTTTCACTCAGCAAAAGCTTAGAAATGCAGCAAAAGATCTGAATGATAAAGAAGTCCTTTCTGTGCAGATTGTCCTGAAACAATGGAGTGACCCGAAATTTGTCATCCAAGCCTGGACACTTAGAAGAGTAATTAAAAAAAAAAAGGCACACTATTATAATTATGTCAGAATAACAAATGTATTTCCGGGCAGTCCCAGACCACGTGAGACAGACAATCATTCTACCGAAAGCAGGAAGAATTATGATGCTTCGCCTTTCCTCTGATTTGGGTTGCTGTTTACTGTTACGACTTCCGTTAACTATATCAGTGTTTTTGAGCACTGCCCCACCAATTATCTGTATTAGACCTTCTTGGGCTCTTCGTTAAAATGCAAGTTTGGGGCCCTAACCTGCACCATAGGTTTGGCGATTGGCAATCTGCAGTGTCAAAGCCATCCTAAGTGATTCTTAGGTACGCGACGTTTCAGAACCGTGTCATGCTAGGATTCATTTGGTTGCATGCGACAGAAAGTTTAATGCAAACAAGCATGAGCATAAAGGAAGTCTGTATTTGTGGAATCAAGAAGGGATCAGTAGGCCTTCTGGGGCAGTTTAACTCAGGGATCGATTACAACATCGTTTTATTCTGCTTCCTAGGGGTTAGCTTGACTCCCAGGATCCACTTCCAGGCCCCCAGCAGCTTCGGCCTTGTCATTACAACATCCTGATACAAAAAGCAGCTCTGGCGGTCACTCTGTCGTTGGCCTATATTAAGTCAGGTGCCCACCTGTGAGCCAAGCGTGATGGCCGTGGGAGTCATTTGGATTGCCATCAGGTGGATCCCATCCCCAACCAGGCAAGTGGGAGCAGAGACTGGCCCAAACCTCATAGACTGAGAGATGGGGGTGAGTAGGTCCTTTAAAGAAAGTTGGAGCACCACTGCTTGAAAGAAAGCGAATAGGGGCGCCTGGGTGGCGCAGTCGGTTGAGCGTCCGACTTCAGCTCAGGTCACGATCCCGCGGTCCGGGAGTTCGAGCCCCGCGTCGGGCTCTGGGCGGACGGCTCGGAGCCTGGAGCCTGTTTCCGATTCTGTGTCTCCCTCTCTCTCTCTGCCCCTCCCCCGTTCATGCTCTGTCTCTCTCTGTCCCAAAAATAAATAAACGTTGAAAAAAAATTTTTTTTAAAAAGAAAGAAAGCGAATAGAAGTTGGACAGCAAAGCAACGAATACTCCTCTCAACTGGCGTATACTGACCGGAACTCCAAATTACAACCCAGAGCCGTGCAACAGAACTGACAATGCTTGTCCTGGTTTGCAAAACCAGGAAAGCAAATCTAGTAAGGGATTGACTCAACATTCACGTTCCCGATTCCTTACGTGTTTGCTTTTAGAGGCAGTCTCTACACTGTAGAAACACATCGCTGGGGATTGTTGTGGGGTTTTTTTCTTTCTAAGTTTACTTTTTTTTTTTTTTTTTTTTTTTTTTCTGAGGAGTTAGAGGAGCAGAGAGAGAGGGAGAAACAGAATCCCAGGCAGGCTCTGCACTGTCAGTACAGAGCCTGACATGGGGCTCAGTCCCAGGAACCATGAGATCATGACTTGAGCCAAGATCAAGAGTCAGCTGCTTAGCCAACTGAGCCGCCCAGACACCCCACTGCCGGGGAGGGTTAAAACTGGGAACGGAGAGGGTGGGCAACAGAAAATAGCAAGTACACAGGTAAATAGTAATCAAACAGCAAACACTTTTAACCCCTTGCTGATCGTCATTTTCCTTGAGAACGGAGCTAGCTACAATTCGGTGGCATCCTCAGATAAGGCAGACGGCATGCTTCATTCTTCCCTTATTCATTTATTTGTGTAATCACCCAACAATCTTTTACTGAAATTCTACCGAGTGCTAGGAACTGGGCAATACACAGTGAGAGAACAGGAAGAAAAATAAAACCAGGTATCCAGTTCTAAGGTAACTTGCCATGATGGGGCGATGGGTATAGAAACAACCAAGCCCGGTATCAATATTCACATTCAATTAAATATTCATTGGTTTGAAATAGGCATATCTTGGTGTGCTTCTGCTGACTCCGCAAATCAAGGAAGACTGCAGAGAGGAAGCGGCATTTGGAAAACACTTTGCGGAGGAGTAAGCTTCAAACAAGTGGCCCATGCAGATTCTAAAATTATTATTGCCTTCTAGTTCTTTATAGCTTTGATTCAGGCTCCGGCAAGTAAAAAATATCATTCTGCTTCCATTTCCTCGCCACAGGCATTTATGGAATATGGGCCAAGTCAGTGCTAGGCCCCAGGAGCTGACGATAAATAGGCTTAATTCCCCATCCCGAGGCACTGAACTGGGCAGTGAAACAGACAAACAGGTGGGTTGCCTACAACGTTGACTGTCAGCGTGCAAGAACGTGCAGGGTCAGAGTATGTGCTCTAGCTGGTCCCTTGGCCATTGGTCTAAGCGTCTGCTCTCTTGGTCGGGACCCGAACACAATGCCACCTTCTCCAAAGTAAACGCCTGACGCGCAGATGAAAAGGTTCCCCTCTGGGGGAGGGGCAGAGAACTTGCCTGTACATGCATGGCCACAGTTGACTGGCTTGCCGCGCTAAAAAAATATTGCAGCCACACCACGTTGTGGTCGGGTATTGGATTACTTCCTCTTTTGTATTTTTGCAAAACATTCAACAGAGTTCGTTTCCTCAGGATCAGAGTAAACACCCTTCGGTTTTCTTTCTTTTCTTTTTTTTAGAACTACGGGTATCAGGAAGATCATAGGAGACCATATGCGTTTAAAGGAAATCCATGCGTTAACTCATTTCTTGCCATTATTATTATTTTTTTTATAGCAATTTAAGATGATGAAGCATTCTAGAGCCAAGGGGTTTGGAATAAAACCAGGAGTCGTTAAGTTAAACCCGACACTTTTACCAGAGTGTTTGGGAACCAGACCCTTCTCTGGTGCTCCTTTCCTCACATAGAAATGGGAGTTGGAAATCTACTTCACAGGGTTGTGATGAACATCGAATTCGATAGAACAAATCTTACACGTTTTGCAAATTATAATCGATATACCAATGCCAGGTATTTCTTGATGTTTCTTTGTCACCAGTCACAGGGACACGTATTTCCAGTCACTGGCGTCTCTGAGGGTGGTCGTTTCATGCTCTGTGACTCCATGAACACACGCATCTTCTGAGGACTTGCTTTGCATCCGCCTTGTGTTTGCCGCTGGGGATGACAGAGACGAAGAGAACCCTGTTCTTGCACCAAGAACGCAAGCTCTTGTTTAGGGTTTTTGTGAGCTGATCAGTCTGTCTCCATCCTCCTCCTTTGCCCGACCCCCCCATTTCTCAGCCTCTCTCTCTCTCTCGTCCTCTCTTAAAAAAATAATAAATTTCCACCGTAATGCAAATATGAACGCTGAGCAAACAGTAAGGACGTATCTAGAGCATTTTTGAGACAGGAATTCTAGCTGCAAGAAATCTTGTATAAATGCTAAAAAAAAAAAAAAAAAAAAAAAGGAGAAAAACCATATTACTGAATTCATTTATGAGTTCTAACAGTTTCTTTTTAAGTCTTTAGGGTTTTCTATATATAAGATCACGTCATCTGCAAATGGATAATTTTACTTCTTCCTTTCTGATTTGAATACCTTTTATTTATTTTCCTTGCCTCGTTGCTCTGGGTAGGACTTCTAGTGGTGAGAGCAGGCTTATATTTACTGCTTACACTTTTCCCCTTCCACACACATACCCTCCACTGATAATGGAGGATTGAGCATTCTGGGGAACATACTTTATTTTTTTTTTTTTACGTTTATTTTATTTTGAGAGAGGGAGAGTGAGGGAGTAGCAGAAAGACAGGGGAGAGAGAATCCCAAGTAGGCTCTGCACCTGTCGGGATGGAGAGGTGAGATCCTGAGATCCTGACCTGAACAGAAATCAGGAGTCAGACGCTTAACCGACAGAGACACCCAGGTGCCCCATAACATACTTTTGAAAACACGGGGGTGGCTCCACTGGTTAAGCGTCTGACTCTTGACATCGGCTCAGGCCAGAATCTCGTGGTTCATGGGTTCGATCCCCGCATCCAGCTCCACACTAACAGTGCAGAGCCTGCTTGGGATTCTCGGTCTCCTCTCTCTGCCTCTCTCTCTCCCTCTCAAAATAAACAAAACACTAAAAATAGATTAAAAAAATAATAAAAGTGCTGCTTTCTAGCATGCAGGACAGAGGGCTCAATTCAGTTCTACCTAGCTTTTGCTTCAGTTATTTATTGATTCCCCAAATGTTTCTGGATAACCTGTTTCTTGGCAGGCAGGATCCTTGATGTTGGGTCTCCAGGAATGAAGAAAAGTGACAAAACTCTCTGCCTTCATAAAGCTTACAGTCTGGCTGAGGAATGAATTTATCACTGCAAAAAATAAAAGTTGTGGTATGTGACAGAGTGAAAGGTACTAAGGAGAAGAATAAAGCAGGGAACGAGTGAGGAGAGTGTGTGGAGGGCAGTTTAGTTAGTGACGGAAAACACTTGAGCTGAGAGCCAAGGGAGGTGAGAGAACGCCCTGTGACTATCAGGGGGCCATTTTGGGCAGAGAGAAGAATGAGCCCGAGATCCTGGAGCAGGCACGAGTCTGGCATTTAAGGAACGGCAAGGAGACAAGTGGATCTGGGGAGAGAGGAGCGAAGGGGTGGGCTCCAGGGCTAGAATTCCATCCCTGACACTCGATGGTGTAGGTAAACCCTCCAAACTTCCATCCTGCCTGCGTGTAATAATCGTACTTATTTCCTAGGGCTGGGTGAGGTTTAATCACACACACGAAGTGTTTCATACGGTGCCTGCCTCGTAGGAAATGCTCAAACGTGTTTGATGTGATCGTTATTGCTTACAGGTTAAGAAGGCCGGCTCGTAGTCTCAGTTCTACCAGCTCACCATTCACCGGCCACGTGACTTTGAGCGAAGTATCAAACTCTCTGTGCCTCGGTTTTCTCGTCTGTAAAATGAGGTTCATAACAGAGCCTCCCTCGTGGAGTTGGTATGAGGATTAAATGTGCTAATAATATCTGTGAAGGAAGTAGAACAACGCCTGGGAACTAGTAAGGGCTCCATAAAGTTAGCAATGATTGTGATCATTAATGGTGTCCTGATATGTTCCAGATCAGCAAAGGAATAGACTAAAGTCTTTTTGACGTCAGTCTTTTGGGAAAGGGGACTTGTGGACTTGGGCAGAGCCCAGGGTCTTGAGGAGTCAGAAGGATTTTTTTTTTTCCCCTTCCTCCTCTAGAAAACATTAGCCAGGGCTGGAAGGAGGAGAATGAAAATAGAAAGAATAGGAGACACAGAGAGAGAACAAGAAGGAGGAGAGCTATGGGCTTCAAGAAAGAGGGTACCAGATGCCCAGAACTGCCGTTGGGCAAAATGGCTACCTGGTAAATGTAGGCAGATGTGACCAGCCCCAGCCTCGAATAAACGTGCCTGTATTCTAAGGCTGGCACCCTGACCAAATAGACTGGAACGACGAATGGCCCAGGAAGTCACATTTGTTGGGACTATGGATTAGTTATCTATTGCTGTGTGAGAAGTTACCCCCGAACTTTGTGCTTTCAAATACGATTTTTTATCACATAGTTTCTACAGGTCAGAAATATGGACAATGCTGAGCTGGTTTCTCTGCTTGTGGGTGTTCAAAGGCTGGAATCAAAGGGCTGACTGGGGCCGTAGTCATGGCAAGACTCAGCTGGAGAAAGATCTACTTCTGAGGCACTCACGTGGCGGTTGAGTGGATTCCCAGCCATCGGACTGAGGGCTTCAGTCCTTCACTGGCATTTCAGATAACCCCTCAGATTCTGGTCTTGTGTGCTTTTCCAACATGGCAGCTTGTTTCTTCAAAGCGTGTAAGCCTAGAAGGTAATGGAGAGGCCAACAAGACAGAAGCCGCAGTCATTTGTAACCTAATCGTGGGAGTGCCAACCCATCACTTGTGTCTCATCTATGCAGGAGAAGCAAGTTATTCGCTTCAGCCCACACTGAAGGGAAAGAGATCACACAACCATCTTTGAGGGTCATCTTTGCAAACTTTCTACCAAGACTCGACGTGACTGCTCCGCTAACAGCTTCTGTTGCTAGGAGCATGTTCTATAGAAGATCCTGCCTTTGGCATCATCTCAGGGAGAAAGGTGGACCCCTTTCCTGGGAGAACCCCAAGAAAGAATGAGATTAACTCTTCTGCTGGGCTGACCCCCTGGGGCTTTGCACCCACACTCTTTCCACTACCCAATGCACCTCAGTATTGTTGGAACGTATTTTTTTTTTTTTATCATTTACAATAGCAGAGATTTGTAGGGACCCACCGACAGCAGGAAATTCTTTGAGCTCAACTAAAATGTAAATATAAAATGTAAAATGCCACCCAGGGAGTTTCCTGGAAAGCTCAACCTTTGGTGAATCAACATATTGCCACGACGGACATTTTCATAAAATCCAGCTCTTGGTATGGAATAAAATTCTGAATCTAATAGCATCCGTGCATTATCGCCAATAAACTGAGTCGATTTGGACAGAGCACAACTATGCAGTACTCATGTTGAAAAGGACCAGAAGATGACAAGCAAGAAGTGTTTGAGAAGTGTTCTCCGGAAGTTTCTCTTACGTTCTTACAGCTCGGTGTGACGGGGTAGCTCAGAAAAGCATCCCTCGAGCGACCATGATGTATCCAGCTGGTCTGATCTGTGGGCCACACCTCACCTGTCGCTGGTCCAGAAGACTGGAGGTTTCACCATCCTCCTGGGCGTGAATGCCACTGATGTGAGCCCAACAGGAAGTGTGACCTCATTCTGCTTCTCAGTCTCTGGTGACACAGGCTGTTTTTGAAAGACAACAAGAGCGGTTATAAGGCTGACTTTCTCAAGAACGACATGCCCTTTTATTCTAGGAAACAACCAAAACAGCAAGAGGCCGCCAAAGACAAAACCTCTCTGCACACTCCTGCCCACGGTAATGCGTGCAAGCATCTGTTAGGAGGAGCGAAGGGGATTTCTCTTTATTATGAGACTTCCCTGCACCTGTTGACATTCTGTCTTTATTTTCAGCCGACAGCCTGCTGAATCCTGGATTTCTCCACCGTCAGCCACAGGAAGCTTCATACTTCAGTAATTCTCCTCTTCATCAGTGGGAAGAGGAAACTGGGAACTCCCTTTGGAAGGAACACGTATGGACAGATTATTTTTCAGAACGGATGTGTGACTCTGATGGGACTGGTAGACAGAAGCTGTTTCTCGAAAAGATTTAGAGCTGTTACTGAAGGCTTTTCCAGTGTGACTAGTCCTTAATCAACTGTACTGTCTGTGGCCTGATGCAAATATTGTAAGACATAGCAGGAAAACCTTGCCTTCGGCCACAGGTCTTGTTGGTTGAAAGTTAAACTCAATGCTTGGGGAAAGCTAACACGGTGTAATTTGAGCTGCGCACTTCAGATGATATTGATCAAAAGTCAAAAGGACAGTGACGAACTATTTTATATTATGATGCAAACAATATTGGTTTATATTCTAAATGAGCGACATCTACGAATGTGTGCTTTGATTTAGAGATCTTCCAAGGAATGCCAGAAAGTTCTCTTGACTCCCCTAAAGGTCTCTAGAAGCTAGGATCTATATTTTCTAAAAGCTGTGGCATATGATTTATTGAAAGAATCCATTTGGAGCTCTAGGATTATCCTGGTTTGACTTGATGCGTGACAGCTACAAAAACAATCCATTACTAGACATCGCATTTTCAAAATGTGCATAGAGGTGGTGAATCAGAACAAGAATTCAGTCCTACCTTGCAAGGCTATGAGAACAGCGCTGTGTACAAAGTATCATGGTCTACGGCAGGTGGACCTATGCGGTGAATGGCATATGATCAAAGTCGACGTAATTTACACACTTGGATATATGCCTAATTTGTAATTAAGAGAGTAAATTACATGCTCATGCAAACTGAGTTTTGAAATCTGCCTGGTGGCAGACAATTTTTAGGGCAACGCTGCCTGCACTGGTTGCGCATGTCCAGGCTGACAGCACCTCTTAAAGACCACCAGCCCTCTCTATGACCACCTGTCAAGGGTTTGAGGTGTTGTGCAAAAGACGGACACCGATCCCCAAGTGTCGCTTGAAACTTGATAATGAGGGTGATGTGCATCGCATGACGAAAATACAAACACGTTTAGTTAGAGGGCTCTAAAACCAATATTTTTTTTCCCGACTTCTTAATCAAATAATTCGTTTTCATTAGTTATTTTGACTACAAATCAACCACATCAATCTAGGTTTCCCAAATAAGATGTTGTTCTTATTTACAGAAAAAGGTTATTTGGATGCACCAAGCCAGACGATGGAAAATGTAATATAACATTGTAGCAGGTGCAACCCTGGTGGTCATTCATCCCAGTCTCCTCCTTCAGCCCTAAATCTCTGTACCATTCAGTAAACAAGCCTGACTAGTGCAATTAGTAGATGCCATCTGTTTTGGCATCATTTTTCTATTTTTAATATATAATCCACCTCCTTTTTAATGTCTCTTTCAGAAAATCTGTGAAGTTTGAACAAGCAGCCTTCCAAGATGTACCGAATATCTCAACTGATGTCAACACCAGTGGCAAGTAAATGTAGGAGAACTGCTACGCGCAATTATCTTTCGAACGATTAGACTTCTTTTAGCAATTTCCTTGCTTTGATTTTGCTGATACTCATACCATTAACCATCTGTCAGTAGCTTGTGCTTCTTAAATGCCAGTGTTCACTTTGGCAATGATTTTGACTTCATTTCTTTCCTGGAGAGAAATGTGGTATTTGTCTTTTTAGTGGGGGGAAAAAGAAATCACTGGTTTTCTAGATGCTTGTGCATAAATGTGAAAGGAGATTGTTTATCAGCTACTATTAAGATGCAAAACTGTCTATAAAAAATACTGAATGATTTTGATAGCTACTTGCAGAAAAAGTAAGGGCGTGGTTTCAAGCTTCTTCCTTCCTCTTGTCATTTTCTCCCCAAACCCTGCTTCTAACCCCACCTCACACACCTACAATTTACTCCTTACAAACCAACCAGCCCAATCTGAAAGTCTAAGCTCCTTGCTTTGTCTTAGATACTAACCGTCCACAACGGAATCCAGTTTCACCGAGCCTATTAGAAGTGTTCACACATGACTATATAAAATCGTGCTTTAGAGTGTAGAATATTAATTAGCTGCACTTTCCCCAGCTGAAATTAGGTGCTATGCCTTTGGTTAAAGTGGAGTGAATGGCTAAATGAATGGAAGGATGATTTATTTTTAATGAAGAATATTCGCAGGCCTCATACGTTGGAAAATTATTAATATAAAACAAAACAAAACTTTATTTTTTTTCCTTCCCTACTGTCTTCTCCTCATTAGTTTACAATGGGAGTGCCTTAAAATGCGCTAATGAGAGACAATCTAAGCAAATGATTGAATTCCTCAAATTACTGAGTAAGGTAAAAAAAAGCTAGCACACCGAGTAATTGATTTTGGTTTTCTACAGTTTCACACAAGATACTTTCTTCCTCCTTTTCGTGATGAGTCAGTTTGATGTTAATGGTTTATTATTGCCCTCATCCTCCGGTAAGAAACCTCTAGAGGAATACGGAGTGAGAGGAGAAACAGATGACAGAAGCCCCTGGGTTATTTCTGGCTCGGGCCCCGGTGACAAGTTGGGTTAGTCCTGATTTCACTGCATGGCCGCACCAGTTGGATTCCCTGCCGAGGCAGGAACTACTCACACCTTCTTTAAAGCCTCCATTATTTGCAGTCATGCGTGGTGGGGAGGTGTGATAAATTTGCACTTGTCTCCCGTTTGCTTCTGCAGGTTCTTCAGGCTCTGAGAGAAGATATACCGGAGAGCCGTCTCCCAGATGCCTTTTCCCAAGGTATTCCATGGGACTTTTCGCAAGCCACATCAATCACGGTTCTCTCCCTGTGTGTCTCATTTTCTTGTATTCCTGGTTTAAAAATGTTAGTTTTAGCTCCCATCCAGCTTTGGCGTGGGCATAAATCTTCAGTCCCATGCACACACAAAATGAAAACTTGCATAACCTAATAACGGAATGGTGGGGGGTGGGGCATGGCTGTGAGTGTGTCAGCCAAAGTGAATTGTTTGGGGAGTGAAGAAACTACTGAATACTGATTACTTTTTCCCGAACTAAGGTTCTCCTAAATATGCTTTGCTATCTCAATTTATAAGAGCAACAAAATCCCACACCAATGCACCAGCTGGCCGAATGCCATGTTCTACAAAAACATGTCGAGTTGACCGTTTTGTTCAAGTTCTTCCAAGAAGTCTCCTTTTCCTTCCTTCTTTTTTTCCTCCCCTGTCTCTTCTCTCTGTCTTTTATTCCTTACGCAGGCCTCAGTTGATGTTTTCTCTAGCATTTTGTAAAATGTGCCAATAGTATAAAGGAATCATGCATTGGTGTTAGAGCCTGCCCTTGTTTGTAAATGCCAGGCCTCTTGCTACCGTCAAATCAGCGAAGCACGAACTAACAGCCATGTGGAATGAGCACTCCAGATAGGGGTTTGAATCCTAGTTTTATCACTTACTGGCTATTATAAAATATCCAAGTTATTTGTCCTTCTGCATCATATATATATATACACGTATATATACATATATATACATTATATATATATACGTGTATATATGTCATATATATACGTATATATATACATTATATATACATTATATATATATTATATATGTATATATGTATATATACATTATATATATATACGTGTATATATGTGTATATATATATGTATGTGTGTGTATATATGTATACATATATATACATATACATATACATTTTTTTTCCTACAGTACAATGATGATTACGTACAATACTTAGCTTTTGGGGAGGTTAGTGAAAAGTAGATAAAGCATTAACTATGAGCCAGGTCCACAGTACATTTTCAATAAGTAATATCCATTTAAAATAGTATTTTACTAACTTTAGTGCGTGTATTAATTGCGGACAGGCTTCTACATTTAACACTTTACCAGAAATTCAGTAGAGCATGCGGCATGATGTTGCCTTTCAATCACACAGGCATGTGATTGTTTTTCAAACCTAAGACACATGGATATTTACCCAGCTGAATATTAAGAGATTTCCCTGGATACCAAATCACAGACTGTATGGTCGTTTGGGTAACTGACCAGGCGGGAAATTGGCCAAAGTCAAAAAGATCTCTCTGACTGCGTGTTCACCTTGTAACTCATATATATCTGATGGCTGCACAGTTGTAATTTATCTATTGCAGGGAAAGAGTAAGGATATGGCAATTGGAGGACTATTCAAAGGAGGGGGGTGGAGACTGTAAGCTTCCAAATAGCTTGTAATAATAAACTTATATAATAAGCACCCCAAATAAATAAGCTCATACAATAAGCACCCCAAATAGGCCAGTCTGCAATTTCTCCATCCAAGAAAATGGATTACTGTCAAGGGTGTAGTTGCATCCCATGGCGAGGAGACTGATGAGCCTATAATGTTTTCATCAAAATGTTTCAAACAGAACGAAGCGCTAAATGCCCTGTTGTCCAATGCTGTCACTAGCGAGGAGATGAAGCCCAGATTAAGAGTGACATTCTCAGGGTGGCTGAATGCATGCATGCACAGAGGTAGCCGTGAACGAACGCAAAGAGCTGTTTTCCTTCATGGTGGTTAGAAATGTGGTTCCTATGGGCCTGGACGTGGTGGGTGGAGGTGTAAACTACTTTCTTTCTTCCCTCTTTAGTTTTGCCTGTGATTTCCCGGATGGTGACAGTTCCTTTGAAGGCTGCTCTGCAGCTCTCTTGACGGGCTCCCACGTGACCTGTCGCCGAAGTCCCAGACTCCTCTCCAATGGCTACTATGTTTGGACAGAGGACCCTTTCCTCTGTGACAAAGATGGCAACATAACTCTGAGCCCACCCCAGGCCAGTGTTCTTTACAAGGAGAATTTAGTTAGGTAAGTAGTGGATAATACGTCAAAGAATCCAAAATCCAATCCATCCATTAATTACGCATTCATTCATTTGTTCATTCAGCAATGATTTACGAGAGCTCATTCCTGTTCCAGACCATGGAAGCCTAAAGACCGACAAGGGGCAGGGATAGCTGACATGAAAATAAACCAAGGTGATCAAGTGATACGGGCGCCGGGGCGGAGGTCTGAATAGACTGCAGGGCAGGAGAAAAGGAAAGGAAGGCTATTTCACGCGGGGAAACCGGTTAAAACAAGATTCCTAGAGATAATGAAGATCGATTTGAGTCTGGAGAGAAGGAGGATCTCAGTTAAAATGAAAGTAGCAAAGGAGACTTCCAGGAGACCCTGTACAATTTGGGAAATGGCGGGTGGTTGGGCAGAGATATACCTCAGGGTGGAAGGAACACGAGAGAACACTGAGCAGACACGGGGGCTGAGCAGAGAACTTTCAAGTCCAGCTAAGGGGGTTGGGCTTTGTTCTGTAGGCAAAGAGGAACCATTGACAAATGACCGGATTATCCTTAGCACGGTGACACTGGTTACAATGTAGAGGACACGTTGCTGGCAGTGTGGATGTGTGAGTTGTCAAAATCCTTCAGAAATGTGAAACAAATTACGTCACCATCGTGCCCAGTGGTTTCCCTCCGCTCCGATGTCAAAACCCAACTCCTTCACACGACATTCAAGTTTCTCCACTATTGTCACTTTCAAGGTTCTTCATTCATTCCCTCCTTATTTTTACCTCCCCAGCCTTATTTCCTAGCATGACTTAATATAAGACCTACCTGTTCCTCAATGAATAGACCAGATAGTCCTATGCAGTTCAGTGGTCTCCTCCCCCGGGAAGCCTCCCTTGACTCCCGATCAGCAATGCCTCCCCTGGTGCTCTCAGTGCAGCTTCTAGTTAGTTCCATCAGAGCACAAGCCCCCTACATAGCACTGGTAATGCAGAGAAGAGACCATAGAGCCAGCCTGCCTCAGTTTGCAGCCCAGTTGTGACACTTCCTGGATGATCTCAGCCAAGTTGCTTAGCCTTTCGTGCCTCAGTTTCCTGATCTGAAAAAATGGGGTCACAGCAGTACCTACCTCCCAAAGCTGTTCCAAGGATAATGTGAGTTATCATATGTAAACCACTGAGAAAGACCCCTGGTGCAGGAAAAGCTCTATGAAGGCATTAGCTTCGTCTGCCTTATCCTTGTCTTTCTCCTATAATGGGTTGTGAACTTTCTGTGCCCAAGGTTGGATCTTGGATCTCAGTATCTTAGATATCGATCCAGGCACCTGGAGCACACAGAAGTTTAAGAAACTTCTGTGGGGTTGACAGAGGGAACAAATGAAATGAGCTTTGCAGATGCGTTCTATAGATCAAATCATTCTCACTAAATTCTCGGTGTTGAACCCGAGGGGGCTGCTTTTCATTATGTATCATGCTTTCATTTCTTTCCAGGATATTTAGAAAGAAAAAGAGAATCCGCCCTTCCTTTTCTAATCTCTTCAGCCTTGGTGCCTCTAAATCCTGGCAGCATGGAAATATCTTTGGTGATGTTGACTCTTCCCAAAGTGAGGACACCTGGTCGGAGGGGGTCGGGAGGCTGGACACGCACCATTGCAACGATATCGGTGAGTTTGAATCGCCTTTTCCACGGTGAAGTATCATTTGCAAATGGGCCGCAGCAACCATGTGGTCCTGAGCCAAATGTAAAGTCCAGAGATGACCATCACTTCATAGAAGGAATGGGCCAGGGGCACCTGGGTGGCTCAGTCGGTTAAGTGTCTGACTTCGGCTCAGGTCATGATCTCGCGGTTCATGGGTTCAAGCCCCGCATCGGGCTCTGTGCTGACAGCTCAGAGCCTGGAGCCTGTTTCAGATTCTGTCTCCCTCTCTCTCTGACCCTTCCCTGTTCACGCTCTGTCTCTCTCTGTCTCAAAAATAAATAAAACGTTAAAAAAAAAAACCAAAAAACAAAAACAACCCTGTCTTAAAAAAAAAAGAAAGAATGGGCCATATTTTAAAAAGTCACTTAAGGGCCACCTGGTGGCTCAGTGGTTGAGTGTCTGACTCTTGATTTCCGCTCAAGTCGCGGTCTCACGATTCGTGGGATCAAGCCCCATGTTGGTCTCTGTGCTTTCACCTTGGGATTCTCTCTCTCTGCCCTTCCCTCACTTGTGCACGTTCTCTCTCTCTCTCTCTCTCAAAATAATTAATAAACTATAAAAAAATAAAAAGCCCCACCCTTTGTATTAAACCATGATCTCATGGTTTGTGAGTTTCAGCCCCACGCTGGGCTCTGGGCTGACGGCTCAGATCCTGGAGCCTGCTTCCGATTCTGTGTCTCCCTCTCTCTCTCTGCCCCTCCCCTGCTCACGCTCTGTCTTTCTCTCTATCAACAATAAATAAACATTAAAAAAAAACTTGAAAAATAAAAAAGAGCCAACAGGATTTGCTGATGTGGCGAGAGAGAAGTCAAACATGTTTATTCATAAGCTAAGTACTTTACATTTTGTCCTGTTTAAGTTTATGACCTTGTTTATATACATTACCTTGTTTAAGTATCCCCAAACCCTCACTTTTTATAATTATGGTGAAAGTGAGGTTTGGAGTTCAGTGACTTGCCCAAGTTAATTTTAAGTTTATAAAACAGCAGAACTGGAATCCAACGTGGGTCTGTCTGGTTCAAAAGCCTGGTCTTAGCTCTAGTTCTAGTAAGGGTTTTGCTTTTCTTTCCAACATAGACCTCTTAGCCCAGGCTCCAAGAGCAAGCAAGACGAGTCCTGTAATACAACAATGTAATAATAAAGGTAGAGTACTTACATGTCTTACATTTTTCTTAACCTGCTTCCTGGGCAGAAAACACATGCTACATTAATTTTTATTTTTTTTTTAAATTTTGGTTCAACGTTTATTTATTTTTGGGACAGAGAGAGACAGAGCATGAATGGGGGAGGGGCAGAGAGAGAGGGAGACACAGAATTGGAAACAGGTTCCAGGCTCTGAGCCATCAGCCCAGAGCCCGACGCGGGGCTCCAACTCACAGACCGCGAGATCGTGACCTGGCTAAAGTCAGACGCTTAACCGACTGCGCCACCCAGGCGCCCCAATTTTAAAAACCTTTTAAGTTGCAGTAATTATAGCTTCATGAGAAGTTGCAAAAAATAGCACAGAGAAGGTCTGCCTATACTTTATCCAGCTTCCCTCACTGGTTACGACTTACTCAACTATATACAGTCATTATCAAAACCAGGAAATGTATATTGCCACAATATGATTAAGGCTTTAAATGCGCTTGTGTGTGTGTGTGTGTGTGTGTGTGTGTGTGTGTGTGTGTGTATGAGTGTAATCCTGGGTTAGTTTCAAAACAGGGTGCTTGTGAAGTGAAGACACAATTCTTACACGAACACAAGATTAATTAAATTGAGGGTATCCCAGTTCTCATGATAACAAGGATGTATAAACAGCACAAAGAGAAGAGAAAGAGGCAGGGAGGTGGGGAATGAGCCTGGAAAGATAGACCAAAGATATATTTGGAGAACCTTCTGTGCCGTGTTGAGGAGTTTGGATTTTATCCTATTCAGTCAGGGGTATCTTAGAAGGCTCTTAAGCGGGGCAATGACATGATCAGATTTGAATTTTCAAAGATTACCTTTACAATAACATGAAATAACGATTCAATGAAGAAAACCAAGTGAGCACTCAGACGCAATTAAAACCAATGGGCACCCTAAGGAACGTGGCTCTGGAAATAGAGAGGCAGGAGGAGATTTAAGGAATGTTCTTCAAGGCAGAATGGACAGGCTGGTGAATGAATGTAATGATGAGACATGGGAGGGAATCAAAGAAAGCCGGGGCGGGGGGAGGGGAGGGCGGCATGAAAAGTTCTGCCATCACAAAGGCCTGGAAGACAGTACTGTTGGAATGATGAGGAGGTTAATAAGGCTTTTTGAGCTGGATGGGCCGGGATTCAAGTCCTGACGCCATCTTTTCCCACCTCAGTGTTCTCGGGCAAGTTAAAAATCCCCATGACCTCCATTTCTTCATATACAAAAGAGAAAAAATAGTAGCACATGGAATTTTTGTGAGGATGAAATGCACGAGTTCATGAAAGGTACATATTAGCACGGGGGCTGGCGTTCTGCACAGGACATATTAGTCGTAAAAGGGAAAGAAAGAAAGAAAGAAAGAAAGAAAGAAAGAAAGAAAGAAAGAAAGAAAGAAAGAAAGAAAGAAA
>NW_024412417.1:39905560-39913746 GCF_014898765.1 Herpailurus yagouaroundi | reverse complement strand
AAAGAAAGAAAGAAAGAAAGAAAGAAAGAAAGAAAGAAAGAAAGAAAAGCGAGGCAATGAATTCTATTTCATATGAGCTGAATTTGAGGCACCAATGGGAAGTGGAAAGATGGCCAGGGGAGGTTTGGAAATGTAACAAAGGAGTTCCGGAGCAAGGAAGGGCCTAGAGATATTGCTTTGGAAGCCAATATGAAAAGTAGTAGAGGTTTCTGGAATAAAGGGATCTACCTACGGAAAACATGAATGAGCAGAAAGGGGAGTTAGAAAGGAACTGAGGAGGTTGAACAGAAACTCCAGTTATAATTTTCCCTACCGTAATCAGTGCCATGGGCCGGCCAGCCATCCCAACCAATCTGTGTTACGTAGATCCCGTCTCCAATGTCAGTGAGGGTATATTACAATGTGTGCGTGTGTGTTAGACCCGTCCACGTTGACAAGGATATGGAGAAAAGGAAACCCTTGTGCACTGTTGGTGGGAATGCAAATGAGTCCAGCCACTACGGAAAACAATGAGGAGGTTTCACAAAAAAATTAAAAATAGAACTACCATATGATCCAGCAATCCCACGTCTAGGCAGGGACTCAAGAGAATTGAAATTGGAATCTCAAAGAGATATTCTCACTCCCTTCTTCCCTGCAGCATTATTTACAGGAGTCAAGATATAGAAACAACCCAGTGTCCATCCATGGTGAATGGGTAAAGAAAATATGGTATATACGTACAAGGGACTATTACTCAGCATCATGAAAAAAGGAAATCCTACATTTACAGCAACTTGGAGAGAATATTATTCTCCTCCCTATTTTATGGAGAGGGAAACTAAGGCAGACTGGGTCCTTTCCCTAGGGGCACACAACTAGGAAATAGTGTCACCTGGATTCCAACCCAAGAGTCTTGAGCATAGGTCACTATGCTATATGGGGAAAATTTCTCAGGCAGGGAACCCGAAGAGCACGATGTCATCAAAGAGGAGAATATGGCTAATGGTGTTCAGCTTAATAAAGGAGTCAATTCAAGAGTCCTGTAGCTTGAAGGTCTCCAATAAACAAGTGACGTATGGAATCTTTAATCAGAAGGCAACATAGAGGTTATCTTGCCTACTCCTGGCATCCCTGGCAGATGCCTACACGTCCCTGGCACAAATGCCTACAGTAATAAAGAGCACGAATTGCCTTTTAATTGAGATATAATTCACATGTCATAAAATCTCCCATTTTAATGTGTACAATTCAGTGTTTCTTCAAATGATATTCACAAGGCAGTTTGTCCAACCATGACCGCTTTTTAGAATTTTGATTTAAAAAAAAAAAAGAATTTTGATTTTAATTCCAGTATAGTCAACATGCAGTGCTAAGTCAGTTTCAGGTGCAGAATATAGTGATTCACAATTATATACATTAGTCAGTGCTCATCATAAGCGACTTAATCCCCTTCACCTGTTCCACCCATCCCCCACCCCCATCCCTCCACCCCCCCTCTGGGGACTATCTGTTCTCTAGAGTTATGAGTCTGTTTCTTGGCTTTTCTCTTTTGTTGTTGCTGTTGTTCACTTATTTTGTTTCTTAAATTCCACATGTGAGTGAAATCATATGGTATTTATCTGTCTTTCTCTTACTGACTTACTTTGCTTGGCATTATACTCTCCGGATCCGTCCATGTTGTTGCAAATGGCAAGGTTTCATTCTTTGTTACGGCTGAGCAATATCCCATTGTATAATACGTATCACATCTTCTGTATCCATCATGTATCGATGAACACTTGGGCTGCTTCCCTGTCTTGGCTACTGTAAATAATGCTGCAATAAACATAGAGGCGCATGAATCCTTTCGAAGTAATGTTTTCATATTCTTTGGGTAAAGACAGAGGGCAGTTCTATTTTTACTTTTTTGAGGAACCTCCCTATTATTTTCCACCGTGACTGAACCGGGCAACCAGGATCACTTTCTAATTCGGGAACATTTTCATCAACCCAAAGACAAACCCCACACTCCTTCCCAGCCACTCCCTATTCCTGTGCCCACTCCCCAACCGCAGCCCCTGACAACCTTAAGTCCACTTTCTGTCTCCTTGAATTTCCCCATTTGGGACTGCTGTGACTTTTTAAGCCTGCCTCTTCCTCCCACTGGTAATACCGTTGTGGCAGTGGGTTGCCCACGTTGACCTATCATGTGCTGTTTGAAAGTTTCCATCCCTCGGTTCGAGGCTGGCTTTCTGGAGTACACGGGGCAAGTCTCTTCTTGGTTCTAAAGCAACATTTCCCGAAGTGTGTGCCCGGGGGGACAGACACCTCTGGGACGCAGAGGTCACGAACCCTGAATCCCACAGTGACAGAGCATCTCCGACACCTTTTCCGATTCCCTCAGTCCTTCTAACACAACCCAGGAGAAAGTCTCAGTTTAAAATCTTGGCGGCTTTAAGGTTCCAAACTCTGGCTACTCTTGTTTTCACAAAGTTCTTTTAACAAAGAACAGGCTCAGAGCTTTGTGGTACAACAATATTTAGGGCAAATTAAAGAAGCTCTCATTTTCATTGTAGTCCATTTTAAGTTGCTTTCTCTGTGTGGCCTGTAAGTGATTGATGTCAAGTTTCCCTTAAAGTAAGGGGTTTAACAAAACAACTTAGAGAAAATATAAAAAATGGCTAAGAGTGAGCAGGCTCCAGGATACGACAAAAATCGGGACAATGATGCTTGGAGGCTGGAAGTTTGGGAATCGCTGTTCCGAAGGCAGTGTTCGCATATTTGGAAATTAACATCTAGCTTTCCTGTAGTTGCCTCCTGGAAATATGTCCAAACAATCGGAAAGCAATCGGACCACAGCGGCACTGCATGAGGATGAGATATCTTGCTAAAATCCTCATGGTTTCCAAATATCTTCTAAATATAACAAATCAAGCCACCCCCCTCCAACATCAGTAATTAGGCAACGGAGGGCTCACAGGACTTTGAAATCCCTCATCTCTGCTGTCAAATGTAATCAAATCTTCCCCAGACTTCTGGTTTTCCGGATTTACCCAAGGCCCCGTGACTTTTATCAGCAATTTATTTTTCTCTGCCAACGTCGCCTCATTAGAAGACTCAAGAAAAATTCAAAATTAAATTGTTCTGCCGTCTTCTCTCCGGGGCCACGGATGCAATCAAAACTTACTTCCCCTAACTTGCTCGTCCCTCGTTTTTCAGACTAACAAGGGTTTTCATTGGTTGCCTATTTTATCCTTAGCTCACCCCTTCTGCAGCTGTGTCTAGACCACCTTCCTCATCAGTTGCAATTCATTTTTTTTAGCCGTGGCATTTAGCAGCTTCCCAGACCCCGAGGCTGCAGTTTGGGAGACATTCCCAGAGGCTGTGAGTCACACGGAAAGAAGATAAAGCTTTCGTGCAGGGAGGACTGATCAGGACTGCCGGCTCCGCTTCTGCCGGTCCGAGGAAAGAAAGGCAAGACAACCACGGGCAGGGCTTCCCAGCTTGAGGTCTGTGATTTTTTTCCAGAGCGCATGCCTCTCCTATAAATATCTTTGATGACAACATCTGTACGTGGCTTTGTGTTTCCCTCCACGGCAAACAATAATGCCCATTTTACATGCAAACGTAGGGAAATATGCTTGGAAGAAACAGACCCTTTGAAAACAGAAGGAAGCCGGGGGCGCCTGGGTGGCTCCTTCAGTTCAGCGTTTGGCTTCGGCTCAGGTCACCATGTCCCCGTTTGGGAGTTCGAGCCCCGCGTCGGGCTCTGTGCTGACAGCTCAGAGCCTGGAGCCTGCTTCGGATTCTCTCTCTCTCTCTCTCTCTCTCTCTCTCTCTCTCGGCCCCTCCCCTGCTCATGCTCTGTCTCTCTCTTTCTCTCTCAAAAATAAATAAACATTAAAAAAATTAAAAAAAAACACAGAAGAAAGCTACATTGAATTTAAATAAATCAGGAGAAACTAAATGAGTATCTTCAAATGTAATCTAAAAACTATTTGCTGAAGCTGTAGCTGCATTAGGAGCCTCTCATTTATTGTTAAGGTGGAGACAAAAATTAAATGTCAGTTAGGGAAAGTGTACATTGGGGGCAAACCCTGTCTTTCCACAGCTGAAAATGCCTTGATCATTCTTTCATGCTAAGGTTTTATCTTTTGTAGCTTCCTCTCTTTAATGCCATCTCTTCTTCCAGAAAATTCTGTGCCACATTCTAGTATTCCTCATAGGCACATTTTTGGTTCCTCCGGCTCCCGGTGCAAAGCTATAAGTTCAACAAGGCAGGCTTGGGCAACAAACAGCACAGGAACATTTTTCCTTTTCTCACATCTCTCCCATCTATATCTCTGCGGATTTGTGTTAAGCGTCACTCTTGAAGGAATAATCAGCCATGAAAGTTCTCAGCTCTTTCTCACGCCCGCGTGAATTTGACCGGATAGGCTTCTCTCTCTCTCTCTCTCTCTCTTCTTTAACGGCCTTCTTGAGATATGACTGATACACAAAGAATTGTACGTATCTAATGCGTAAATTGGATGAGTTCGAACAGACGCAAATACCCCAATCAAGGCGATAAGAATATCCAACAACTCCAGAGTCTCCCTGGGTCCAGGTGTATGTGTCCGGGTGTGTGTTCGCTTGTGTGTAGTAAGAACAATCAGCCTGAGATTTACCCTCCCGGCGAATGTTGCAGGGCACAACACAGTTGTGAAGGATTTAGCGGATGCCTAGAACCTGTTCATCTAGTGTAATTGAGACCCCTGCTCCCGCCCCCCAGGCCCTGGAAACCAGCATTCTGTCAGCCTCTGTGGCTGACAATCTTAGGTGCCTTTATGTCTGTGGACTCAGGCACGGTTTGTCCTGCTGTGACTGACTGATTTCACTTGGCACAGCGTCCCCCAGGTTTATCCATGGCGTCGCAAATGGCAGGGCCTTCTTGATTCGCTCATCTGTTGATGGTTGGGTCGTTTGGGTAGGCTGTTGAGAACGGTGCCACGGTGCTCATGACCCACGGCCTCCTCTGCGCACGGTCATTGCTGGATGATCCACACGTCTCACTCGGCCGTTTCCTTTCTCGATGGCAACCGGCAAGGCTGCTTCCGCAGACTGCCTCGTCAAGCGGCCACAGGTCGTGGGTGGGATCGTGGGAGGGAGACTGCAAGGCTGGCAGAAACTCGCCGGTCCCAAAGCACCCGCTCATTGGCTCAGTATCCAGGCCGCGTGGGAGGGCAGCGCCACTCACGGAGGGAGTCAGCCCATCAGCCGCTCTCCTACCGCCTCAGATCGGGCCGTAGCCTCCACGAAGATGAGCCGTGACCCCCTGTCTCTATGGTTACCATGGCCCTGTGACAGTGGCCCGAGTTCTTACAGCGCCTTCACGGCCGACTTCACGTGTCTCAACCTCCCTGCCTCCCACCGGAACTCTCTGTTTATTAACACATCTTAGCGAGCGCTAACAAACACACTAAGTGTCATTGCTGGTGATGGGGGCTGGGACAGGTGAAGCGACCTTTTTTCTCCTGGGGCTTTCGGTCTAGTAAGGGAGGCAGATATTAAACAAAAACCGCACAAATTACGTATCATATAGTATGTGTTTACATAAGAATTACAAAATCATCAGTTATGATTTGCCCTAAGAAGGCGGAGTGCGGGGCGTTTTGACAAGAGTAAGAGAAAATGCAGGAAAATGCAGATGTTCTCCGCTCCTAAGTGCTTACCAGAGTTGCTGAGAGAGCACTAATGATCGAGACTCCTTCTACACTTGGGTCCGCTCCCCCTGTGACGGGGTTTCACAGCCTCAGCATTACTGACACTCGGGACTGGACAATCCTTCATCGCAAGGCCCGTCCTGTGCATTACAGGACGTGAACAGCATCCCTGGGCTCTATTCACTAGCTGCCAATTGCAATCCTCCCCGCCCCCACGAGTGCCAGCCAAAAACATCTTTAGACATCGCCAATTGTCCCCGGGGGATAAACCTCCTCCGGTGAAGGAGGACCTGTTATGGGAGGACCCACGTGTCCCTTGGGCTCCTGGAATGGGGCTGGGGGTCTCTCACTGCTGAGCGAGCACTTGATCCCCCAACAGTCCTCGCGTTAGACTCCTGCTCCAGATCGCCCACAGCATAAACCTTAGCCCCTGAGTGGGACCCATGAGGCCCTTCATGACCTGGCAGCCTAGCCAGAATCACCTGCCGGAAGTGCCCACACCCACGTGCTCCCCCGTCCAGCCTCGTAAGAGAACTCGCTCCTTTGGGAACCACGCTGCTGTGTTCTCGCACGAGTTCTTTCTTCTCCTCCTCTTCCCTTCCTCATCCTCATCCTCTTCCTCCCTCCCCTCCTCCCTCCCTCCTTATCCTGTCTCCGACCTTCCGTCTTCTTGCTGTCTCTCTGGAAGAACTCCTCATCAAGTTTCCGCTTTCATTCCATCTCATGTGTGAAGCCTGCCTGAATCGCCCCTGACGGACTCAGACACTCCTTCCTAGACTCTCCCCGGATGCCTTCTGCTGCCCTTCGTTGTAGCAATGACCCCACTGCCTCCAAATTGTTGGCATATATGTCTGTCCCTCTCCAGACCACAGCCTCTTTGAACGCAAAAAAAGAAATTTAAGATGTTTATTACATTTTAGCCAACATTTCCAGGTATTTTACAGAGGGAGAGTTTCCCTCCCGACACTAACCATAGCCATTTTCTCTCTCCCCCACCAGAACGGAAGGCACATGAGGGCAAAGGCATCATCTCCACCATTGGAAGCTAGCAGCTGGGACAGTTCTTGGTACATAACCACATCCAGTAAATGCTGAATGAATGAACGAACGAACGAATGAATGAATGAATGAAAAACAGAAGGAGTTGGTGTGATACAGATGAGAGGCTCATAGACCCACCACGCACTCTCCAATCCCACCTCTACAACCCCCAACTCCCTTGGGGACTGTGGGTGAGATGGTCTATCTTCTGTACATGAGTCTGAGGCTACTCTCTCATGATTTCTTGCAAGGCCACCTGGATTTTTAAAAAATGTTTATTTATTTTGAGAGTGAGTAAGCAGGGGAAGGGCAGAGAGAGAGAGAAGGGGAGAGAGCGAGAATCCCAAGCAGGGAACTCTTGAGCTGAAATCGGAGTCAGACGCTTAACCCACTGAGCCACCCAGGTGGCCCGAGGCTGCCTGGATTTTACCAGACACCGAAAACACATATTACTTTATCTAAATGAATGTGCCACATAAGTGTGTGTGCAGCACCACCGTCACCCAGAGCCGCTCCGTCACTGCACTGCCCGCCACATAAACTCCAAATGCCTCCGGGGGGAAGTCAGGGCCTCCAGTGACCTGTGCTCAGTCTAGCTTCCCAGCATCACGTTCCACCGGGTCCCTTCGTTCTAACTACACTGGAATGGGCTACCTTCCCAACGCTCTATGCCTCTGGCCTTTGCTCATCTCTGCCCTGAAGAGCCTTTTCCTCTGCAGCCTTCAAAGACGAGGGCAAGTTGAAACGCCACCTGACCTGGAGACTCATCCCACCCTAATCGCAAAGCGTCGCTAGGGGGATGGCCTTCGGCTACCACGCACCCAGCGGCACCGACCCCACACACGCATGCGCACACCGAGCCCTTCTCCTTTTCCAGGCGACGATCGCGATGGTTCTGCGACTGATGCACGCGAGGCAGAGCAGCGGAAGGCAGCCTCCTCCTCCAGCCACGCTGCGTCTCGGACTCCGCCAGAGAACTCCCACGACCTGGCCCTTCAGTCTCAAGGGACAACTTCTGAACATTTCCCGGGGAACCTTCTGGATCACGCAAGTGAGTTCGGTTGTTGTTGTTGTTGTTTGAAAATCTTTGCCACACCCAAAGAATTCTTCCTTACGGGGCCAAAGAATGACTTAGAGATGACTAAGGAAGGATCAGCCCCTGCAAGGAAGGATGACTGGGAAGGATCAGCCCCTGCAAGGCGCAGAGGACGGGGCGGGGCAGCTCCGGGTGACGCATGCGCAGAGGAGGCGGCTCCTTCTAGGATGTCCTCTTAGAGACACCGGAAGGACCGGATGTGCAGCGTTTAATTTATTGTTTAAACACCCTGAAGACATTTGGCAAAATGTTAAGCTTTGCTAAAGCTGGGTAGTACGTACAAAGGTGTCTGTTATTTTCTTCTTCGTGCTTAGCTGTGTATTTGCCATGTAAAAGGAAAAAGGAAGAAAAGAAGGAAACACACGGTCCTTTAATGCAATGCCTCT
>NW_024412417.1:39890033-39905160 GCF_014898765.1 Herpailurus yagouaroundi | reverse complement strand
CATCTGTAAGTGGAGAGAGCTAGATCCTACCTTGTAATGACTAAAATAAGCACTTCGCATCACGTGTCATGTAGAGAAGTACTCAAAATATATGTGAGATTATGTTACATAAGACGGAGGTTACACAGAAAAAGTGTCTCCTCTTTGTCTCCACCAAACCATGAACCTTACTGACCATCCCAGATCAGCTACTAGGTGAGTGTTGAAAGGCTTTTGTAGGTCCCTTCCAGGTGTTGGGATGACAGAGAACGCGGCTTTTACCGTTTAGACGGTTTCTGGATCATCCACAGCCACCTGCTCCGGGGACCCCACCCCGTTTTCCGGGGAGGAGCTCGTTAAAGCGACCCTTTTTTGTGTGTTCATCTGGCTTTCACGGCTCCCCTCTTTCGTGCCCGTTCCCTCCGCTGTGGTGGCATGTGAATTTCTGCGTCTTGTCCAGCAGGCTGGGAGCTCCTTGAGGATGGGCACTGTGTCTCAGTCATCTGTGGATGCCAACCTGCCCACGGAGCGCCTGGCACAGAGCAGGTGCTCTGAAACTGGCGGACCGATCAGGTGCGCTGTCTCCATTCTGGAGATAAGAATACTCAAGTTTAGACAGGTCATGTAAACCTTTGTACGTGTTCTTTGTTGTGTCTGGAATGTGTGTCCCACCTGCTGTTCCCGGAAGGCTCCTACTCCTTCAAGGGCCAAAGCAAAGAACACCTCTGTGGGGCCTCGTCTGCCCCCTTCTGGCTGGCAGAGGTAGCACATCCCTCCGATTCCCTAGCGCTCTGAATGCTATCTCTACGGAGACGGTTTTCCTCTCCACCTGGCTATGAAGCCCTGGGTGGACAAGGTCTCCCTCCGATTCAATTCTATCTCCTTCGCGTGTAGACTGTGAATGCGCAGCCCAGGCTATGTTCTACCAGCTTAGGATGTAGGCCTGCCCCACATTATCTTTGTCGGTCAGCATATGCCAGTGGATGGAAACCCATCTCAAGATGGATTAATCAGTAACACGGTTTATTGGTTCATTAATGAAAACTCCGGGCATAGATTGCAGATTCCTGTCGATCTCTCCTTGTGTTGTCTCTTGTCTTCCGGGTGTACTTTCCTCTTTCAAAAAGCTATTACTCCGTGGAGGTTCTCGGTGGCTTTGTGCCTGCAACTTCCCAGATTCCAGTCCAGCGGAAAGAGATGAGAACCTTCTCAAGTTCTGATAAGGTGCCCAGTTTCATTGGTTCTGGAAGGGTCACTTTTACAGGGCAAAGCCAATCACTTTGTCCGTAAGTCTGTGAAGCTCCAAATGGCTGGGAGCGGATCCCATGCTGGGAGGGAACTCAGTCTCCACGTGAACCATGCACTGAGGAGGGAGAGGTAGGTCCCCAGAAAAATATGGGCACTGCCACCAAGAACGGCAGATAGATGCTGACTGTTCTCAGTGAGCTTGCGATCTAGTGGGGAAATCTAGAGAAACAACTTTTTTAAGCAACTTTTTTTAACAGCAACTTTTTTAAGAGTTTTTATTTATTGAGAGAGAGAGAGAGAGAGAGAGAGAGACAGAGAGAGACAGAGAATCCCAAGCAGGCTTCCCACTGTCAGCACAGAACCTGATGCGGGGCTCGAACTCACAATCCATGAGATCATGACTTTAGCTGAAATCAAGAGTCAGACGCTCCACTAACTGAGCCACCCAGGTGCCCCGGAAAACAGCAATTTTAATTCAGTATGAAAACACTGTTGACGGAAATGCACGAGGGATAAGGGGGTACGCAGAGGGGGCAGCCGAGGGCCACAGGGGAGTGGAAGGAATCAAGGAGGGCTTCTTGAAGGAAGTGACAGTCGCGCTAAGCCAATCTAGATACTACGTGAGTGGCTACTGATGGGATGAACTAGTGCATACCTTGTACCAAATGACACAATTGGATCTTTGTAGAACTGGAATTTAAACCGGGCTCTGTTCACTATTCAAAGTCTAATGATTTTAGCAGTTTGTCAAGCTGGACTTGTTTCTGTGAGGCAATGTTTTCCAAATTCCACGTCAAATCAGAGTCGGCTAAGAATACAAACACACTTCAGAAGGATGGCTGAGCGTTCGGCTGAGCCCACAATAACTTATTTAATTCACAGTATACATGAAATACTGTACATTGGCAGTGACATCATTCACAACTGCTATATTTCACATTGCCAATCCTCAGTATTCCGCCCACATTACGGACTAAGTAGGCTTTGTTAGCTGACTCAATCTTCATTCATAGCATAAATAGCAAAAATAAACACATTCGCCGCACAAAGTCACTCCAAGTTTTAAACAACTGTGGCAAACTTGAGCTTTTGAAGCATTGGGCGGAAAATTAAGGTAAGGTCCGTTTATCCTTTTCCTTGGATCTTTATGTGATCATCCCTAAACCAACCCTGATTTCTTTCAGGTGATTGGAATAATAGCCGGGTTCGTGATCGGTTTAACGCCTACGATTGTAACGGCTGGAGGATTTGCTGTCATCGCCACCGTGGCTCTAGAACACCGAAATCCTTTGCTGATAGCAGAGTTTTGCGGGGACAAATAGTTCATAATACACGTTCTCTTTTCTGTCCTTTGGAGACTCCCAGCATGCAAAGTGGCCATTCTCTTTCCCTGCCCCATTTCAGGCAAAACATTATGTTCTGGCTAGACGTGGTTTATAAATCTTGCCTCTGGCGCCTCAGAGCTGTGTGACCTTGAACAAACTTCATCTTCCCTCAGTCTTGGTCTTCTCACGTGCAGAGTGAGGACGATGGTTCCTTCCTTACAGGTCGGTTGTGTTGATTCGATGAGCTGAGGTATGAAAGCTCTTTGTGAATGACAAGGCGCTGTCCAAGTTTTAGGCGTCATCCTCAGAATTAGACTTCTGACACTGGCCTACATTCTTCCAAGTGGTTCCCCAACATTACCGTAAAAGGCAAGCCCCCAAACTGTTTATGTCGTAGAATCTTTTTTTTTTTAATTTTTTAAAACATGTATTCATTTCTTGAGACACAGAGAGAGACAGTGGGAGCTGGGGAAGGACAGAGAGAGAGGGAGACACAGAATCCGAAGCAGGCTCCAGGCTCTGAGCTGTCAGCACAGAGCCCGAAGCGGGGCTCGAACTCACGGACCGTGAGATCATGACCTGAAACGAAGTTGGACGCTGAACCGACTGAGCCACCCAGGAGCCCCGTAGTAGAATCATTTTGTAATGACAGAAACAATGTATTATTTGCTGAAATTATCTAATGAGTAGACCTGTACGGCATTTGATAATTTTATCTTGTTACTTAGGGCAAATTGCTCGAGATGACATACATTTGAAAACCGCGTCGTTGTTTCGGTGTCTGTGGGGTCTTTTTGTCTGTTTTTTCTTATATAAAAAAGAAACTTCAGTACAATTTTGTTGTACCAAGATTATCAGCGATGGTTTCTAATTCATTTATTTTTACTTTTCCTCTTAGAAACCAGTTTGTGGAGAGACATCTTCTTTCAAGCATTTCTACTGGCCGCGTGCTTAATCATTTGTGCATGTGCAAGGTAATGCAGATTTTATTTGCACGCAGCAGTGTTTCATAATTAAGGAAGCTGTAACTGATTGATAATGTCCTTGCCTTATTCCACAATGCATGTTCGGTAGCTCTGTGGTTAAGATCTGTTCATTTGCCCGTGCCCCTTCAGTGCCCCTTTTGCGATCACGTCCCTCCTCTCATCATCTCACAAAGCATACGAAAGCCAGTGGATCTTGCTAGAAATTGGAATTTATTATGTATCATCCTTCGTTTAAATCCTCAGTGACTCCCTATTACGGATACAAACTAAGTAATCCCGCGTGGAGTTCAAGGGCACTTGGAGTCCCCACTGGGACTCCATCTTTCTCATTATGTTTTTATACCTTAACATAAAGTGTCTGTTCCTGGGAAGTCCACTCAGCACCTCAGATCACATGATGCTCTTGCCTGATTATAGGCATGTTTCTGTCCTACCCTCGGTCCACCATACCCCTCCTATTCTTTTCTTGCCCAAGTCTACAGGGCAATGGTCATATCCCTCCTGTGCTAAGTGCACTTGTGCCTCAGGGCCTTTGCACTTGCTGTTTATTCCGCCTAGTGCGATCTTCTCTAAAAAGCTTCTTAACACGTGTCCCTTACTTCTTTCTGGAATCTGTTCAACGGTCACATCATCAGCGAGATCTTCCATGACAACACCGTATAAATAGCTTGCCACTCTCTACACACACACACCTCACTTTACTTGTCTTTACTTATCACTTACCACCTGACCTGTTATATGTTCAGCTGTTTAAATGTCAATGATCAATCTCTTTCCACAAGAATGTGAACCACCTGAGAGCATCTCCTTCACTTCTGTATCCCCAGTGCCAGGGGCTCATCGATATTGTTCAATCAGTGAAACAGGGATAAGTGGTCCAGACCTGGGGTCTTTGTGGTGCTTGTGCTCCGGTCAGCAAATGCTGCTTGCTGTCACACCCCGCCTCCTGAGGGTCGGATACCTCACATCACTTGGGAGAGTTGTGTTTTTAAATACCAGGTCCTGAATCCCAACCCTTGTGATACGAGTTTAGATCTAGTGAGAATCTGTATTCTAAAATAAGCGTCCCAAATAATGATGAGGTTTAAGAAGTATTAAGGCTTTTTGGATCACAATGGGACCAAAAGAACGAAACGTGGGGGAGGTCGTGCGCTAAAAATAAATTTGCAAAAGTCTGCATTGTATATCCCAGGTCAGAGGACCATTTGTGCACCAGCATCATAAAGGCCCGGTGAAATAACGTCATGAAGAAACATGATTGGCTTTATTGAACTTAGCGTTTCCCAACCATCATGGATCATGGGACCTTTTATGTGATTTCACAGAACTGTCAGTGAAATGTTCCTCTTCGGTTAATTCCTGTAGATGCTCCCCATCCCCCTGCCGTGCCCCCACCTCTTAAGAAGGAAACTGGACAACCTGTCCCTTGAGCCTGAGCTGCATTTAGAAACTTGCTTCCAAGAAACAGAACCTGGAAAGAGGGGGAAAGGAAACTTCAGAAGCCGGGCAAATGTGACCTCAGGTGGTCAAGGTTAACATCAACAGGGCTAAGTTACGTGGATAGCATGTACCTTTGATGCGAGGTGATGAGAGTGGCACTTCTCCCCTGTGGCCTTCTGGACCCCAGTCTAACCAGAGGAAAACTCAGGTCGAGGGACCTTCTACACGTTATCTGGACAGGACTCCTCAAACCTGTCAAGGTCATCAAAACCAAGGAGAGTCTGAGAAATTGTCATAGCCCAGAGGAACCCAAGGAGCCATGACTAAATGTCTGAGGCATCCCGGATGCCGTCATGGAACACGGGCAAATTAGGGAAAACCGTAAGTTACAAATGGCACATGGTGTTATTAGCGAGGCAGCAATGTTGGCTCGTCACTTCCAACAATGTGCCATAGAAGCGTTAAGATGCTGGTAATCGGGAAAGTTGCTGAAAGGTGTATGAGAACCCTCTGTACTGTGTCTGTAACTTCCCTGTGTATCTAAAGTTGTTTGAAAAATAAAAAGATTATTGAAGTGAGAGATTGGTTACGAGAAAAATTATCGACATGGGTAATAGCATGAATGGGTCTCAGACATGAGTCTCTATCATTTCAGATACCTACAAAATTCAAGGAAAGGCGAAAGGAATCCATTATTATAGATAAAAGAAGAGTGGTTAATTCTGGGGGAAAGAATAGGAAGGAGGGCAAAGGAAGCGTTAGAGACTGCTGGAAATAATTCTATATCTTGACTCGGGTGGTGAATGCGGGAGTTCAGGTTAAAAAAAACAACCACCGAGATGTGCACTTTAAAGGCTTTACTGTACATTTTTCAAATCTCAATTTAAACGAATTTTTTAAAGGCATACAAGGGGATGTCAAAAAGGGTATTCATCAAAATTTAACAGTGGCTGCTTTAGGCCAATGGAGTTTTTCGATGATATTTTCCCTTTCCCTTTGTATGTATTTATGACTTTTTCCAGTGATTCATGTTTTGAAACTAAAAACAACCAAGAAATTATTCTGGTTTTTTTTTTTTTTTAAATCCACTCTCTGAAGCAACACCCATCAGATTGGTAAAAACCTGACATTTTAACACACTTTTGGGGTGAGGTGGTAAAGCAGTTGGATTTTCTCCTTTGTTTTATGTAGACGTTTTGTACTTTTGTGGTCACATTTCAGACTACGACTCGCTTTGAGTTAAATCGTTAAATTTTGTGTTCGGCTGTGATGTATATGCGGAGGCTCATTCTTTTGCATGTGGATGTACAATTGTTTCAACACTATTGTTGGACAGACTCTCCTTTATCCATGAAATTCCCTTTGCTCCTCTGTTAAGACTCGCTTAACTGTATCTGTATGGGCTCATTTCTGGTCTCTCCATTCTTTTATTGACCTGTATGTCTATTGTCTGGCCAAAACCACACTATGTTTATTACTGAAGTTTTATAGCAAATCTTGAAATCACGAGACGTTAGTCCAAAAGAATAGCCCACACTTTGGAAATGCGTCGCTAGTTTACGAAACCTGGGAAATTCTGTTGTTTCAGGTGCTTTCTGGGAGGGATATTGGCCAGTGTCCTCATGTGCCCATTGGCGATAACTACTGCCTGTAAGTAACAATCTCTCCAATTATTCCTCTGATCCCTGCCCTGTACTTGAGTCCAATTTTGGTCATTTTGAAGCGATTCTTAGATATTCTCTCTTTCTTATCCAAGATACTGTCACATCGTTGTTTCTCAGCCTTGCCGACTATTTCGAAGCCACCGCCTGTGCTCAGTAAGTGTTGACTGTGTTACCATCATCCTGACGAAGCTGACTGTAGCCGGCTACCTGAGACTGCTTTTGGCTGCCTAATGGATGGCAATGACCACGCACAGGAAGCGTCCCCGTCATCTGTCTCGAAGAATACTTTCTGTTAATGCTAAAATCTCATAGCGTTCTCATCCAGTCTCTTACATTTTTACCAGTTCTTCAAAATTGAGAAAATTAAGCTTCAAGGCACTAGGACTTAATAAATAACGTGAACCTAAAATGCGTAGGTCCCCTGTTAAAGTGTTTTTATAGGTTCATAGCGCTGCACTTTATAAATACCTATTAAGAGGCCTTTATCTTACAGTGCCCCAAATAGCTGGCAAACTGCCCACGAAATGGTCTCGCTTGCAAAGTGTGATGTCTCTGCCACCTCTCACTCACTTCACGATCCCCCTGCGTGCTGACTGCCCTGGCTCATCATATTTCAGAGTGTTGTTGGGGTCTGGGTGAGATGCTCACAGAATTTCAAACGGCCTGCAAAACCCCATCCCGTTGCAAGATGGATTGTGTTAATGACCCCCTCTTCTATATGGCTGCCAGAGGCCAGCTCCCATAGCTTAGAGACGGAGCTCTATAATTCAAATTAGCTCACCGGCCTTTGCTCTCGACGCTGTGCCGCCCTATTTATGAAATCACTGTGTTAATGCTGAAATCACAATGGGACTTGGTGAAGATTTATTTTGTTTAGGACTCCAGCCAGTATTGATTTCCTGACAGTCTGAGCGATGTTTCCCTTCCTTTCCTGGCATTCCAGGCTTCTGGGGACAGGCTTTGATATAGCTAAGATGTGGTCCACCTCGTGGTTAGAAAATTGGGTCCCGAGGTCACCCAAGAACTTCTTATTCTTTAGCGCTTGTCTATTAATAACATTTATTTAAAACTCCTCTGGGGCGCCTGGGTGGCGCAGTCGGTTAAGCGTCCGACTTCAACCAGGTCACGATCTCGCGGTCCGTGGGTTCGTGCCCCGCGTCAGGCTCTGGGCTGATGGCTCGGAGCCTGGAGCCTGTTTCCGATTCTGTGTCTCCCTCTCTCTCTCTGCCCCTCCTCCGTTCATGCTCTGTCTCTGTCCCAAAAATAAATAAACGTTGAAAAAAAAAATTAAAAAAAAAATAAATAAAATAAAACTCCTCTAAGACCCTCACTTCCTACCCTCTGGATGCGGGTTATTCTCCGTGTCTGCAGAACTTAGAAGTGTACCTCAGCCAGCGCTGAGGACAGATTGGCACTCATGTTCAGCTTTCTGGGCTGTGATGTCGCGCTGTTCAGGACCGGACCAACCAACGAGGTCTACACAAAAGACTTCCAGCCACAGAGCCACTTCGTAACTCAACGTCCAACTGTCACTGCTTGGCAGATGGTGTGCATTGTTTAAATCCCTTCCTTCTGGGTTTTAAGATGAATTTGTGCAATTAATTGAAAAGACCAGCCTCACCTTGTTAGGGACTGTAACGAGCGCAGAGTTTCTCAAAGCATGGCACGGGGACATCTGTTCTAGAACCAACTGGGGAGCGTCTATCCTGATCCCAGCTCTTCTGAATCCAATTCCTGAGGGATCTTCAGTTTTAACAACCTGTCTGGGTAATTCCTTGCACATCAACTGTGAGAACCCTGGAAAGATGGTTTGTAACTTCTTTACCCCTTGATTTCTAAAGTGGCATCACTTAGCCTTCCTAAATCTCTGCTGAGAACTTACGATACATTCTGCGCTGCGCTGAATGTCCAGTTCTGCTCAGCAGACATTGATGGAGTCTCTCCCAAGGGTCGCACACTTCCCCGAGGTGCCAAGGTTGTTGTGCCAAGGCCTCGGGATTTCTGAGTCTAAAGAGACACGTAAAGGGCAAGGTAAAGTCGCATTTAATAGGGTTAAGTGCAAGTACAGAGTTAGCACAGAGGCTAGGGGAACACCGGGACAGAAGTTCTGCCAGACTAGGAGGATGGGGGAAGCAGGCAGGGAAGGCCTCCTGGAATGCCAATCTCTGACCTGCAGGGGATAGCGTCACCTGTCGCTTTCAGGGCACCTCCCGCTGTCCTGAGCTCCTCATTTTGTTATCTCCTAAAAGAAATTAGACCAGGATCAGGATGATATTTCTCTCCTACACACTCTCATCCACAGCTTCAATAAGATCCCTCCTCCTTTGGTTATTTGTGTTCATACTTTAACTTGTTCTTCTCTTGTTCCCTCTCCATTTTTTTTTTTTTTTCTTATTTGCTGCCCCCTCCCCAGCCTCATGGACACACACTGTTGCATTTAAGACCCGTGAAAACAAGGACTGTTGACTTCATTTTTGTATCCATCTGAATGTCTTGAGAATAGCACATACACCAGGGGCGCCTGGGTGGCGCAGTCGGTTAAGCGTCCGACTTTGGGCTCAGGTCACGATCTCGCGGTCCGTGAGTTCGAGCCCCGCGTCGGGCTCTGTGCTGACAGCTCGGAGCCTGGAGCCTGCTTCGGATTCTGTGTCTCCTTCTGTCTCTTCCCCTCCCCCATGCACGCTCTCTCTCAAAAATAAATAAACGTAAAAAAAGAGAAGAATAGATACACCGTAAGTATTCATTAAATTGGATGGATTTGCTATACCATTTCTTAAAGTACTTCCTTTATAGCCAAAAGCTCCGTGTCTGTATCTTAAAGATTTTGCAACCCTTTCCCTCACACATAAACATATCCAGAAGCTAATAAGCCAAAGACATGGTTATTAATATCGAGAGTCAAGGATGACTCATGAGGCTCCTCCAACAATCAAGGATGAAAATCTAAGGGGTTGGAGGACAAGTACTTAATTCAGCTCGACACTCATGAGCGGAACAGCCGTCCCCTGCCTGTCTTGCAGCGTGCATAGTAGATTAGATTAGGGTCCTCTCCTTTCACACTTCATAGTTCTCAAACAAACCTTTCCCGTCCCGTAATGCGATTTTCATTCAGCCACCTTCTTTGTTAAATTTAAAGCCTGCGAGTTTGGGGACTGTCTGTATCGTTCACCAGTGGCCCAAGCGTCCCTTCCAAATGAAGGCCATCACAGTTGTCCCATGTTGCCAGTCGTGCGTTAGCATCAGCAGGGCGCATTCTGCACATTTATGACTTCAGAGGAACAAGATGGGTAACCTCTGTTCTCTCTGCCCTTACCTGTTGGAATGTGTGCTTACGTCACTGGCGAATGAATGAATAGACTATGGGGAAAACCCACTTGTTACCCTGTAAGGATTTCTGTTCTAGAGGAAGTGGTGCAGGTGGGAAAAGAAAATAATATAAAATGGTGGTTAAGTAAGCACCGAGCTGGGATAAATATGAAAGCTCCTCCAAGTTGAGGCTCTACTCTTCCTAATTATGATTACTCAAGCTAGTGTGTGTGCGTGTGCGTGTGCACAGTGATTTCAGCAGTTACCGCGTTTCCTGTCTATCTGGATGAATCATGTATTTCTTTCCTCTTTTCTCTGCTCCAGGTTTGCCAAAATTTGCCAACCACGTAGGACGGTCTCTGACGAATGACTTCAATCTGAATATCCAGAAATTGTCTGATTTGCAGTCTGCTTGGAATCAACTGCTTTATTGGAAGGGAGTGAGCAACTACATTATTGAGAAAAAGCCATTTTAATTTGGTTATGTGTCTTTTTTTTTTTTTTTTTAAATCTCATTTTTGCTTTCCTAAATTGTAATCTGCTCAGGAAGATAATATCAATTCGTCTTTACTTTGCCAACGCTAGCAGTTGAAAGGGAACTGGCTGGGAAATGTGATAGAGAACCAACCACGTGGGTAGATGGTCCCCTCTTATTCCCTGAGGCATTGTTTTCATACATGAATTTTCATCTAGAGAATTCCATGAGGCGCTTTTAACAATGCAAATTCCTGGGCCTGCCTACAAACCCCTATCCCTTGCTGAACTGTTCAATTAATACCAACTTGAAAGTAAATATGGGGCGCCTGGGTGGCTCAGTCATTTAGCATCCAACTTCAGCTCAGGTCATGATTTCACGGTTCATGAGTTCGAGCCCCGTGTCGGGCTCCGTGCTCACAACTCAGAGCCTGGAATCTGCTTTGGATTCTGTGTCTCCCTGCCTCTCTCCCTCTGCCCCTCCCCTGCTTACTCTCTCTCTTTTTTTCTCTTTCTCTCGAATAAATAAATAACAAAGTAAATAAATTGCACTTTGCACATAAAATACAGTGAAGAAAAAGTTCATTCTCCCCAGGGAGCAGCTTCATGGGAGTTGGTGACAGTAGATGAGGGTTCGTGGAAAATGGGCAGGAGAGAGCCTCTCTTTGGGAAAGCACCTTCTTCTTTTGAACCATTTCCTTGCCAAGATTGCAACCTTCTTGGGGTTCATGATCGCCTTTCACTCATGTGCTATTAAAAATAGAACAGAAGAAGATCTTTAAGGGTCAAAAAAAAAAAAAAAAAGGCAAAACACTTGAGCGCCTTGACATGCATAAACACGGTACAATTGTACAGCCAGCGAAAGAGTTGGACAAGACGCTCCCTGTCATTGCTCTCACATGGTGCCTGTTCTCGAAGTAAATGTGGCCTGCGATTCAGATTTGTTCTGCATGCTGTTCTCCAGCTAGGCAGTTCTTTTTTTCAAAAATTTTTTAATGTTTTATTATTTATTTTTGAGAGTGAGAGAGACAGGACACCAGTGGGGAAGGGACAGAGAGAGACAGAGGGAGACACAGAATCCAAAGCAGGCTCTAGGCTCTGAGCTGTCAGCACAGAGCCCGATGCGGGGCTCGAACTCACCAACCATGAGCTCATGACCTGAGCCAAAGTCGGACTCTTAAGCGACTGAGCCACCCAGGCGCCCCGAGAGCCTGCTGTTTTGATGCTCTGTCAGGAGAGCACACCTTGAGAATTGCTTATGTTGCCTGTCTTCTGTGTTGTGCACGGTTTTATAGAGGGTCACTACGTTTACATGATAATACCTTTCAAAGTTAGATGCAGCAATAAAAATGATTGTTTACAAGTATGTCAGACTTTATTGTGTCGGGGACGTTTCCTCCCCAATTATTTAAGCTTCCTATCACTGCAGTGACACGTTGCCGCAGAGTTGATGACCTAAGACAAAATAAGTGTATTATCTTACAGTTCTGAAGGTCCGATGGCCCCAAAATGAGTCTTAGGAGTGTCTCATCAAGACGTCAGTGGGCTGCGTTCCTTCTGGACTCTCCAGAGAAGACCCCATTTCCTCGCTCTTCCAGATTCTGGAAGCTGCCTCCATTCCTTGACCCTCGGGCCCTACCTCCTTCTTCAAAACACATCCCTCTGCTTCTGCTGTCACGCCCCCTTTTCCGACTTTTGACCCCTTGCCTCTTTCTGATGAGGATTTTTGTGATTATGTTGGGCCCGCTCAGGTAATCCAGGATAGTCTCTCCATTTTAAGATCCTTAACTTAATCCCGTCTGCAAAGCCCCTTTGCACAGATTCTGAGTGTGGTTTCTACTGAATGCCTATCGCTTCGGCAATGCAAAGTTGAAAAATCGTAAGAACCATTGTCGGTCAGCGACCATCTGTATATATATCCATAGATATCTAGATGCAGATCTGTGTAGCTCTACATCTGTCCATCCATCCATCCATCCATCCACCCATCATACATCCTGTTCTGTTTCTCTGGATAACCCCAACAAATTCAGCAGGAATAATAGCCACCATTTTACAGTAAGCTTAGAGAGCTTTGATAACCTTCCCAAGCACAAGGAGGGCACGTAGGGGGCCTAGGAGTCACGCCCAGGTCTGTGTGACCCCTCGGCCCTTGCCCTGCCCGTTACTGACTGCTGCTGGAAGCGTTACGGGTGAACGGCCTGGCACCCGGAAGGTTAAATATTGCCCTAGTCACTCTCTCCAGAAATGCTAACTCCGGAAAAAGTGTCCCGGGGGGCAAGAGGTTAAATGACCAGAGCCAACCTGTGACCTTTGCCCTCTTTCTCGTACCTCAAGATTCTCAAATCTCAGAGGGATGACTCGACCCAGACGCCACAGGAGAGAGAGGTCACGTGGTGCCGTCGCGTCTGCTGGAGGCCCTCTGCTCGTGTCAGCTTCCATAGCTGTCGGCTCATGGGAAGACCAGCCATTTTGACGGAACCTGTACGACGTGCGAGACGTTGTACCCGCCTTCTCTATAATCCCTACCGAGGTCCTGCCAAGGTTGACTTCATATTGTAGCTGCCGTGACCAGACAACAGTTGACTAATGTGGGCCGACTGGCTCTCCGTTATCTTTTAACCAAGCCATTGACCTCCAAGCTTGCCCACTTAATTGCCTTAGACTGGGGAGGGACATATCCCTTCCCTGCCGCACCACGAGTGAAGGTGAGAGGTACACAACCATGGTGGCGGGAGAGCTGGGACGTGTAGGGGAGCATGTGGATGCCCCGCGGGCTCTCGCAGACTCCACCACAGCCACGTTTTAAAGGTGAGGAAGGCAGACCTCAGAATGCGAGCGTCATGCCGTCCCACAACTCACGATCGCCGAAGCCCGGGTTCCGCTCAGGTCTTGGAGACCCCAGTGTCATTTCCCCTCAATGCTTCTCCGGACAGGGTCGGTGGTTACTTCAAAGCAACTCAGATGCAAAATGATCTGCCTGTGCCGCAGGGGATGCCAACCACCCCCCTCCTCCCCGAAAGGAATCCCACTACTGCTCATGCAACACGGCGGAGCAGACACCTGCTACCTTGGCATACTTTGCCTCGATGCCACACTTCCCTACCAGGCCCCGATGAAGGTCTGATCACGTATTAAAAAAAAAAACACACACACACAAAAACCCTATCCCACTGTGATGGCTGTACCCCTCCATCTGTCCCGTGCTGGGTGAAATGGGCTACAGCTGCAAGCAGCACCTGCCAGGGAGCCAGACCCGGTGGGTACCTAGGGGGTGGGGAGCGATTTAGCAGGTGGATACTACAAGCTGGCAAAAATTTTCTTACCCTTTGGGAGTCTTAAAAGAAATGAAAACAAAGGAAATGAAATGCAGGAGTGGGAGGTGGGCGGGGGGCTGGGGGTGGGGGAGGAGACCAAGGCTGGTGCCTCCGGACTTTTATTTTCAATGCAGAAGGTCATCTTGCATTTGCATTGTGGAGAGGGAAGGTGACCCATCCTCCAGCCCAAAGCAGATTGAAATGGCACACTTCCCTGTGGGTGACACTCGGGTTGAGTCTACAAGGGCTCTGCTGTGGGCAAGGGGAGAGAGCTGAATCTCCATGCCAGCGGCCTCACCAGCTTCGTCTTCTCTTTCTCCGCCTTTTTGGTGAAAGGAAAAATCAAGAACCACATCCCAGAGCGGCCCACCCTCCCTGATGCTAGGTATATAGTAACAGCTTCTCCGAAAATAGGCCTAAGGCCATGCCTTGTGGTTCTCTCTCAAGGGGAGGGGACTATCACTGAACTGTCATGGAGAACACCAAGCAAGAGAAAGTGAGCTTAAACAGTGGCATGAGGAAGGATTCACTTTCATGAAATGAATAATCTGATTTTATTTATTTTGGAAGTGATTCACCATCATTTTTTTTTTTAACAAAAAATGAGAACATTCAAATAAACGAGAGAAGTTACCCATAATCCCTCAACTCAGAGACGGCCACTGCCAACATCTTGGTGTTTATCCAAGAAACCCGTCTCGGTTGCAAGGTTGATGAGATACGAAAACAAGCCACCCGGTGAGAAGGACTTTGGGCATGGAAACAGCCGCCATCTGGGGTCAAACGTGCTGCCATTGTCCTGTTGGAAGCAGAGGGCTCCGGCAGATGTCAGGCCCAGCCCCCTGCTATGATTTAGTGAGAGGGCAGCCATCAGCTGTCACCCTGTAGGAAAGTCATCTCATAGCCACCCCCAGTGTGGAGTTCAAGATGGCCACACAACAAAAGTTAGTTTTAAAGGCCCTTTATCAAAAAGGAAGCGGGAAACAAACTAAAATGTAGCGTATCCAGTATATCCATGTGTTCTCCTTTCCTCCCTCCCTCCCCCCTCCCCCTTCCTCCCCCCCCCTTCCTCCCTTCCCCTTCCTCTCTCCCTCTTCCCCCACTCCCTTTTCTCCTTCTTTCTCTTCCTCTTCCTTCCCTCCTCTCCTTCCTCCTTTCCTTCTTTCCTTCCTCCCTCTGTTCCTTTCCTTCTTTCCTCCCTCCCTCCTTCCCTCCCTCCCTTCCTTCCTTCTTCCCTCGCTCCCTCTCCTTCCTACCTTCCTTCCTTCTTTCCTTCCTTCCTTCCTCCCTCCCTCTCTTTCCTTCCTTCTTGCCTTCCTTCCTTCCTTCTTCCCTCCCTCCCTCCTTCTCCTTCCTTCCTTCCCTCCCTCCCTCCCTCCCTCCCTCCC
>NW_024412417.1:39865515-39889933 GCF_014898765.1 Herpailurus yagouaroundi | reverse complement strand
ATGAGTGACGTAGACAGACACGCAGTGACACCAGTATGAAGAGCAATAAGACAGAAGTGACTCGAGGTGGCCCCAGAGGCCTAAAGAAGGTATGGAGTTCCTACCTCTGCCTGGATTACAGACAGACAGACAGAAAAGCTTCCCTGGTGTCCTCTGTACTCCGTTGCACAGCGTCCTGCCCACTGGCGGAGGGCTGGTGACCATCTTTCCTCATGACTACAAGCTCCGGGAGGGCAGAGACCACTTTTATCCTCAGGGCCCGGGCAGTGCCAGCTGCAAACATTGTCCAGACAGATGCAGTGAAAGAATGTATGCGCCACGCTGAAGGGTGTTTGTGGTGACATCTGTTGTCTTGTTCTGCCTCTTATCCCTCTTCCCCTCTTTCAGTGACGCCGCCCTCAGTCTGTGGGTTTGGGGAAGGCTGTGATCTCATACCCACATCGCAGACCGTGGGGAGCACGGAGGCACGGGGCACAGCTTGGCCGATCGGATTCTCTTGTCTCCTGGGGACAGGGACGAGCTGGCCTCAGCCAGGGCTGCACTCAACCTGCTGCCAGCTCCCCCACTGCCTGGTTGTCCAGCTCCTTCTGGAAGCCTCTGACGAATCGGTGTCTTTCCAAAAGATCCTTCCTCCCAACTGCTGTCAGTCGGAATACATTTATCCTGCCTGCTAGAAAAACACATGTAATGCCCGCTTTCTTTCCTTTAAAGTTTTTAATTGAGGTGAAAGTCACGCGACATAAAATGAGCCGTTTGAAAGTTCAGAATCCAGCGGCATTTAGCGCAGTCACAGTGTTGTGCGGCCCCCACCTCGATCAAGCTCCAAAACAGTTTCAACGTCCCTCGAGTAGTCAGTCTCCATGACCCGTCCCCCAGGCCCTGGCAACAACTGGTCTGCTTTCTGTCTATGGACTTACTCCTTCTGGATATTTCATATAAATCGAATCGTACAATACACGGCGTTTTGTGTCTGGTTTCTTTCACGTCGCGTGATGTTTTTAAGGTTTGTCTACACCATAGCAGGTATCGGTACTTGTGATTATTCAGTACAGCTGAATAATATTCCCTTGTAAGCATGCGTCACTTTTGTTCCTCCGTTCATTCACTGATGGGCATTTGACCCGTTGCCGCCTTCTGGCTATTGTGCAGCCTTCTGACATACTCGTGAAGAAGGGGCATGAGTTTGGAAGCGGAGGAAAATGGGAAGGGACATTTGAAGACCAGGGAGGCACTTGCTTGAAGGGAGAAATTTTCCTAGCTGGCCTGTGCCCATTCTAATCATCCAGGCCATCGTCCGGTCCTCCACACAACGGCTACATACGGTGATCTTTTTCAAAGGTACATCAGATCACTTCGCTTTCCTGCTGAAGACACTCTATCCCGCAGTACATTCCCCTCTGCTCACTATGCCATGGCCACGGCACTGCTCTCCTTTCTGTTCCTATAATACACCAAGCCCGCCTCCACCTCAGGGCCTTTGCACCTGCCGGACTCTGGCAGAAACGCTCTTCTCCCTGAACTTCTCAAGGCCAGCTCCCTCTCATCAGGCAAATACCACCTTTGCGGGGAAGCCTGCTCAACCACTCTAGGAATGTTCTCCCCATCCACTCCCACCGCCCCCGGAAACTGAACTGTCTCATTTCCTGCCTGTTCATTTGTATACGGAGTTTATTATTTGCTTGCTGTGGTTTTGGTCTTTGATTTCCTCCTGCTCTGGCCTCTTGAATTCGCCAGAATAAAAGCTCCAAGCGGGTCAGGAATGCTTTGAATCCTCAGTGCACAGAAGACTGCTTGGAAAATAGAAAGGAATCGGTAAGTCACCGTTTAAAGGGCCGATGGCTGGACATGATCCAGCACAGAAATGGCGAGGCTTACGGTGTGGCTGGTGCAGAGAAAGAGAGCAGGAGGTCCATGGCTTCTGGTGGAAACAATGGCTGAGTCCAGATTTTCCAAGAGGCTTCTGTATACCGGGCTTAGTCTACTTTAGTTTTAGGGCTTCTTGAGATTTGATTATGTTGTGGCACTGCTGACATGGGATGTTTACTTATTATTCCTCTCTCGGAGTGGGCATAGGAACCCTAGAGGGGTGCTGCTCCTGGGAGGAGGCTTTGCCAAGGGGAGGCAGCGTGGAGGATGGGAGGACATAAAACTCTTGTCTTCTCTTTAAGTGCCGTGCGGCTTTGGACAAATCACCTAACCACTCTGAACTTCAGGTTTCTCCATCTCAGCAAAAAATGGAGAGTATTTGCAAAGAACAGCTCTGTGGCCTGCCATTATGAAACGTGGGGGTGGATTTGTAAATACTCTCGGGTCTCCCTCAGAACAACGCTGCGACGTTGAGAGTGATTATTGTTCTCATTTTACGGTTGAAGGTCCAAGAGGGTAAGTTGAGGTCAATCGGTAACCACTGGAGGAGCTGAGACTAGGGTCCCGTGTCCGGTTCCCAGTCCGGGATCTTCCCCTGCATACCTCTCCGGGCTGTTGTGATGATTCATTATAAATGATAAGCACGTGCACTGAGATTTCTCTCCCAGAGTCGTCGTATCCCTGAACCTGGCAGCAGGCTGGGTGTCCTTGCTTCTCATGGCCATTTCTGGATCTTTGTCCCGGTTGCCGTGAAACCTCTGATTTTAGAGTTCAGGCCATCAGACCGCGTCATTTGCTGCCATTTCTTGGTGCATCGACTACTGACCCCTCTTTTCTTGAAGACGTTAGCACCTCCCCGGTCGTTACTCCTTCTAGGATGACTCCTGTCAATCTTCCTGGAGATGTCAATACACACACAGCTAGCCCCTTGAATACTCGGGCCACTCGATTTCCTTCATCCTTTTTAGTTTCCTTTTTTGATGAAAACACACACTCACACAGCTTTATTGAGCTATAATTTACATCCTATAAAATTCCTTTATTTCAAGCGTACAACGCAATGATTTTTAAAAATGTTTATTATTTTTGAGAGAGTGAGAGAGAGAGAGAGAGAGAGAGTGGGGGGGAAGGGCAGAGAGAGAGGGAGACAGAGGATCCAAAGCGGGCTCTGCACGGACAGCAGCGAGCCTGATGCGCGGCTGGAACTCACGAGCTGTGAGATCGCGACCTGAGCTGAAGTCAGACGCTCAACCAACTGAGCCACCCAGGCCCCCCCCAACTCAATGATTTTAAATGAATTTATCGAGTTGGGCGACCGGCACTAGAGCCCGATTTTAAGACATTTTTGACTGCCTATTTGCCGTCACTTTTCACTCCCACCCCTTGGCTCCAGCCAAGCCCTAATTTGCTTCCCATATCCACAGATTTGCCTTTGCTAGACATTTCATATAAATGGAATCACACAACATGTGACCTTCTGGGTCTGGATTCTTCCACCTAGCATAATGTTTTCAAGGTTTCTCCATGTTGTAGCATGAATTACTGCTTCGTTTCTTTTCATTTCGTTTATTGATTCATTACAGGCATTTGCGTTGTTTCTGCTTCTTGGCCACTGTGGATAAGGCTGCTAGGAAATTCACACGCAAGTCTTTGTGGGGATAGACGTCTTCATGTCTCCTTGGTGGATACCTAGGAATGAAATTGCTAGGTCCCATGGTAAATTTATGTTTAACGTTTTAAGAAACTGCCAACTTATTTCCCAAAGGAATTTCATCATTTTATATCCCCACCAGCAGCGTGCGAAGGTTCCAGTTTCTCCCAGTTCTCACCAACACTTGGTGACGTCTATCTTTCTGATCTCAGCCGCACCCTAAAGGAGTATAGTGGTACTTACCGTCGGATGGATTTGCAGTCCCTGGTGGCTAATGTCGAGCATCCTTCATGTGTTTCTTGTCTCACTTGACCTCTCACTTCCTTTACTGCTTCTGTGCTTTTAATCTGGTCTTCCACCTTAAAACGGTCACACACTCTCACCGTCAGACCTTGGACCCTGCCGTTACTTCCTCCACTGTCTCAATTTTGAACGTTCCACTTTTTTTTTTTTTTTTTTAGACAGAGAGAGAGAGGGAAAGAGAGAGAGAGAGAGAGAGATAGAACATGCACAGGCACATGAGCAAGAGAGGGGCAGAGAGAGGGGGAAGGAGAGAATCTTAAGTGGGCTCTATGCCCAGCGTAGAGCCAGATGCGGGATTTGATCCCCCGACCATGAGATCGTGACCGGAGCTGAAATCGAGAGTTGGGTGCTCAACCGGCTGAGCCACCCAGCCACCTCTTAAACATTCCACTTTTGACCACCACTGCTATTCCAGCTCACCACCTCTTCACCTACAACAATTTTTCAATGCTACCACGTCAAATTCCGTCGGTCCTGATACCATTCCATGGTGTCTTCATTTCCGCACCTCTTCACCTTAGGTCCCATGAGCCGTCGTCACTGTCGCTCCCCCGCATGTCCCTCCACTCATTGTGCTTTCTCGGTAAACCCACAGCTCTGGTTGCATCTGAAGCTATGCCTGTTATGCAGTTTTCCACACGCCGAAGATGGCTCGCGAGCAAACACGAGGGAGGCTGTCTTTATTTTTATTTTTTTTTTTTTTTAAATTTTTTTTTCAACGTTTTATTTATTTTTGGGACAGAGAGAGACAGAGCATGAACGGGGGAGGGGCAGAGAGAGAGGGAGACACAGAATCGGAAACAGGCTCCAGGCTCTGAGCCATCAGCCCAGAGCCCGATGCGGGGCTCGAACTCACGGACCGCGAGATCGTGACCTGGCTGAAGTCGGACGCTTAACCGACTGCGCCACCCAGGCGCCCCATGGGAGGCTGTCTTTAAATGCATGACCACAACCCTCGAGGTGTGTGTGGTGATGCCTGGCAATCATCTTAGCCCGTTCTATGTATTCACTCTCCCTGTCCCCAGCCTGGCCATTTGCTACCTTATCCTTCCGCCTCGAACCCTCAAGACATCCTTTCCAAGCCATTCTTGGCTGATGTCCTTGCTTCCTATTTCGCTGAGAAAATAGAAACAGCTAAGAAGACTCAACCAGCCATTGGCACTGTGTTCATCCACCCACGGGCATCTGCTCCTACGCTCCTCCCTCCCTGTGCTGTGGCTGGAAGGTCCTTGCTGCTATCTAAGGCCGACTCATCACTCACGATTGCAGCCCGCCCCCTCCTCTCTATTTATGGAGATTCCTCCAAGAATTGCCCTCTCTTCTAGGCAGTGGCATGCCAATGTGCTATCATAACACCTGTCTTAACTAAGCCCTCTTCGGACTCCACATCCCTTATAACCGCTCCCTTTCTCCGTTGCTCTGTTCCCAGTAGCAGCAAAATTCCTCGGTAGGTTTTTCTTCCACAATTTTTTGTCCCCAAGTCTTCTCTTCCAAGTCTTCCTTGAAGCCACGCCAGTCAGGATTATAAGCCCACCGTCCACCGTAGCAGCCCCTGGCAAAGCTGCGACACCCTTCAACGATGCTTGATCTCGTGATCAAGTCTTAGGTCTCACTCAACTTGACCCATGGCAGCATTTTAAAGATTTCGTCAGTCCTTCTTTCTTGGAAGCAATTCTCTTACTTGGCTTCTCCTCCTACCCCACTGGTTTTATATCTTCCTTGCTAATTTTTCCACATTGTGCCAACTTCAAAATTCAGAGAATGCTCATGCTTAGCTCTTGGCCCTCTCCTCTAGCTACACTCACTTCTAGAGTGTTCTCATCCACGGGCATGGGTGTCAACACATCTGTAAACTAGAACCGGGCCAACTAAATCTCCAGTTCGGATCTCCGCTCCACATTCAGAGACCCGCATCACCTTCTCAAAATTTCCACCGAGCAGAAATTTGTTTTCTCGTGGTTCTGGAGGTGAGAAGTCTGAGATCAAGGTGTTGGTAGATCTGGTTCCTTCCGAGGGCTGTGAGGCAAGGGCGTGTTCTAGGCTCTTCTCCCTGGGTCCTCGCGTGGTCTTCTCTCTGTACGCACCTGTGTCCATCACGTTTGGAATAACATCCTGTCTCCTTACAAGGTCCTACCCGATTATTTGCCTCCTACCTACCCCTTAACATTTCTCTGCACATCTTCCCCATCATAGGAGCTGCCTTATTCTGTCTGTTAGCAGGCCAGCCTCTCCCCAGTCGCTCTTTTCTCTCTCCCTGGGAACAGTCTTCTCTTAGCTTTTCATGTAACTGGCTCCTTCTCATGCTCAGGACTCACCCGATATGTGACCTACTCAGATCACCCAAAGTAGCCATCCTCCAAGCTCAAACTACCACCCCATTTTTCTTTCCTAACACATATCACATGCAATCATCTTACGGAGCATTTGTTTATCTACTTGTTTACTGTACGTCTCCTTCTATGAGTATATGGCTGTGGCATAGTCAAGACCTTGTCAGTCTTGGTTACCACGCCACCCCAGCCCTAAGGGCTCAACACATGTTTGTTGAAAGAGGGGAAAAAATGAGAAAATCGGTCAATGGGATCCTGTCATGCACCACCCCCTCCCCCAGATTAGGAATCTTTACACGGACTACATGATGCTCTTGGAACAATGATTTGGACACACACACGCACGCATTCAGATAGATACAGGAGACGGAACAGGCAGGAGATCAGATTAAAAAGAGAGTTTGGAATGGATAGTGTCAGTCCTTTTTGCTTATGTAACCGGTCTTAAAAATACGACTCTTCTCCAGCTGAAACAGGAAGCTATGAATTCTAGAAGATTTGGTGGGGAAGGCCTCTCTCTGCCTTTGGACGAATGGTACCCAGCCGAGCTGTGTGACAAGGAAGGTGAGATCATCTTTAGCAGCTGCCCCCGAACTTGAAACGGGTTGATTGATATGACAAACTCTTTCCACGAAGAACATAAATCAAAGATGACTGGCAGCCAAGTAAACATTTTAGAACTAGAGTAATTAGGGATATATTAGCAATTAAAATAAACTTATTATCATTAGCAAAATTGGCAGTTGCTTGCAAATTTCCCCGGGGTCCTCATTTCAAGTGTATCCTCGTAGATTATATTAAGGCAGGATTAATGTTTTTGGAGATAGAGTTTTAATTTTTGTGGATTTCAGTTTCTCCCACCCTTGCCCATTGTTGGTAGAGCTCAGTGGTTCTCAGACAAGATCTTGGGTTTTCTGTGAGCTGCCCCCAGGTGTTCTAACACTCAAACGGAACAAAGCTGTTGTTCACCCAGTTCTCAGAGAAAATTAAATTAGTGCATACAATTTTTTAGCTTTTGCTCCTCCAATTTTTTTTTTTTTGGGGGGGAGCTCAGCACCTGCTACTACCTGTCTTCCAGGAAGGGCTAAAAAAATGACAAAACCCCCGAACTTGAAACAAACTAATAAACGAATCAGGGAAAAACTTGGTCGGCAGCCTTCCGAGATCAAGAGCCTCTTCCTCCAGTGGAAACGTGTGCTGATGGGTCCAACTCTCGGGACGGTGACGGAGGCACGACTGACCCCTGTTGGTCTAACCACTGGCTGTACCCGGGGGTCTTCCCTGGGACAAGCCATCGCCCTTCACCTTTCCTCGCGCGTGACAACAAAAACGGAGACGGGCCGAACACTTAGTGGAGGCAAACTCTTGACACGTTCTCTCTTGTAAACCTCTCTGAAACACAAGCAGGCAGGCCCTTTACTTTTCCCATTTCACAGATGAAGGAACAAGAAAGTCAAGTGAATTGTTGAATCCTCAGTGGGAGAGGAGCATACCCCGATGACTCTGCTCTGAGTAGGTGCAGATTAGTAAAAGGCCGTCCGGAAGGGTCAACTCTTACTTGTATTGAGCTAACGGAGACGGGCAGCAGTTTGGATCAAGCTAGCAAAGACAGGCAAAAAGTTTGGAGGTGTTCAGGTGCTTAGGCGAGGAGCCAAGTACACAGAGGTGGCTCTGTCGCCTGGGCAGCCTGTGTAAGTAAGCCAAAACTGAAGCCAGAGTCAATTCCTACAAATGCCTCAAGGTGACCGAGGCAGAACCTACAGACAACCCATCACAGCCAACGGGGCTTTCCCAAATAAGGCAACTGTTTAAGCTATAAGCCGATCCAATGATTTCCTTGCTTTGCTTCCAGTCTTCTCTATAAAAACTTGTCCACCAGCTCCTGGGAGGGAGGCACACCTGACCACTCAGTTTGGCACGGCCTGATTCAAACCCATGGTTGCTCAAACTCTTGACGGTTTTAGTGTACCTCACTTTATCTGTTAACAGATGGAAAACTTGCAGAGAATAATTTAATAATCATTTTACACTTGCTTTTGAGATGTGTTCTTGTACTTGCATGGAATCATCGGAGAGTCTGAGGTTTGAGGACCTCACATCTGATAATGCATATTTATTTTTATGTCGAAAAAAATTTTCATGTTTATTTGAGAGAGAGAGAGAGAGAAAAGAGTGAGCGGGAGAGGGGCAGAGAGAGGGAGTCACAGAATCCGAAGCAGGTTCCAGGCTCTGAGCTGTCAACATAGAGCCCAAAGCGGGGCTCAAACCAGGGAACCGTGAGATCATGACCTGAGCCAGAGTTGGCTGCTTAACCCACTGAGGCACCCAGGCGCCCCTATTTTTATATTTTTAGATACTTATGCATATTTTTCTTTTCTTTTCTTCTTTTCTTTTCTTTTCTTTTCTTCTCTTTTCTTTTCCTTTCCCTTTCCTTTCCTTTCCTTTCCTTTCCTTTCCTTTCCTTTCCTTTCCTTTCCTTTCATTAATTTTATATGTTGTCACGTTAGCTAACATGCAGTGTAGTCCTGGCTTCAGGAGTAGATTCCCACGATTCGTCACTTACAGACAACACCCAGTGCTCATCCCAGCAAGTGCCCTCCTCAATGCCCATCACCCATTCTCCCCACCAACCCACAGGAATAGTTAATCCTTACTGAGCGCTTCCTAAATGGCAAGTGCCCTTCTAAGAGCTTTACATACATTGTCTCAATTACTCCTAACTGTGCCTGGAAGGCACTTGATAAATATTTGCTGATGGATGGAAGAAAGGAAGCAAGCAAGCAAGCAAGCAAGTAATTGATATTATAGAGGTGCTGGTAAACTTGGGGATTTACCTGTCATGAGGATGCAATGAGGAAACTCTTCTGGTGGAATATTAATACCATTGAAATGTAACCACAGTATTTGTGACACATCATAAAAATACTAAATTATATATAATAATGAAAATAATAAGAACCAAATAGCTTTCTAGGTCGTCTCTTGAATTTATTTATTTATTTTTTTTAATTTTTTTTTTCAACGTTTATTTATTTTTGGGACAGAGAGAGACAGAGCATGAACGGGGGAGGGGCAGAGAGAGAGGGAGACACAGAATCGGAAACAGGCTCCAGGCTCTGAGCCATCAGCCCAGAGCCCGACGCGGGGCTCGAACTCCCGGACCGCGAGATCGTGCCCTGGCTGAAGCCGGACGCTTCACCGACTGCGCCACCCAGGCGCCCCGGTCGTCTCTTGAATTTATCCAACGCAAAAGAAGAAGGAGGATCATTTTGCTGTTATTGGGAATTAAAAAAGAAAAAAAACCCTTTCTGAGATTTACTTCTCCTACTTATGTACACAAAAATGTCATAGTCATTTCCCCAGGAGGCCTCACTCAATCTAGTTACGTTTCCAGGGGCCAAAGACACAAGTCTGTTTTGAATAATTATTTGCATAAATAGACACACGCCGTGACTCTAGACAACCTCATTCAGTTTGAGTAAAATAAACTCCAATTTGCCTGGAGCTGTCGCATTGTGATTTATTCCCCCATTCCCTTCCGTCAAGGACTGTAACAATCACAGCACATCGTACACCTGTCCTATGTGCCCCATGGGTCCTTTGTTCCTAAGAGACAGAGTGACTGTGATGTTGGGCTGAGGGAGGACACATCAAAACCACCCTGGCCTGGCCCATGACAAATCATGAAGTAGATATTCCTGTTTCTCTGCTTTATCATCTGAGGCTCTTCTCCTTTCCACCAGAGTGGAGAACAATCCGTCAAGACCTTGCTCCCCAAAGGAGCTCCTATCCTAGATTTTGGGGAAAAGGTATTAAGCCAAGGACGTGTCCAATGACCCAAAGAATGGGACACCCTTCCTGGATAACCTGATAGATCCCCTTAAAACACGGACACTTCCGTGGTGATCCTATTTAAGTCACGAGATGTGTGCATCCAGGGTGCCACGCTCTTAAAGAGACTGGCTCACTGACTTGCTCATTAAATCGTTCAACAAAGATTTGTTGGGCACCTAGTGAGTATCAGGAGTTGTGCTGAGAGGTAGGATTCGGAGATGAAAAATAAACTCCCTCCTGCCCTCAAAAGTGATGCAGGAGAGAATTCAGTTTGGGGCATAAAATTCTGGTAATATAATCTCCTTGGGCCTCAGTTTCCTTATTGACAATATGTAGATGGTAACACTTTCTACCTCGAAGAGTTAATGTAAGAATTAGCTAACACTTTCAAAACACTGGACCATGTTGAGCACAGCTCCGTTGTTCGTTTACTTGCATCTAAATGGATAGAAGATCCCTGCTCCATAGATATTAAGTTTCATAGGTAACAGACTTTAAGTTTCATAGGAAAATTTCCAGGCCCTTTTGACCCCCACAGGTTTAAGAGTGAGTCCGTCTGAGCGTGAGGATGAAAGTTCAGAGCCAACATATCAGATATCTGGGTTGCAACTGGTCTTGAGAACTTTCTAGAGTCCTAGGATATCTCCCTCTTGTCTCTTGTGACCCAGAGGCCAAGGTCCTTTCTACTGGTCCCGACTTCATGCCTCTGTCATCTCAGAAACCACCCTTCTACCTGGTTTATCCCCCGGGACCAGCTCCCCGCCAGAAATAGCCCTTTTTTAGCCTTGATGAACCTCTCGCTGTCACTTGGGCATAGGCCCGTTTGCTAACCTCGCCTGTGGCTGATGGCATGTCACGTCCTCCGTGAGCAACCAGACGCCAGCTCACAGACCCCTCTCTTGGTGGCACAGCCATATGTTGCCTGTATGGTCAGCTCCACACACAAATGGGGGAAGCATTAGCTCAAGAACGTGGAGTCATCTGCCTAACGCCACGCGGGAGCAGATCTGTGGATCTGAACCAGGTCTCCGAGGCCAGAGCTCATGCTCCTTGCCCGGCAACGTGCTGCTTCCAAAACATAGTGAAACGACAAGAACCAGGCTTTTGGGCAGGATCAGTGGATGTCACCTAAATTGATAGTTGGAGTGTTTTGGGAGTCTCCTTGGAGCTCCAAATGGTTCTCCCACTGTGGGGACATAGTGCCTGAGATCCCACCATTCTGTTCTAGTTGAGCTGGCATTCACGGCCTCCATCACCCTTCATCTGATCACCCCATGCGATTGTGCCCATAGCCAAACTGACTGGCTTTCCAGCCCCTCCTGCCCTCCACCCTCCTGGCTCCTGTCTCTCTGCCTCCCTTCACGTTCTTGTCGCCACTTGGCAAACCCTAATACTCGGCAACAGTGAATGCTTAACAGGTTCCTGCTGAAAGAACACATTTCTTTACGCTCCACGTTACTCTATGAATCTTCTTTCATAATGTAAACATCACATACATTTCAAGATGAGACCACGGACTCTGTACTATTTACTAAGATTGGGATGGAAGAAGTTTGTAAACAATATTTTACACATACTTTCTCTCTCTCTCTCTCTTTGCAAAGGGACAGAGGGTAATAATTACTTTGTAATGATAATATAGGCAAAACAAAACCATAAAACTCCTCGAAGAAAATGTCCGGAGTACGTTCCTTGACATCAGTATAGTGAAGATTTTTTAGGCAGGGGGGAGAATCTGACAACAAAAGCAAAAGAAACCAAAACAGAAATAAACATGTGGGACTACATCAAGCAAAATGAAAAGGCAACCTATGGAATGGGAGAAAATATTTGCAAATTATGTATCTGACAAAAGGTTAATAGACAAAAATGTCAAGAACTCAGGCAACTCAATAGCCAATTTTTTATTTAAAAATGGACAGAACATCTGCATCAATGTTTTTTCGAAGAAGGCGTACACATGGCCACCAGGCACATGACAAGTTGCTCATCGGGAAGATGCAAATCAAAACCACAGTGAGGTATTACTTCACACCTGTTATAATGGCCATTCTCGAAAAGACAAGCATTAACATGGGTTGGTGAGGATGGGGAGAAAAAAACTCTCTTGCACTATTGGTGGTAAAGTAAATCGGTGGGTGGCCACTGTGGAAAACATTAAGGAGGTTCCTTAAAAAATTAAAAATCGAACTTACCGTATGATCCAGAATTCCACTCCTGGGTATTTATTTGATGAAAATGAGAACACTAATTCAAAAAGATACCTGCACTCCCGTGTTCTTGCAGGATGATTTATAATACACAAGACGTGAAAGCAACCTAAGCGTCCATCAGAAAATGAATGGATAGGGGCGCCTGGGTGGTTCAGTTGGTTAAGTGTCTGACTTTGGCTCAGGTCACGATCTCTCAATCTCTCAGTCTGTGAGTTTGAGCCCCGTGTCGGGCTCTGTGCTGACAGCTCCTCGCCTGGAGCCTGCTTCAGATTCTGTGTCTCCCTCGCTCTCTGCCCCTCCCCTGCTCGTGCTCTCTCTTTTAGATATGAATAAATGTTAAAAAATTTTTTTAAAAAATGAATGGATAAATAAAATGTGGTTATACATATATATGAAATACTTCTCAGTCATAAAAAGATTATATGTGTGTGTGTATATATATATAGTGTATATATATATAGTATATATATAGTATATATATATATATATATATATATATATATATATATATATATTTCAGTCGTTAAAAGAAGGAAATCTTGTCATTTGTTACAACCTGGATGACCCTTGAGGGTATTACATCAAGTGAAATAAGTCAGGCAGAGAAAGACAAATACTCTAGGATCTCACTTATATGCAGAATCTAAAAACAAACAAATGAACTCAGAGATACAAAGAATAAATCAGTTCTGGTTGCCAGAGGCTGGGGGGGGGGGCGGAACAAAATAAGTGAAAGTGGTAATAAACAAACAAACAAACAAACAACTTTGTCATCCCTTAAAGCGCTGACATATGAACATATGAAGCTAACCGAGGATGAATTACTGATGTCCTTCCTAGTCCAGAATTGGGTAAAGCGAATTGGGCACTTTGGGGAGGGGTCTGGGGAAATGCGAGAGGAGTAACGGGAATTCCAGGAGATGCAATTTCTATTTTTGGCAGCCACAAAGTGGTGGGTGGGTAGGGAAAGTTGCTGAGGGTGGTGTTTTTAGAAAACCTGTTAGCAGGAGATCGGTGTTGGGCTGTGACTAAGGAGATGAAATTCAAAGAGGACAACTACCCTTTACAGGGAGGCTGTTTTTAAAACGTGTCTTTCCTTTACGCAAATCATCTCTTTAAAAACCTCCACCAGGATCCCTTGAAGTTATTTATTATCCCGCATCTTACAGATGAGAAGTTTAAGCCCGCCCCGCCGGCGAGGGCAGTGGGGGCGCCATCCTGACCCCCTTGGCTCAGGAGCGCGTTAACTCCCCAGAGAGGAGAAAGTGGAGGGCGGGCTGGGAGGCACGCCTGGGACGCGGATCCACCTGAAAGCGAGCGTCCGTGGTTCTCCTTAGACCGTCCAGACGATCCGGGGAAAGGGGAGCCGTCCGGGGAAGGCGGGGTGGGGACGGGGAAGAGGACGGGGTGCGGGGAGGGGCCAGCGCTCGTAGCGGAGTCTCTGCTCCCTGCTTCTCGCGAGCTCGGGAAACGCGGCGGCGCCGGGCCCAGTGCGGCCGCCGTAGAGTCCTCGTTGCCATGGCTCCTGAGGCCCGCTGTGGACGCGCGGAGGCGTGACTGAGAAGCGTGTACGCAGTCCTAAGAGTCCGAGCTTCTTCCCGGGCCCGCGAACCCGAGAGGCGCCATGGGCCGGAGTAAGCGTCCCCTCCTTCCTGACGCCCTCGACCGTCCCCCTTCCGGGCATCGTCCCACGTCCCAGGGGACCCGGGCCGCCGCCGCCCCTTCCCGCCCGCGCACCCAGGCCCAACCCTGCGCTCCTCAGGTCCGGCTGGGCCAGCCCCTCCGCCGACCCGGCGGGCAACCGTGCCTCCGCGGGGCTCAGGTTCCTCGTCCATAAAATGCGGTGGGCGAGAAAGGCGGGGGCTTCGTGAGAGGGGGTGGTGGAAGGTCCAGGGCTTGGCGTCAGACACATCCGGTTCGGGGCCCAAGCGCCTCCTTGCTCGCCGGTGGTCCCGGGCTAGTCACTGTCTCAGGGCTGCAGCGTCCACACTGTTCCATTAGGCATCGTACCCGGGGGTGGAGGGAACCGAAGCTGGCGCCCGCCTCCTCCACCTGGCAGCCTTGAGACCTCGAGCGAGTGACTTCACCCATGTGGGCCTAAGCCCCAACTCCAAAACGAAGGCAGTAATAGAACCGTTTTACCAACTTGGCTAAGTGTTGCTAAGTGTTTAAAAATACACCCGCAGAATGTGCAACGTGAGGGGATTAACATCTTTATTTGCCCGCGAACACCATCTTCGACTCTCCTCTCCTTTATGACAATTTTGTACAGTTCAGCCTAATTGCTCACTTCTGGTGGAAGTGTCATAGTGAATATTTTTAAATCAAGAGACTGTGCTTGATGATGAGGTTTCTTCCGTGCAAGAGCTTACAGCCTGGTGGTGGAGAGGGTGGGTGATTTGTGAATAGGAAAAGCCCCAATCCTAAACCAGTTGGTATTTGTTCTCACACTCCTTTCTAAACAGTAGACAAAAAAATTAGACCAACGTTGGTAAAAATTAAACGCAAACTTTGTCTCCCACCCGTGTAATCCTTAGCTATTACAAAAGGAAAACAAAAACCTTTGTACACACACAGACTGTGTGTGACTATTTATAGCAACTGCTTTCATAGTAGCTAAAAAATGGAAACAACCCAAATATTCTTCAACATGTGTTAATGAATTGGTCGCGGGCATGATTCCATTTATTACCCGGCCCCCACAGGTCCCCACTGTGGTAAGGCAATGCTTTGTTGTTTCCAGATGTTAATGGCAGCTCAAACCTGGAGCCCCCAAGCGTCCCAGTGATTTGGTATTCCCCCTTCCCCAGGGTATTGTCACTCAAGTAAATGGCCAGCAGGCCTTTTGGAAAGGATTTGCATGAATCCTTACCAACTATTCTTGGGGACTCAGCCTCTCTTTTAACAATCTTTTTTTTTTTTTTTTTCAACGTTTCTTTATTTTTGGGACAGAGAGAGACAGAGCATGAACGGGGGAGGGGCAGAGAGAGAGGGACACACAGAATCGGAAACAGGCTCCAGGCTCTGAGCCATCAGCCCAGAGCCCGACGCGGGGCTCGAACTCACGGACCGCGAGATCGTGACCTGGCTGAAGTCAGACGCTTAACCGACTGCGCCACCCAGGCGCCCCTCAGCCTCTCTTTTAGACAACATGTGGTCAAATAAAATACAGGACACCCAGTATTTTTATTCGCTAAATCTGGCAACCCTCGTTTCAGGTCCCAAAACTCACTAAGGCCTGGAGACTGGCAAGAAATTGTGAATTTTTATTGAGGCAACTGTCCTTCGTTTTCTGGTCATCAGTCCTTGCTGTCTTTTGATTGCACAGATTGAGTAGTACCTTTGTTGGCTGAGCATCTATTTTGTCCTTAGGAATGTCATATTCTATTCACCATCTCCATTGCCCTCCGTGGATGTAGACCACTGGCCCCACTCCAACCTTGTCCCTCATTAGAACATCTATCCACCTAGCTTCTAAAGTTAAGTGTTGTTACTGACCTTCATTGTTTTAGGAGTCTGTCATCCCAGTTTCTATCAGTTAACCCAGGTCTTTAAAAGCATCTCTTGGGGCTCCTGGGTGGCGCAGTCGGTTAAGCGTCCGACTTCAGCCAGGTCACGATCTCACGGTCCGGGAGTTCGAGCCCCGCGTCAGGCTCTGGGCTGATGGCTCAGAGCCTGGAGCCTGTTTCTGATTCTGTGTCTCCCTCTCTCTCTGCCCCTCCCCCGTTCATGCTCTATCTCTCTCTGTCCCAAAAATAAAGAAACGTTGAAAAAAAAATTTAAAAAAATAAAAAAATAAAAAAAAATAAAAGCATCTCTTGTGGTCAGCCTTGGCCTTGTATTTGTCTAGTTTTGGGCTCAGGGTATGCTGGCTTTGTAGAATTATCTTAGCAAGCATTCTTAAATTTTCTTAAGTTCTTAAATTTTTGTACATTTTATAGAAGTGTTTTTGTACACTGGGTATTATTTTTTCTTAAATGTTTGGTAGAATTCATCAGTGAAGATGCCTGTGCTATGGTTTTCTTTGTGGAAAGGTTTGAACTACATATTCAACTACTGTGGTACATGCAGGGCTGTTTGATTTATCTATGTCTTGCTGCGTGAGCTTTGGTAGTTTGTGTCTTTTAAGAAATTTTCCCTTTTAATGTAAGTTCTCGAATTTATTAGCATAGTTATTTAGATTACTCTCTTATTAGCCTTTTAATCCTGTATAATCTAATGTCATGCTTTCCTTGCTAATAATGGAAATTTATGTCTTCTCTCTCTTTACTGATCAGTCTGGCTAGATGTTTACCGATTTTATTTTTTTTTATGTATTTTTATTGACTTTTTCCATTGTTTTTGTTTCTATTTCACTGATTTTTGGCCTAATCTTTTTTTTTTTTTTTGTTTCCTTTCTTCTGCTTAGTTTGGGTTCAATTTATTCTTTTTCTAGCTTCTTAAGGAGGAAGCTAATGTTTGAGACCTCTTTCCTTTCTTACTATAGGCATTAGTGCTGTTAATTTTCTCCAACTTATGTTTTAGCCATATCACACACATTTTGATATGCCTTTTAAAAAATATATTTATTTATTTTTCAGAGAGACAGAGAGACAGAGTGCAAGTGGGAGAGGAACATAGGGAGAGGGAGACATAGAATCTAAAGCAGGTTCCAGGCTGTGAGCTGTTAGCACAGACCCCGACGTAGGGCTTGAACTCACGAACTCTGAGTTCATGACCTGAGCCGACCAAGACACCCAGGCGTCCCACCTTTTTTTTGTTCTGTTCAAGACACTTTCTGACTTCCCTTTGGATTTCCTGATGTTCAGTGTTTGGGGTGTGTGTGTGTGTGTGTGTGTGTGTGTGTGTGTGTGTGTGTGTTTTCATATATTTCTTTCCTGGATTTTCCTGTCCCTATGACTCCATCATGTCTGGAACATGAAGTTCCTGCTCCTCTTATGATATAGTCCTGGTCCTTGTTCTCTGGCCTCTCTACCCTCTGGTTTTAGGAAGCAAACCTCTTTATACGCTGCCAGTGTGCTACTCTGGCTTTTTTTAACTGTCCAATGAATCACGTCCAGCCTTTCCTTTCCAACAGTGTCCACAACAGCAGCCACCCAATATAGCTGTCCTTTGAGTTATAGTGTCCCCTGTATTTCTCTATTGCCCAGTGTGTAACGTCACACTTACTGGTGCGATCTCTTCCATGACTATCCTCTTCGCTATACGTTGAATGTTTGTGTCCCCCCCCCCCCCCAAATTCATATCCTCAATGTGATGGTATTAGGAGGTGGGTCATGAGCAGGGAGCCCTCATAATTGGGATTATTGCCCTTATGAAAGAGGCCCCAGAGACCTGACTTGCTCCTTCCACCGTGTGAGATTACCATCAGTGGGGAAGCCGGCTGTCCCCAGACACTAGATCTGCCGGTGCTGTGACCTTGGACTTCCAGCCTCCAGAACTGTGAGAAATAAATGTTTCTAGTTTATAATCCACCTGCTTTATGGCACTTGTGTTATAGTCTTCCAAATGGGTTGACACTGTAGTGCAAGTGTTGAACGTCCCCCAGCTGCCTTATGCCCAACACCATCTGTGCCCCACCTACCACCAGTAATGGTGTCCTCATTGCCACTCGGGCAGCCGACTCTGACTCCGGAGGCCCGTCGTGGCTAGTGTCTGCCTTCATGTATCACTTCTGATATCAGCCCTTCCAGGTTGGGTTGGCTGGAAGGCAGACTCTTCGATGCAGATTAGTGTGTAGGAGGTTCACTCGGGAACGTTACTGGAGCGGGTAGGGAAGGAGGCAAGACTGGGCGGGGAAGGACGTTGGGCTATGATGCATTTTAACAAAGGCCTTACCCACAAACCCACCCAGATACTTGGAGGTCTAAACTGGAAATGGACATTCTGATTTTCCCAAGCTCGGGTGAGAGGGCTGGGCCCTTATGGCCCCTCATCTAGCCAGTCGTTGGATATGGGCTTTCCTGGGAAGGGGCGTGGCATTGGTCGGGGTGTCATTTCAGCGGAGTGACTTATGAAGAAAGTGGGCAGCCTGAGGGCAGTCCACTGGCACCACTCCCAGCAGCTGGAGGAACTGATCCTTCAGTTTGGAAGGAGGGATCTGGGAAGTGCAACATAGTGTCCGTTGTAGCCTGAGCGCCCTTCCTCATCTGTTTATCTTGCAAATACCTACTCACGTTTCAACACTCAGCCCAGGCTTCTTCTCCATGATGCCTCTTTTGACGTCCCTCCTGTCACTCAGTAGCCCTGCTCCCCCCTTTCTCTGTCCTCCCTGTTCCCTCTGTACACTTCTGTCACTGCCCCATGGCATTTCACCATGGTCTTTACTAGCATTCTCCGTGTGAATAGACGCTAGAGGGTATCGTTGCGTTAGGTCGTGTGGCTAGCGTTGCACGTTCTGATGACCTCGAGTCAGTAAAAAAAGGCAGAGCAAATGAGCAATCCTGTTTTGAAAAGTGTCCATTGGAAACCATACAAGAAAGAACAGTTTAGATGCTACAAGAGGTGACCTTCTCCTGTTTGTGACCCCTTCGTCTCTTGTTAAGTCATAAATGTATCTGCTGCGTCTTCCGAGATGTTTAAACATTCTGCAAAACCTGCTAGGAACACAGATTATTGACTTTATTCTAATCTAGTGAGGAATCGAGGGCTGTTCACAAAATACGATATAAAGCCCGAAGGAATGAACACTAAGTTGGCGGCTTTGGAAGCTTCTAGAACTTTGCTCAAGCCACTGAAAAATCTTGGTAGAAACGGCAGCCTGACAACTTCCGGGACTCCAGAAACCTTCTCCTTCTGCCCTTTGCCCCGCCCCCACCCCACAAAGTCATTTTATTGCCCTCCCTGGAGTTGTTGAGAACCCTGTCATTGTAAGGAATCGAAAAGAAGCCTGGGCTGGCCGGTGAGTTTCCCTTAAACCCTCGGAATCCTTAGCAGCATTCTGCTAGTGAGAGAAGTACGAATCCGTGGTTACGCTGTCAGTGGTTTTACCCGCCACGACGGCTCCAGCCATATCTTGGTTAGCACCCCCCGTGGGCGAGACACTTCCCAGAATCCATTCAAGTCCTGCGTTTTGCTCTGCGAATTTTTCCAAAATCAGGACGTGAAAGCACACTGTTTCTCATCCGCTACCCGGGAATGTTCTCCCTCCACTGTGTGGTGGGCATCGCCCACGCCATCTCTCTCGAAATAGCGTTATGACGACCCACTGAGACTTCCAAAACAGTTTTAAATCCCTGGAATGACTTCGTGTAAGTGCAGTGCTGTCGTATTCAGCGTAGGGCTTCCCAAAGGTGAACCGTGCTCCCGGGAGCTCGAGCACGTTTGGTGTGAATTACACGGTGCCTGGAACCGCAGAATGCTTTCCTGTCGTGAGGCGCGGAACACTGTTGTCGCCATCCACCGCGTGGACGCTCTTGCACATTTCTTCCTGGGGACGCTGGTTTCCTCACTGACGTTTGCCGTTGCAGGCGGGCAGTGCCGCGTAACAGCAGTTTCCTGAGCGCCATAAAACGGTGTGCCACGCGTCAGCTTGCTTAATATGGAAGAGCCCAGAAGTAGGCCGCTGGGAGATCTTGCCTTCCTCTGTGATTCTCCATTTTCTTTTCATCTGTCCTAATTGTCTGTAATTGTTGCTGTTGGGCAGGCGTCCCTGGGGTGCCAGATCAGCTGTGGGTCCCTCCTGTGTGTGCATGCACACACCAATTAGTGATTATGCTAAGGGCCGGGGCTCCTCTCCCCCCATTCCTTTTGACTAATGGTGACTTTTATCATCTTAATTGTTGCGGCTAGGAGATACGGATCAACATAATTCCTTCCTAATATCTACATGCCTCTGAAAGGGAGGGTTTGGCAATCGCATGGAAGTGATCAAATTCACACATGCAATAGCATAATGAAAAGGGTTTCTGAATTTTAGGAAGGTGTAGCCAGGGAACGTAGGAAGGATATTTGGTGTCCGTAGAGGAAGCTGCTGGCCTTTAGGGTCGGACAAATCGGAAAAGTCTTTAAGACTGTAGAGCTGGAGAGGCCTGAGATACCTTTAGTGTTTCTGAGACCCAGGAAGCCCCCGGGGGGCTGCGCAGATGCTGATGTTAGCTTTTGCAGGCCAGAGACGGTGATGCTTAACAAGGTGTTTTCAGAATTCCCCTGAACACATTCGACTTAACCGTACTTACCGATGACGGCTTCTGTGGGATTCGAGTTGGGTTTATATCTTCAATATGAATAACCCACTAAGCCTTCAGGGGCAACTGGGGACCCAGGGAAAGACTATAACAAGGCCCATGTATCAAGTTATAATCAAACTGCCGCATAAAATGCATTTTCCACTCTTGACAAGGAGACCTTTATAACGACCCAGAAGGCTACATTTAATACGTTTCTCAAACCCCTTGGGATCTGTGCCAGAGCTGGGGGGGCAGGGCTGGGGAGAGCTGGCTCCCCGGCCATCCCTCCCTTCTCTTCCCATCTCTGGCCCTATCCTGGCCCCTCAAGCCCACGTATGAAGGTGGATACTCAGCCTGCATATCCGTCCACATCTCAGCAAACAGCTGCTCCTTGGACACTTTGGGATGCGTACCTGATGGTGTGGTCTGGGATGGACCTGGAGAAGTGGCCAGCGTCGAGCTTGGAGGCAGGCCTGGGGCCCCTTGGGCAGAGAATTCTGTTGTTCCTCCACCTGGGACGTGTTCTAGACGGAAGGGCATGGGCTCCGGATGGGCACATCCTCCTGGCCCCGTGGACTCCAGGTCTGATGGCGGCAAGGCCTCCAAAAACCCGGCCCCCTGCTCCATGGATTGGTGTAGTTAAGGTTACACATACCCTCCTGGTCGTTGAGGGTCTTACCCGTAGTAGCGAATAATTCCCACATTTCACTGAATTCGCTGAAATAACATTGGTTGTGCCGTCCCAACCCCTTCATCCCTGTTGCATCGTTGCTAAGACAATTCTTACAGATAATTACAGAGGCAGGTAATACGTTTGACTTCACGCAACAGCTTTGCTGTGTCCTCAACTTGCTGTACCCGTCCATCCACTGTCAGTTGACCGAAGCTAGCAGAGCCAACTCTGGGAGTGGGATGTGTGGAGACTAGTTTTCCTGCCCTTCTGTTAGAGGTTTGGTTTCCGGAAAGCTGTTTTCTGTTTACACTGGTTTGCGTACTAGCCGTGGCATCCAGAGGCAGCAGAGTGCAGCAGGCAGCAGGGACCCCGGGGGGCCAGGACTGGCTAGAACTCCCTGTTAGCCCCTTTGCCTGCCATTTGGGCCCGCTTCTCCCCGGGACCCGGCTGGGGGTCTGTTAGCCACCTCTGCCTGCTAGTTGAGCCAAAACGTAGAACAGCAGGACGTGCCCCGTGCATGGTGTTTTAATCTCCAGACCTTCACGTTTCCCCTGACTTCCAAAGAACTGTCTTTGCAAGCAACCCCATCTCCTACCACCAGAAATAGCAGGGGTTCAGCCTCCTGCACACAGATGATCGAGTTCGTAGCTGTATTCGCTGTTTTTTTTTTTTTTTTTTTTTTTTTGACGTTTATCTATTATTGAGAGAGAGAGAGAGACAGAGCATGAGCATGGGAGGGGCAGAGAGAGAGGGAGACACAGAATCTGAAGCAGGCTCCAGGCTCCGAGCTGTCGGCACAGAGCCTGATGCGGAGCTTGACGAACCGTGAGATCATGACCTGAGCTGAGGTTGGACGCTGAACCGACTGAGCCATCCGGGCACCCCCTCCCCCACTCCTTTTTTTTTTTTTTAACAAAAGGGCAAGTCCACCTTTAAGAGTGTGGCGTGGACGTTGGCAGCCGAGGGTGCTGTGAAGAACTCTGTCTCGGCTAGAGGAGCCTGTAGAGGTCCAAGACCCTGGGCAAGTTATTGAACCTCTCTGTGCGTCAATTCCTCATCTGCCCCCTATACGTACTCGTATGTTAATACATGCAAAGCACTTAGGACAGTGCCTGGCACTTGTATGTGGCAACAAATGAATCTTTGTTGTCTCTTGGGCTGGACATGTAGCATTCCACTGTCCACCTAAAAGGCGGGACATTAAAATGGATTAATGATCTTTTTAATAGCGCTGGAAAACATAGGGTTTCTCCGTTGTCATCACGTCTTTAACTTGGGTGTGTCTTAGGAAGGGGATTCCCGTCTTGCTCTTGGCTCCAACTGTGGACCAGAGAATTGTCCCCATTCCCTCGGTGCCCCGTGGCAGGCCCGCGCCCCCCCCCCCCCCAGTGCCGCATAGCACTCTGGTCAGAGGGGCAGGGACTCTTACTACCCCCCCTCCCGTGAGCGGCTCCTTTCATTCCTCCTGGAAACAGAGCTCAGGGTAGCTGCTCTACAAGATTGCAGTGCAAAATCTAGCGTGCTCCTCCTCCCTCTCCAGCTCGAGTTCAATTAATCAATGTCGGTTGAATGGACAGACCTTTCCTTACTGAACGCTGGGAGCTGCTTACACGTTTTTGGCCCCCTGGTGGCCAGACTGTGCCACTTAGTCGCAAGTTGCCCTGTCGTGGTCTCCTTAGCGGGTCTCGTCCAGTTTGGCATGATAGCACCACAGGATGTCATGTCAACATATGCCATAGCAACACTCTCATGGTCATTACCCACCAACTCTGTCTCCATCCCTAGAGGAAAATGTAGGTAGACCTTGTGCAAAAAAGGCAAAATCTCTCTGACTCACCATGGTGTCACCAGACAAGGCAATACTTGTCTGTTCTCTTCCCCTTTGAAAATCACTCGGGCCTGGGGGATTGACATTTAACTGGGAAGAAAATCCAACGCATTCGTCATGTCATAACCTGACGATGAACATAGGGACGGAGACGTAACACATAACAAATTTTCTTTCAGTCACAGAAGATCTTATTAGACGGAACTCCGAGCACAATGACTGTGTCATTTTTTCCCTGGAGGAGCTCTCTTTGCATCAGCAAGAAATAGAAAGACTAGAGCATATTGACAAATGGTGCCGGGACTTAAAAATCCTCTATCTTCAAAATAATCTCATTGGAAAAATTGGTAAGCGTTCAGGATTTGTTCTCATGGTTTCTTTGACGTTTTGAGTGGGGAAACCTGGGGAAGTTGCAGGGTGATTCTTAGAAGAAGACGACACGGGTGACAAAGAACCACCCGGGCAAACAGACACGGCCAGCTCTCGGGAGCCTGCTTGGACCTTTCTCTGAGCTCCCACGCTGCTCAGTCCCCTTGCCTGAGGCTCTCCAGGGACGCCATTGAGGATTTGCGATGTTCAGGCATGTTTGTCGACCTGCCCGTTTGTAGCCAGGGTTTGGTAAAAGTTTGAAAGAAGGAAAATAGAATCCAGGCATTTGTCCTGGTTTCACACCGCTCCGTGGAACAGAAAGGGTTGCATGGGAGTTGAGTAAACCCTCGTCAGATTCCCTGGGGTGGCTGGTTCTGCCATGGTTACATACAGAGCTCGTGTCTGGGCGAGGCCGTGTGCTCCGTATTGGGTCTCGAGAGGGTTCCACACCCACACCCCTGTTTACTGCTCCAGTTAGGAATGAAGTGACGGGGAGACGGATCAGAATGTCAGCATCGTAACTGACAAAACCTTTTGGAGAAGGTGGCCTAGACTCGCCGCCACGGGGGCTTCCTAAAAACGCCCTCAGGTTAAATGTGTCCACCCGGTCACATGCAGGCTGGGCAACCAGAGGCTGGCAGGCCCCCTGCGTATGGCAGTAGGGGGACAGGAGCGCGTCCTCTCTGCTGGTGGGAGGAGCCCAGAAGCCAGGACAGAGGGGGACCGGGCATTGCCCGGCTCCTTCTCCCAGTTCATCCATCGGATGGGTGGGCCCTCCTCACGGTCCCAGGGGGAAGAATGAGTTAAGGGGCAGGGAGAAGGGAGACCTGCCAGGTGGAAACAGGAGTGTTCCCACACTCAGGAGAGCGCAGGCCCTGATGGGCTTGATCCCTGCCTCGGCCACCTTGAAACTGTGTGAAGGGGACACCCGGGTGGCTCAGTCGGTCGAGCGCCCGACTTCAGCTCAGGTCGTGATCTCAGGGCTCGTGAGTTCAAGCCCCGCGTCGGGCTCACTGCTGTCCGCACAGACAGCACAGACTGTCCCTCCCCTGCTCGTGCTCTCTCTCTCAAAAAGGAAAAGGGGGGAAAAAAAACCTGTGTGAAATCAGGTGAGTCTGTTAACTTAGTCTTGCCGTGTCTACACCAGGGACTGCGTGAAACAACGCACTTACTTCTTGAGCTC
>NW_024412417.1:39811519-39865415 GCF_014898765.1 Herpailurus yagouaroundi | reverse complement strand
AAAAAAAAAAAAAAAAAAAAAAAGCCTGGAATCTGCATTATTTTTTGAAGATTTGTTAACATTCTTTATCTTTCTTCAGATCATTATTTTCGGCATCTTTCACTTCACCAGAGATTAGAAACTCTAGCACACTGTTCAATTAAAAAGGCTGTTAGAGAAAACCACCAGCTTTTCTGCGGGGTGGGGGGGGGGGGCATTAAGGAGCCGTCCTAATTGTAGAGATCTAAAAGAGTTCCCGAAATTTCAATCTCCACAGCTGGGTCCATCACAATTACTAATTAGCGGCATAGTATTTCAGGCCTTTTCAGAGCTGTGAGAAAGCTTACATTTCTGCTTCCAAAGTATTCTTGAATTAAACACTCTTTTAAATCCTAATAATGGGATTTTTCAGTGCTACTCCACCCATAGGCACTTAGGCACTTTATTAGCAAGCAAAAGTGTTTCTCCGGGACTCAGACTGGCTCTTGTGCCCTCGAGGTAGGAGCTTGCAAAAAAAAAAACGGTTGCCTTTCCTGAAGCTCTGTTCCTCATTGCGGGGTGCACATGGGCTCGCTTGGGGGGCTGTGCTTAGTGCTGGTCCCAGGGTGAGCCCAGGACCCCCCTGGTCTTGTTAACCTGGGGCTCCAGCACCCTCCCAGACCTCCTGACTTAACCTGCTGGGGGGCTCCCCAAATCTGCATTTGCAATGGCTCCCCAGTGAACCTGAGGCCTACCTGAGAGCAGAGCTGATTGCACTGGGGGGTGGCTTTGGTCAGGGCAAGTCTGTGGGTCTGGTAATGGCCATGGGTGAGAACTGTTTCCAGGATGGTTTGGGCTAGAACCACGATTTGGCTGCCTCCGTTCCCGCTTGCCAAGAGTGCTGTGCGTTATTATCTGCGGAGCCTTTTCTCCCCCTGACCAATTTAACCTATTCTTTTTTTTAAAATTTTTTTTAATTTTTGAAGTTTATTTATTTATTTTGACAGGGAGGGAGGGGCAGAGAGAGAGGGAGAGAGAGAGACTCCCAAGCAGGATTCTGCGCTGAGAGTGCGGAGCCCGACTTGGGGCTCAACCTCACGAACTCTGAGATCACGACCTGAGCCAAAATCAAGAGTTGGGGCGCCTAACCGATGGAGCCACCCAGGCTCCCCTCCTTAGCCCGTTTTCCTTTTTTTTCAGCCCGTTATTCTTGAGAGATAGTTTAAGAAATCCTCCTAAAACAAATCTTCCTTTTTTTTTTCCTTATCAGAAGACCCTTTTCACATTTAGAAGGTTATACATGTAACAAGTGTGGGGAAGGAACAAGTATTTTGTTGTCGGCTGGTAGTTTTAACAGTAATAACTTCAGGTATTTTTGTTTAGGGTGCAGACTAGACACTCTGCACACAGAGCTTCACAAATCTGTTGACTGTTGAATGCTCCAGTGTTGCCTAGAGAACCTCCTGGAAACATCAGTATTACTTACAATCATCTAATTGCTAAGAGAAACTCTAGGAATTTATTCCCAGATCCTCGTTTTAAAAAAATGAGTACGCTGAGGCTTAGAGAGATAAAGTGTTACTCTTAGGTGTACGGGGAACACGTAGGTGGCATTTTCTAAATTTTAAACGAAATGTAACAATGATAAAGGTGATGATAACTGTAAATTTATCATATTTGATCTTCCTAATCTCCATGGAAAATGGGCAGAAGGAGCCTTATTGAAGTGAGGAATTCCCAAATCCACATTCCTTAGCAGGGTTTCCTACATTCGTGTCCTCTTAGAAAGGACTGTGCTTTTAGGGTGTGGTGTCATGATATATACTCAGGAGTCAAGATTTCCTGGCTTTGCCACTGAACCTTGCACAAGTGATTAATTCTCTGCACCTTCGTATTCCTATTTGGAAAAGGGGACAACAGTAATTTTTACCTCACGGGGTTGTTAAGAGGATTAAATGATATCATGTATGCAAAATGCTTAGAAATATACATGGCATATAATAAGCTCTCAATGATGTTACCTATGGTATTATTAGCAGTTTTTAAAAAAATGTTTATTTATCTTTGAGAGAGAGAGCACAAGGGAGGGAGGGGCAGAGACAGAGGGAGACACAGGATCCGAAGCTCTCAGTGCAGAGCCTGATGCACGGATCGACGTGGGACTTGAACTCGTGAACCGCGAGATCGTGATTTGAGCCGAGGTTGGAAGCTTATGAGCCAACTGAGCCACCCAGGCGCCCCAGTATTATTAGCATTTTTAAGTGTCCCCGTCCTACAGAAATTCTCTGACTTATTTATGCTTATCATTTTGCCTCTAAGAGCTTTTGTGTTTGTTAAAAACAATAATCCTGTATGTATCAGGGTAAATTTGATTTCACGTGAAGGAAACCCCAGCTTCATTGCGGCTTACCAGTAAGGAAATCACATATCTTACCCACCGGTAAGCCCAGAGATAGGACAGTCTCCAGGGTTCGGCGATGCCTTCTTTCTGCTCCCCAACCACAGTACGGGCTCCCTCCTGCTGCTGGTTTCCTCATGGCTGTAAGAGGACTGTGAGTATCTGTAAGGGTATCACTTTCTTCCCTAATAACATCCAGCAGGAAAAAGGAAAAGACCATCCCCAAGCATGGAACACAGACCTTCCCCTCTTATCTGACCGGGAGACCTTGATTTGCATGTCTTCTCCTGCATCACACGTTGCCAGGAGATTGCCGGGGGCTGGTTGGCTTAAGCCTAGTTCCTGAATTGTCATTAACAAGGGACATGCTGTTGCTATGCACTGGCCCAGCTTGGTGAAGCCAGTCTCTGGAGTTAGAGCTGGCTGGGGACAAGAGCAGAAGTGGGTTCTATTAGGAGCTACGGAGAAAGACATGGGTGTTGCTTTGGGCAACCAACAATCTCTCATGTCCAAGTACAGACACGAAAAAGCAACACGGTTTTCATAACCATAATAATGCTTAGATTCCCTTTATCATTTTCACAGTAGATTGTGTGACAATAGCGTTTATCTTGAAGGTTAATTGATTACATTATTTGTATCTTTCAGAAAATGTTAGCAAACTCAAGAAACTTGAATATTTGAACTTAGCTTTAAACAACATTGAAAAAATTGAAAATTTGGAAGGTAAGAATTTTCTTCTTACATTTTATTATGAATTAAAATTGAGATTTGCATCTAGATTTAAACCGTACTGCTTAAACAATAGGTGTACTTTTCAAATTAACATTTTACCGAAGTCTTACGTTTATTAATTATTGGTGAAAATTCAAATAATAATAGATCTATGAATTCGAAAATGGAAGTCCACTTCATGCCTTCCTAACCCAGCTTCCCTCACAGAGATAGTGGTGTTAAAATTAACCCTTGGTTGATCATGATTTCACGGTCATGAGATCAAGCCCCGCATCGGGCTCCACACTGATGGTGGAGTCTACTTCGGATTCTCTCTCTCTCTCTGATTCTCTCTCTCTCTGTCTCAATAAATAAGTAAACATTTATAAAAAAAAATAAACCTTGGTTGAATACAAGCTAGTTTTGTTTCATTTGCTTTTTATCAATGGGACCATACTATGAGTATTGTTTTGAGAATTGATTTCTTCTGTGAAATTACCTTGTTCTTTCACATCCAGGAACCACGGGGGCTTTCTACCAGAATGATGGTAGACTGATTTATCTAACAGTTTTTCTGCAGATGGGCATTTGGGTGGTTTCCAGCATTTTGTATAATAGGCATGGCTGCAATGAGGATTCTTCACAGTTCGCTCTGTGTGTATGTGTTTATAGGATAAACACACAGAAATGGAATTCCTAGGTTTAAATACGCACATTTTGATAAGAATTGCCAAGTTATTCCCCAAAAAGGTTATATCAATTTACTTTTGTACTGATAGTCCATGTGAGTACCCATTTTTACACAACCTCACTAATAATTTTAGTAAACAATTTTTTAATATTTATTTATTTATTTTTAAGAGAGATAGAGAGAGAGAGAGAGAGAGAGAGAGAGAGAGAGCAAGCCAGGGAAGGGTAGAGAGAGAGGGAGAGAGAAATCCCAAGCAGGCTGTAGGTTTTCAGCACAGAGCCCGATGTGGGGCTCAAACTCACCAACTGTGAGATCATGACCTGAGCTGAAACCAAGAGTTGGACACTTAACTGAGCCACCCAGGCGCCCCAATAAGCAATCTTTTTTAAAAAAACAAACAAAGGCATTGTTATCAAATATTTATTTAAATTATTTACATCTCCCTTATTATTATTGAGTGTCCATATAATCCTTCAGATTTTTATAGAGTATTTGTATTTCTTATCTCTACTTTACATTTATTGGTTATTTTTATTTTGGTTTATCTTTTTTAGTTTCTCTTAAACATTCCAGATATTAATGTTTTGTTATGTATGCTATAAATATTTTCTCTTGAGTCTGCTAATTTTCCTTTGTTCCATTTATGATGCTAGCATCATTCAGAAGTATTACATTTTAATAGACTCAACTTTTCACTTTTTCTTTATAGTTTCTGAATATAAATACATTCTACATTAAGTTCTAGTTTTAATGATTGTATTTTTACATTGAATATCTCTAGTACCTCTCAAATTTATCATATAAAAGGATATGTTTTTGGATAAAGAAAATGACTTACACGTGTACACAATGGAATATTATGTAGCCATAAAAAAGAATGGAATCTTGCCATTTATGACAACGTGGACGGGCATGGAAGCCATTATGCTAAGTGAAATAAGTCAGCCAAAGACAAATACCGTATGATCTTCCTTATATGTGAAATCTGAATAATAAAACAAAACAAACAAGACACCAAGCTCAGAGAGACACAGAACAGAAGATTCGGTGGTTGTCAGGGGTGGGGGTGGGCAGAGCAGGCAAAAGAGAGGAAGGGAGCCAAGAGCTACAAACCTTAAAACTATAAAATAATTCTCCTTTTTAGTGGGGTCTGCCTGGTTTGGGAATCGAGGTCATGCCGGCTTCATAGAATGAGTCCAGAAGCTTTCCTTCCGTGTCTATTTGTGGAACAGCTTCAGAAGGCTAGGTATTATCTCTGCTTTAAACGTCTGGTAGAACTCCCCTGGGAAGCCATCTGGTCCTGGACTCTTATTTGTTGGGAGATTTTTGATAACGGATTCCATTTTTTCCCTGGTTATGGGTCTGTTCAAATTTTCTATTTCTTCCCATTTGAGCTTTGGTAGTGTGTGGGTGTCCAGGAATTTGTCCATTTTGTGCAAGTTGTGCAGTATTTTGGCATATAATTTTTCATAGTATTCTCTAATAATTGTACTTCTGTGGTGTCGGTTGTGATCCCTCCTCTTCCGTTTGTGATCTTATCTATTTGAGTCCTCCCTCCTTTCTTTTTGAGAAGTCTGGCTTGGCATTTATCAATTTTGTTTATTCTTTCAAAGAACCAGCTCTTAGATTCATTGATCTGTTCTTTTAAATATTTTTTTTTCAACGTTTATTTATTTTTGGGACAGAGAGAGACAGAGCATGAACGGGGGAGGGACAGAGAGAGAGGGAGACACAGAATGGGAACCAGGCTCCAGGCTCTGAGCCATCAGCCCAGAGCCTGACGCGGGGCTCGAACTCCCGGACCGCGAGAACGCGAGATTGTGACCTGGCTGAAGTCGGACGCTTAACCGACTGCGCCACCCAGGCGCCCCTCATTGATCTGTTCTATTGTTTTGTTTTTTTTTTTATTTGGATTCTGCGTTGTTTAATTCTGCTCTAATCTTTATTATTTCTCTTCTGCTGGCTTTGCGCTTTCATTGCTGCTCTGCTTCTGGTTCCTTTAGGTGTGAGGTTAGGTTCTGTGTTTGGGATTTTTCTTGTTTCTTGAGGTAGGCCTGGACTGCAATGTATTTTCCTCTTAGGACTGCCTTTGCTGTATCCCATAGGGCTTGGACTGTCATGTTTTCATTGTCATTTGCTTCCATATATTTTTAAATTTCTCCTTCAATTGCCTCGTTGACTCATACATTCTTTATAGGATGTTCTTTAACCTCCATGCATTGGGAGGCTTTACAAATTTTTTCTTATGGTTGATTTCAAGTTTCATAGCATTGTGATCTAAAAATATGCATGGTATGATCTCATTCCTTTTATATTTATTGAGGGCTGTTTTGTGACCCAGTATGTGATCTGTCTTGGAGAATGTTCCATGTGCACTTGAGAAGAAAGTGAGTCAGAAAAAGACAGATATCATATGTTTCACTCATATGTGGAATTTGAGAAACTTAACAGAAGACCAAGGGGGAAGGGAAGGGAAAAAAAATAGTTCAAACAGGGAGGCAAACCATAAGAGACCCTTAAATACAGAGAACAAACTAAGGGTTGCTGGGGGGGGGGTGGTCAGGGAAGAGGGGCAAATGGGTGATGGGCATTGAGGAGGGCACTTGCTGGGATGAGCCCTGCGTATTGTATGTAGTGATGAATCATGGGAATCTACCCCTGAAGCCAAGAGCACACTGGATACACTGTGTGTTAACTAACTTGACAATAAATTATATTTAAAAAACTATAAAATAAATAAATCATGAGCATGTAATGCACCATATGGCGACTGTAATTAATAATGCTGTACTGCATATTTGAACATTTCTAAGAAAGTAGATCTTAAAAGTTCTCATCACAAAGAAAAAACTTCTGTAATTGTGTAAGGTGACGGATGCTAAGTAGACTGATCGTTTCACAATATATACAAGTATTGAATCCCTGTGTTGCACACCTGAAACGAGTATAATGCTGTGTGTTAATTATACCTCAATGAAAAATAAAATAAGATGAATTTGGAAAATCGTATTTTTTTCTCAGGATGTCTCTTAGTTGAAATATTTGAAGCATTTATTTTTAATTGCTGTATAATTCACATGCCATAAAACTCACTTCTTTTCTATTATACAATTCAAGGGTTTTTAGTATAGTTACAAGGTTGTACACCCGTTATCACTATCCAATTCCAGAACATTCCTTCACCCCATATGAAAACCTGTATCCACTGCCATTCATTCCTCATTTCCTCCATGCCCTACCTAGCCCCTGATCTGTTTGTCCCCATAAATTTCCTCTCTCTGAACACTTAATGTAAACGGTATTGCACAATATGTGGTCCTTTGTGTCTGTAGCGTGTTTTCAGGGTTTATCCACATGTGGCAGGTATCAGTGCCTCATTCATTTTTGTGGCCGAGTGACATTCCATTGTATGGATACACAACACTTTGCCCATTTATTAGTTGATGGATGTTTGAGTTTTTCCACTTTTTGGTTATAAATAAAGTTGCTATGAACATTAACGTATAAGCTTTTGCATGAACGTGGTTTTTTTTTAAATGCTTATTTACTTTTGAGAGAGAGACAGAGAGAGACAGAGAGAGAGACAGAGAGAGGGGAAGCGGGAGAGGGGCAGAGAGAGAAGGAGACAGAGAATCCAAAGCAGGCTCCAGGCTCTGAGCTGTCAGCACAGAGCCCGATGCGGGGCTCGAACTCACGAGCTGTGAGTTCATGACTTGAGCTGAAATCAGCCACTTAACTGACTGAGCCAACCAGGAGCCCCATAAACATGTTTTAACTTAATTTAGTACATACCTAGGGAACTGCTGAATCATGTGGTAACTCTCCATTTAACTTTTTAAGGAGCTGCCAAACTATTTTTTAAAGTAGTTGCACCATTTTATATTCCCACCAACAATTTCCGAGTGCTCCAACTTCTCAACATCCTCTCCAGCACTTGTTATTTCCTGTTTTTATTTCTTTCTTTATTTTCTAGGGGCCATCCTGATGGATGTGAAGGGTGTCTTATCATGGTTCTGATTTGCGTTTACCTAATGACGGATGAGCTTGGACATTTGTGTATCTTATTTGGAGAAATGTTTATTCAGAACCTTTGCCCACTTTCTAATTAGGTGATTTGTCATTTTATTGTTGATTTATAAGGCCTATCTATAGGTTTTGGGTACTAATACCTGGTCAGATACATGATTTATAGATACGTCTTTTCATCTTGAGGTCCTCTTGTCAACTTTCTTGATGTTCTTTGGAGCACAACCTTTTTTTTAAATAGCTTTATTGAGGTTTAATTGATGTACAAACACCTGCACGTAGGTAGTGAACAGTCTGTTGAGTTTGGATACACGCACACACCCGTGAAACCATCACCACGATCAAGGGAATAGACATATCCAGCCCCTTTTTTCTCTCACTTCCCCTGGAATGTCCTTAAAATGGATTTGGTCGTCCTAGATCGATTCTCCATGCCTCTTAACCCTGTATTCCTTATGTAAACCTCTTTGTCTTGTCACTCCACATTCTGGAAGGTTTCTTGTTTCAGTTTGCGGGCTTCTGTCTCGTGCTTTTATTTATTTTGCGATGTCTGGTAACACTTGGTGTCTGCTCACGCTCACAAAGGATTTTGGCCGATCCGGTGGCCAGTGCCGGCTTCTTCTGCAGTTGTGAGGTTCTCTTTCCACATCCGGCCTCCCGCTTGGCTGGCAGGGCTGCTGTGGGCTGGGCACGCCGCCGGGCAGGCCTTACTCTGGAGTACAGGGGCTCGGAGCAGAGGCAGGCAGGCTGCTCTCCCCACCCCACTCCCCTCTGCCAATAGCTAAAATTAGGAGGACTTTACTTGGGGTGGTAGATTTCAGCCTGTTTGCCGCCCAGCGTAGAAACGGGTGTTTCAGTGGCTGTCAAGGTTGCGTGCCAACAGTGACCTAAGTGTCCATCATACGTTCTTAATGTCCATCCTCGAAACCTAAGCTGTCGTCGCTGTCAAAGGCCCCAAAGCCATCATCAGTGCTGGAACTGGGGCGACTCTTTCCATCGTGGGCATTTTCTGCATGAGAACCGGAGCCGTCCTTCTCCCCCAGCTGCCACTCGACAGCCCCTTCCCACGTTCTCATGGGAACAAGTGGGATGGAAAAATGGACTCTGTATGCGCGTCTTGTGGTAGTAAAATGTCAGTCTGTGATGGCAGAGAAGCAATTCAAACTGTCACTCTCAGTCGGCCTGTCCAAGGCTTGTTGTTGTTAAAATACCTCAAAGGAAACCGAGAGTTGTTTTCCGGTATGTTTTGCACATCCGCCACTAGAGGGCAGCATTGTCACTGTTGTCTGTCTGAGTTTGGGGAACCGTAGTCCACAGCCCACGCAGGCCTCTTCCTGGACGCTTCTCCCATGGGGGCGCCACCTTCCAGCTCTAAGAGGGAGGCGGTGGGCGCAGGGTAGTTTGAGGATGTGTTTGGGGGGATGGGCAGTAGGAAGGGAGGATGCATCATATTGGCTGGCAAATGTACACTTTTTGTTTAATTTTAAAGGTTTGAGGTAAGAGGGGGGAAAGATGGATATACAGACTCAGCCCACCTACTTGAGTAAATTGCAGTATAATTTTAGACATGAGATGGATAGGGGCGCCTGGGTGGCTCAGCCAGTTAAACATCCGACTTCGGCCCAGGTCATGATCTCACGGTCCGTGAGTTCGAGTCCCGCATCAGGCTCTGTGCTGATGGCTCGGAGCCTGGAGCCCGCTTCACATTCTGTGTCTCCCTCTCTCTCTGCCCCTCCCCCACTCACGCTCTGTCTCTCTCTCTCTCCTTCAAAAATAAATGTTAAAAAATTTTTTAAAAAAAGATGGATATCCACTTGTTTATTTTTATGTTTTGCTGGATGGCAAGAATTAGCGAGCATACCTCCCGCACCCCCCTCCATCGAGGATTCACCGGGATATAATAAATTGTCTTCTTTTTCCATCCCTCTTCCTTACCCTAACTTGGAAGGAGAGGTGGGGTTTCTAATAGTGTGAGCTTTCCCCCTTGGGAGATCAGTGTTGTCTCAATGACCTTCTCAGCCCCATGGGCCACTGACATGGATCTTCCAAGAACAGGGGAGATGGAGGGGAGGAATCAGTTAAAGGAAGGAGTACTTAACTTCAAAGAAGAGGCTTTCTCATGCCTGGCTAGTTCAGCAAGAATTGTTCATTAGAATGGTGGATGGGGTTTCATTTCTTATGGGTAGGCCAAGTAGAAAAGCAATTAAGATTTATCACTTTGAAAACCATAATGAACATTTGGAGGGTCCTTCATGGAAACAATTACAATAAAATCAAATACATACACATTTTTGAACTTGTTGGGAGTCTTTGAAATGTCACCCTTTGTCTTCTTTTGGTCCTTCCTTCCTGTTTTCAAAATAGAAAGATGATTTAGGACATATGCTATGTTGCATGCACAGGAGGATAAGAACCTGAACTGTACTGTTGGTCACAGGATTACAGTGGACAAGAAGTAGGTGGGACAGTGTGGCCATTGATATCTGTACGGCTTGGTGACTGATGTAATGGAGGGGTTAAGGGAACAACTTAGGTTAGCACTCAAGTTAACTCTGGCTTGACTCTTGGCCGCAAACACATCTGATACCAAAATGGCAATGGCATTGACAGGATTTAGACATCAAGGAGGCAGGAAAGCTGTCGTGAGGAGTGGAGAGTGAGAGGAAAAATGGAGAATTCATTTTTAGACATATCGAATGGGATATGTCTTACAGGCATTTGGAAAGAGGAGTATGACATTCGGTTGGATGGTCAGATATAAAGTTATTGTTAGGGACTCGTCAGAATTTGGGGTTGCTTAAACCAAGGAACGCAACTGTTGTCGTCAAGAGAGCCATAAGGAGAGAAAATACTGGGTCAAGGATGGAAATCTGGGCTCTATTACCATTGATGGAGTGGAAAAGTCTATAATGGGGATCAAGAGGAAGAAACTGCATCATAAAAGAGGACAAGGAGAGAGCAGTATCACTTTTTCCAAGACAGATGAAACATTTCAAAGAGAAGTCATGGTTGATCAAGAGATGCACTTGATGTGATGAGCAACAGGTGATGTATGGAATTGTTGAATCACTGTATTGCACACCTGAAACTATATAGCATGGTATGTTGACTAACTGCAATGAAAAACTTAGATGTAAACAAATAAATAAAGCTAAAAAGACAAAGAAAATCAATCTGTAAAAAATGTTTAAAGGAGAAAATTTGTGGTTAATCAGGCCACATCAGCAGACTGTTCTAGTGACATAATGAATTGAGGGGTCTGTTAATTTTGTCGGTACGAAGGTCCTTGGTCCCCTGTAGAGGAACAAACCCACTAGAATGTTGGGGATGGCAGCCAGGAACGCTGGGCTGAACAATGAATGGGAATTGAAAAAGAAGAACCAGTACATATTGATTTAGGCTGGTTTATGATGTAACAATGGGCACTGCCTCCTTCTGGTTCTGTCTCCTCTAGATTCACTTCTCGGTACCTTTGCACCAAGTACCTTCTTTTCCTGGAATGCCCATCTTTTTCTCCTTTCCCTATATTAAACATACACCTGAGGTGAAACGCCATGGATTTTTTTTTAACCCCTTTATCCTGAAGACCTGGCTCATTAACTTGGTCACAGTGGGTACCCAGTAACTCCTGGATGAATGGACGGATGAATGAATGAATGGAGGGTGAGGTCCTACATCCATCTGGAAGCCCTGAGCTAGCACTGTCTCATTTGGAAGATTCTGGTTTGGGATATGACCAGATAGGAGGAAAACACGAAATTCTGGACGAGGCTGGGCTGGGACTTGAACCCCCATCTGCCTAATTCTCCAGGATGCATTCCTAACTACCAAGCTCTCAGGGAACCTGAGTGAAGGCTGTTGCTTCAGATCTCCGTAGCATCCGGCTGTCCCTCTAATGAAGGTAGATGGGGCCGATTTACGACAAGCTCCGCTTCAGCGACTACCCCTTTTTCTGTTACTCCCCTGAGGACCAAACTCTTCTTTACCTTTGTTGATACTTTCAGTGCCATTCTCGGTGGCCTTGGAGCCATTCTGTGTCTTCGCTGTGACTTCATGAACAGTAATTCTGATGCCTGGGGTTTATGAACCGCCTTTTCCTTTTAGGGAACCCTCCCGCCACCATCACCCCTCATGGCGAGATGTGTCTCGCCTACCTGGAAGAATTCTCAGACAGATTGATGGTGTCCTCTCTAGAGGGATCTTCGTCCTGATGTCGGGTGCTCCCTGGCAGCAGCTGGTACTTGGCTTTCTTCACACCACATGGTGACCAAATGCACATGTTTACCAGCCCGGGACTCGCAGATATGAGCAGGGGAAGTTATTTCCCCCCTGGCCTCGCAGATATGAGCAGGGAAAGTGATTTCCCCTGGCCGCAGGGACAAAAGGGAAATGCAGATTGAGACAGGAATTAGAGCTAACCCTTTGAGGTGCTGTTTCTGAACACCCGCTTGTTGGGTGATGCACTTAATCCACGGGCTTAAACTATTCCAACCGTTGTCTCTGCTATGAACTGTTACACACATTTTATTACCAGTGTGATTTTTTTTTCTTTTGCTTTGTGTTCTTTCCACTCCTTTCAACAGGATGTGAAGGGCTGACAAAACTCGACCTGACCGTAAACTTCATTGGAGAGCTGAGCAGCGTTAAAACGCTTGGGCACAATATCCACCTGAAGGAGCTCTTTCTCATGGGTAACCCGTGTGCTGACTTTGACGGCTACAGGCAGTTCGTGGTGGCCACACTACAGCAGTTAAAGGTACGCTGATTTTAATGATGCAGAAACCTCGGAAAAAGGAAAACAAGCAGCCGCAGTGATGCCTGATTCATTCGCGGCATCGTCGGGGAACGGGTAGTTTTAGAGGAGGGAAGATTCCAGAAAATCGAAACCAACCCTTCGATTTACCGACACTTTAAAGTTGTTTTGATAGCTTGAATAAACTCTGAAGAATAGATTAAATACATTTCTCCTTTCAGAACACAACAGAGCTTAACTGAACTGTTTCTTTCTTTTTTTTTTTTTAAGTGTATATATTTATTTTGAGAGAGACGGAGAGTGCACACGATGGCGGGGGGGGGGGGCATGGCTGAGAGAGAGAGGGAGAAGGAGAGAGAATCCCGACCAGGCTCCACACGGTCAGTGTGCAGTCTGATGCAGGGCTCAAACTCACGAACCGTGAGATCATGACCTGAGCTGAAACCGAGAGTCAGCTGCTTAACTGACTGAGCCCCCCGGGCGCCCCTAAACTGTTTGTTGAGGAATGCAAATTAGAGTCATGGAGAGCATTCATCATTACTAATAGCAGACTGAAAACTTAAAGAGTTTTTGAGATTACTACAGCTACATACCTCTGTATTACACTGTCTTAAGCTACTGTGCTTTTATAATTATTTTCTTTTTATCATTGCTTTCTCTTAACACGTTCTCTGTGTTAGCAGTTCTCAAACTTTGCTATGCTTTGGAATACTTGGGTGGTGTTTGCTGGGCCCCACCCCAGAGTTTCTGATTTTTAGGTCTGATGTGGCACACAGGATTCTTTCATTTCTTTTTTCTTTTCTTTTTTTTTTTTACATTTATTTATTTTTGAGAGAGAGAGAGGGAGAGAGAGCACAAGCGGGGGAGGGGCAGAGAGAGAAGGAGACACAGAATCAGGAGCAGGCTCCAGGCTCTGAGCTGTCAGCACAGAGCCGGACGCGGGACTCAAACCCACAAACCGCGAGATCATGACCTGAGCCAAAGTCGGATGCCCAACCGACTGAGCCACCCAGGCGCCCCGGAGGATTCTTCACTGATGCTTGCTGGTCCAGGGAACTCATCTGACAACCTCTACCCGATGTGGCTAATCTCTTATCTTGTATCTCCCCTAACCTAATATTTTTGGAACCTGGGGAAAAAACAGGTGGTTTCTAGAGAAATCCTATACCTGCTTACATTAAACGAGTAATGTTAACTTTCATGTAATTCCAAGAATGTCTGACCTGCGTGTGGCCCCACGCTTCTGCAAGAAAACGCACGGATGCACTGGCTTCACCATAGGCGTTTTCTTCTATTCTCAGAGGACGTTTGTTTTTAGACTGCCGTGTCCTGCATAGTCGAGATTGCTGGAGTAACGGAGCACATTTCTTCTAATGTGAAATGTTTTTGATTAAGAGAATGAGTCACTCAGGTAATTGAATCCAGAACATATATTTAGAATAAAATGATAAATGAGCTCAAACATAACCCAAGCTGATCTTCATTATCCAGTGACGTACTAACAAAATGAACTGATGAGAACCAGAATATCACAGAAACAGGCTCATAGCACTATGAGCCACATCCCTGGAAGGGTGCAGGGGCCAGCCCAGCCGAGCCCCGGGTTGCTGCTGTGGCGGTCAGGCTAGAAGCCTGTGACAGCTGTCGGGCACGTGCCCGACACCGGCAGCCCATCCACAACAGCCACATGGGTCCTTGTGTCCAAAGCGTATTTTAAATTCTTTTTCCAAATGTCAGCATTGTGATCTTGGTTTATGATTTTACCGATCCCGATAATTTGTTAGATTTCTATTTTACCCAAGCTTTGTGTGTTTTTCCTTGTGCATTAGTTTCCTGTTGCTGTGGTCATGAGTTACCACAAACGTGGTGGCTTAAGACAACACAGATGTTTGCCGCTACAGTCCCAGAGTCAGGAGTCTCATGTTCAGGTGTTGGCAAGGCTGCGTGCCTTGGGCCGCCCTCCCTCCGGGAGAACTCCTTTCCCTGCACGTTGAGCTTCCGGAGGCTGCCTGCATGTGTGAGCTTGTGGCCCTTGCCTCCAGCCTCAGCGCCGGCAGTGGTGGCTTCCTCTGATCTCTCCCTGATTCTGACCCTGCCACTTCTGCCTTCTTCTTTCCCTTATGAGGACCCTTGTGGTTCCACCGGGCCCATCCAGATAATCCAGGATGATCTCTCCATCTTAACACCCTTAACTTAATCACATCTACCAAGACCCTTTTGCCATGGTAGGTAACATTCACAGGGATGAGAAGGTGAACATTCTTGAGGGGCCATTATACAGCTTACCTTGCATTTCTAATGCCTTACCTCTTTTTATACAATGGGGCTGGGCAAAATACATAGGTGTTTTTAACCTAGTAGCTTTGAAACTTCACATTTTAATTGGTGTTTTTATTTTAGTATTTCAGCTTGGAAAATCACTTTGAAAATACCAGGTATAAACAGTGACCATAACAATTGACAACCTACTGGGTGCATCTTGTTGTCGAGGGTGGAAAATGGGCCCATTCGTATTGGAGCCCAACTCTGTCTAATATACAAGACCCCTTTTTGTAGAGAGCATTTCGAGGTGGCACTGTTATACTTTGGAGCTGTGGTCTGACCTGAAGCTTTGATGTTCTTTATATAGTGAGCAGGTATAAAATCCATAGATTTTGAGAGCTTGTCACTAATAATTGGTTTCAACAGACAACATACTTATTATTTTACCCATAAAGATACTCTGTAACTCTGTTAATTATATGAAATAGACATTGATTTAGATCAAAGTTTCTGATGTTTCCCATTCATTACTTTGCTTTTAATTCCATATCACCAAGGTGCATTATTTGTTATTTCTAAATTTACAGTATTCCAGTCAAAGTCAACGTGATTCAAATTGTGACTTTTGAATAACTACACCATGTTGGTTGTTTTTTATTCAAGTGGTTGGACGGTAAAGAAATCGAGCGTTCAGAAAGGATTCAGGCCTTGCAGAACTTTCCAGTAATTGAACAACAAATCAGAGAGCAAGAGGAAGCTTACTGCCTCAAACGGGCCAAAGACAAGGAAGAGGCTCAGAGGAAACTTCGAGAAGAGGATGAAAATGAGGCCAAGGAGAGAAGGCACTCAGTCTTCGAGGGACAGAGGTACGCAGACATCAGTGCCACTCTGTGCGCAAATTACGAGGGTTTACTTTCTACTTAACTTCAGTTAAAAGCAGCTTTTCTCTTCCCAAAGTGTTCACAGTATCATATTTCAGGTGATCGATTTGGAGAATAAATTGTGATGTGACTTTGGGGGGAAGAGTATGAACACCTCATTGTTTGTGACAATTCTCTGAGGCTTTCCTTCCTTCCCAAGTTTCCTTTGCATCTAAAATTATCCTCAGACAAATCTCTCTAAGATGCACAGGAAAGATGAGTTAACAGGGGTATTTCAGAAAAGTTAAATGTAAATCACATTATTATAAATCAAACAATTTTGATTGCATCATAAAATATTCTGTTTTGTGAATTATATAATGAATACATTTTAATGTGATTAATAAGCCTCTAAATTGGTCTTTTTTTTACAAGCCAGAATTTTTCACACTTGTTTATTTTAAGTGAATTACAGCCACAGTCAGTTGATTTGATTCCATATGGTGAAAGCTTTAAATAGTTTGAAAATAGAATCTCTTAATCTTGAGAAAATAATAATTATATTTCAGACATGCATAAATATTTAAAAAATCAATAGACACAATAGTTCCACCCAGATTTAATAAATATCAGTAGTTTGCATTTATGCTCTGTATCTTTTTAAAAACGATAAAAAGATACAACATCACTGAGAGTCTATCCCCTGCTTTCCTCTTCAGCGGGTCCGCCATCCTGAAAGTTAAGTGTGTATTTGGTATATGTGATCCCATCCATATTTTAGATATATTTGTGACATAATTATGCCTCCTTGAACAAGAGTGGCTGTGTGTGTGTGCGTGTGTGTGCGTTTAGCACAAACAATATCTTTCTACAACTTTGCTTTGTATTCAATGTTATGTTGTTGAGATTTTTGCGTATAAAGACAGGTGGAACTAGTTCATTCATTCTGACTCTGTAATCCATTGGATGAACAAATCACAGATTATCCCAGAGATGATGTTCAAAATATTTAACAGCTAGTGACTCATTGGCCCTGACCAATTAGATGTGCACCAGCTCTAACAACCTGCACGGCCCTCGGAGCTGGGGTCAGCTGCAGACCAGCCCAGGTGCGGACTCCCCTCATTGGGTGGCCACCTGGGGTGTTTCCCTTCTTCTGTTTCTTTCAGACAACATTGCTCATGTCTCCTTATGAAGGTATGAAAGTTTCTCTAGAGCGTTCAGCAGTGACATTGCCACATCATTAATTAGGAACATTTTTCAACCTAATAGTCGTTGCCCAATTGTTTTCTAAAGTGCATTAATTTATACTCCTATATCAACAGTATAGGAGAGTTCCTAATCTTTGCCAATATTAGATAATATGATATTTAAAAACACTTTTTTTTTTCATGTTTATTTATTATTGAGAGACAGAGACAGAGCGTGAGCAGGGGAGGGGCAGAGAGAGGAGACACAGAATCCGAAGCAGGCTCCAGGCTCTGAGCTGTTAGCACAGAGCCCGACGTAGGGCTCCAACTCACAAACTGCGAGATCATTCCCTGAGCCGAAGTCGGACGCTTAACCGACTGAGCCACCCAAGCACCCCAGGATAATATGATATTTTAAAACATGGACCAATCAAGTTGTTTGTTAAGTAACACCTAATATTTAATTTGTATTCCTAGAATTACCGGTGAGTTTCAGTATCTTAAGTGTCTTCTTATATTTGTATTGGCTATTCATATACTCTTCAGGCCCTCTGCCTACCTTAAATAAGTTGTTAAGTTTTTTTCTTATTGACTTACAGTTATTTCATATTCTAGATGCGGATTCTTTAGTGTTATGTGCTTTGCAAGTATCTTTTCCCAGCCTTTGACTTATGTTTAATTTTAATAAGTGCTTCTGCTTTATAGAATTAAAAAATGGTAATATAGTCAAGTTTGTTTTTGTATTTTTTGGTCTCACTTATGAAATTTTTCATTTAGGCAACGTTTCATTACTCCAGTGTCCTATCTGTCTGTGTGGAATTAAGCTGTGACTACGGTGGGTAGTAGGGTACCTGTCATTTCCCATATGGGTAGCTGATTGTCTGCTCCATCATGAAGGTGCTCTTCTCCTGATCTGTCACACCACCCTTCCCATATACCCTTTACACGCGTACTTGTGTGTCCATTTCTGGGCTCCCTGGACTGCTCCGTGGATGTACCTTCATGTGGTTTTAATCTGTAGATTTATGGTAAATCTTGATATTTGGTAGGAGGTATTCCCATGTTTCAGGTTTATCTCGGCTGTTCTTAGCTCTTTACTTTTCTGTTAGGAGTTTACAATCTGCTATTCAAATTCCCTAAAAACTCCCTAGTGTAATTTTGATTGAAATTGCATTCAATTTATATGTTAATTAGGAGAAAGTTGACATCTTCATGACTTTGATTCTTTCCTTGCTGAACTGTGGAATAGCTTTCTCTATTTATTTAGACCTTCTTCTGAGTCCTTCAGTAAGGTTCTATAATTTTTCTCCATAAAGGTTTTCTTTTATTAGATTTATCTCTAAGTATCTTGTATAATGGCATTTTTAAAATACCCTTGTAATTGGTTCTTGCTGTTGGATAAAGAGGCGAATATACTGGTATTGTATTAAGCAATCTTGCTGACCTTTTTAAAAAGGTGCCGTAGTCTGTAGATGATGCTGTGTTTTTTCTTTCTTTTTTTTTTTTTTTTAATGTTTATTTATTTTTGAGAGAGACAGAGACAGAATGCGAGTGGGTTAGGGGCAGAGAGAGAGGGAGACACAGAATTCAAAGCAGGCTCCAGGCTCTGAGCTGTCAGCACAGAGCCTGAGGCGGGGGCTCGAACTCACGAGCTGTGAGTTCATGACCTGAACCGAAGTCCGTCGCTCAACCCACTGAGCCACCCAGGCGCCCCTGATCCTGTGTTTTCTATGTGGAAAAACACTTTTTTTTTAAAAATAAATGGCAACTTTAAAGAATTTCCAATCCTTAGGCCTCTGCTTTGTAATTTTCTTTATGGTGGCTGCTAAGGCCCCAGTAGAGGGCGAAATGGCAGCAGTAAGAGTGAGAATCTGTATCTGGTTCTGACTTTAAAAGGAAGGTTTCCAATTTCTCATCAGTAAGTAACGCATTTGCTGTGGGGTCTTGGTAGAGTTAAGTGAATTTCCTTTGATTCCAAGTTGATGAAGAGCTCTTATCATCACAGATGCTGGATCTTATGAAATGCTTTCTTTTTTTTTTTTTTTTTTTTTTTGGCCTCTATTGAAATAATCATGTTTGTCTATTAATGTGTTGAGTCACATTAATATATTTCCCAATATTAAGCCATCCTTGAATTTCCAGAAGAAACTCACTTTGTCTGTGATATATTTGTAATAGATTTCTGCATTCATTTTTCTAATATTTTATTTCTAATATTTAAACCTACGTTCATGAGTTTATGCTGTAATATTCTTTTTTCACTGCATTTTTCCCAGTGTTTTGCGTCAGTTATAATAGGCACATAAAATGTGTTGGGGATCATCTAATATTCTTGCTTCATACAAGTTGACAAATGTTGACAGCAGGCTGTTGCTTGCATTGAGTAGAAGCACACGGCTGGGTTGGTTTCTTGCGCTATTACTTCTCCACAGGACTGACTGGTCCTTCCGTTCCTCCCATGACTGCATTCAGCCTATTTGCACAGACATCCAGACATTCTGACGGACGGTCATCAAAATAGTGAATCATCCGCTTAGAAAGGAGTAGGGAGCCACTCCCTTTTAACGCTGCAAGAAGAAATGCCGTAAAGATGTAGGGGGCGACTGCAAGAAGGGGAGACAGTCATCTCACCCCTTGACTAGAGGCAGCCTGCTTCCAGCCTGGAGACTTGAAATGATGTGATGTGTCCTGGAATAGCCTAGAGCAGGAGTGTCAGGAGAGTGGGCGTCAATGGAATCAACTCACACCTCAGCATCTGTCATGTCAAGGATTTGGGAATACCCCGTGGGCCAAGTACACATGGTAGAAGGAACTGCACTTGGCTCTCTTTGAAAGGATACTGTCCAAGTGAGTAGCGGCAATGAGGGACCGTGGGGTGGACTGTCAGTGGCCCAAGCTGAGTTGTCATAAATGACCAGCCGGGTAGTATGTTGGTCACTCTGATAGGGAACAGTGTACTTGGAAGGCCATTGTAATGTCTCTGAGAACCAGTAAATGTGCTCAGAAGACAAAACTGGTAACTGGGCATCGGCCCTAGAAAGGGAGCCAGGTGCCAAGGTGTAAGAGCATCAGTGTCAGATGAGATGTTTGCCTCCTTCTCCCCATCCATTGTCCCAGGCCCAAATTTCTGAAGTCAGGGGGACCTGAAGAAGCCAGCGAGGTGGGATACAGAGGGAAGGAGTAGATGAGTGAAGGGGGGTTGGCGTAGCCCGTGCCCCTCACCCCGTGCACAGCCCAGTCATGAGCTAGGTGATGGGGGAGGGGTTTGGAGAGGGAGGGCAAGGGCTTCGATTTGGATGTAAGTGAAGTTTTGTTTAAACTGTAGGCCTTTGGGTGGCTCAGTCGGTTGAGCATCAGACTCTTGATTTCAGCTCAGGTCACGATCCCGGGATGTGAGATAGAACTCAAGTCGGGCTCTGTGTTGAGTGTGGAGCCTGCTTGGGATTCTCCCTCTCCCTCCCTCTCTCCCTCTCCTCTCTACCCTGCTCACTCCCTCTCTGTCTAAAATATAATAAATTAAATTAAATTGTAGGCCTCTAATTCCCGAAAATGAGTGTTAGCGGAGATGGGACTCTTCTAAACGGGACCATAGGGCTGTGGGATGTGCTCACGAGTGGGAAGAGAGTTCTGAGAGCACAGATGTGAAGGAAGTGGCTGAGGAGCCCATTGTTTGTTTGTATCCTGATGAGATCAGTCTGTTTTGTCTCCTGGCTGCTCACATTTCCATGCATTTTGCCTTCGGAGACTTAAGTTATTTAGCTGATATTTCTATAGTTTTTATTAAGTGCAATGATGTTTATGTGTATTATTATCTTTTTACATTTTACAAAATAGAAAAGTGAACCAATTAGTCACTTTCCAGCAAAAAACAATCCTTTTAATTTTTTTTTTTAATGTTTATTTTTGAGAGAGACAGAGTGTGAGTGGAGGAGGGGCAGAGGGGCAGAACGAGAGGGAGACACAGAATCCAAAGCAGGCTCCAGGCTCTGAGCTGTCAGCACAGAGCCCGGCGTGGGGCTCGAACCCACAAATCATGAGATCATGACCTGAACCGAAGTCAGACGCTTAACAGACTGAGCCACCCAGGCGCCCCCAAAAACAAATTCTTCTTTTTTTTTAAACAAATTCTTTTAACTGGAAATGGAACCAATTATTTCAGTGATGATTACCTAGGATGTGATAGGATATTATAAATCCCCTTAATAGATTGCCTTTTCAACACCATAGAGAACTGTAGCTATATGGCAAAGTATTCATTTTCAGAAGTTTGCATTATTTTGCTTATTAAACTAGTTACATTTTGTAATATGCAAAAAAAATGTTAGCAGATATCATTCTCTGTTCTATTTATATTGTTTAAACCTCACGCTCTAGTACTTTTGGTCTATCCCTTCAAAAAGCATCTTATCTGAAAGTCAACTAAATGAGCCTTTTGTGTTATCTCGTTTCAGTAACAATAACAAAACGTAACATTCAGTGAGCGCTTCCTGTTTGTCATGCTTGGTACTCAAGGCTTCATGTGGATTTTTTCATGCAATGTTATTACGAAATAGAGTGTATGTTGCAGGGAGAGGTGAGGAACACTGTTCCCCAGTGCTTACTATGTGAACGGTGTCATTTTTGCTCTGCTAGAATAGGATCTCCTGAAAGGACTGTCATTGTCTGTCTTGCCTGGGCTTGGATCTCTGGTGCTGGGCACAGAGGAGATGCTCAAGAAATATTTCTCGAATCCACGTTGAATGACTGTTGAATATCTCATATACCCGTTTGATGTCAGAGACACCATAGAACTCCTTGACAACCCACAAAACATGAATAAAAAAAGAGCACACAGCACTGTTCCTATACAAAGCTATGAAATCAGAAGTTGTCCATAAAAGACCATACCACGAATCTCATATATCCCACTGGAGAATTTTGGAGAGAGAGCATCATTAAAGAACCTGGAACTAATATGATGTAATTTGCCTGTTGACAAGACTCCTCTGGGAGCAGTGTGGAGGCAGGAATTGAGGGTCCCAGCCTGGAAGTGGGGTGCCTGGGAAGGCCCAGTGGTCCCTGAGTTTGATCATCAGAACCTCTTGCAAGCTGTCATAAAACACAGATTCCTGGGCCCAACCCCACATCTATTGAGTAGACTTTCTGGTGGCAGGTCGAGGCATCTGTGCCCTTCACACGGCTCTGCAGGTGACTCAGATCCCACCAGCCTGGGAGCTTCTCATCCGGTCACTGCACTATGCCCTGTGTTAGATGATGAGGGCCTGTCCCATTTGGGACAGTACGTTCATCCAGCATGGCTTACATTGGCTCTCTTTCAGATGTGTTTTGTCACTCAAAGGTACGAAGACAACACAAGAAAAGTGTGTCAGAGATTGAAGGGGCGGCATTTAGGATGAAACTCAGACATCCAGTACTGGTCTCACATGCTCTGTGTGTCTGTTTGTTCTTTCCTAGCCCGCTTTCAGTAGAGCACAAAGACCATGTCCAGGAAGGACAAGAAGGGGAATGCAACCAAAAGAGATTCAAGGACAATGAGGATGACCTGGAGTTCTGGAACAAGCCCTCTTTGTTTACTCCTGAATCTAGATTGGAAACACTTAGGCATATGGAAAAACAACGGAAAGACCAAGAAAAATTAAGGTATTCCACAGTGAGGCAATGCCCTGCTATGGACTGTATTTTCTTGATTGCACAGGGTTTACTCCTTCTCTGTGTTCAATCTTTGTTAGCCATCACTTAATTGACTTGGCTTCTAAGTTCAGCTTCCTGTTGAATTGTGTCTACTGACATTTGTTAATATCAAACTGCCTTCTTTAGGATGTCATGAATTATGGCATTTTACATAGGGTCTTGTGTGGATGTCTTTAATTTTTTTTCTGTTTTTTTCTCCTTGTTGATACCTTTATTTTATTTTTATTATTTTTTTTTTAAGTTTTTTTTTTTTAAATTTTTCTAATGTTTATTTATTCTTGAGACAGAGACAGTACGCGAACAGGGGAGGGGCAGAGAGAGAGGGAGACACAGAATCTGAAACAGGCTCCAGGCTCTGAGCTGTCAGCACAGAGCCCGATGCGGGGCTCGAACCCATGAACTGTGAGATCATGACCTGAGCCAAAGTCGGACGCTCAACCGACTGAGCCACCCAGGCGCCCCTATTATTATTATTTTTTAAATTTACATCCAAATTAGTTGCATCTAGTGCAACAGTGATTTCAGGAGTAGATTCCTTAGTGCCCCCTACCCATTTAGCCCATCCCCCCTCCCACAACCCCTCCAGCAAACCCTCAATTTGTTCTCCATATTTATGAGTCTCTTCTGTTTTGTCCCCCTCCCTGTTTTCATATTATGTTCATTTCCCTTCCCTTATGTTCATCTGTTTTGTCTCATAAAGTCCTCATAGGAGTGAAGTCATGATTTTTGTCTTTCTCTGACTAATTTCACTTAGCATAATACCCTCCAGTTCCATCCACATAGTTGCAAATGGCAAGATTTCATTCTTTTTGATTGCCGAGTAATACTCCATTGTATATATAAACCACATCTTCTTTATCCATTCATCCATCGATGGACATTTGGGCTCTTTCCATCCTTTGGCTATTGTTGATAGTGCTGCTGGATGTCTTTTGGATGTCTTAAAAAATTTTTTTTTAACAACTTTCAACGAATCAAGCAGTAGGGATGTCCCGGGTTAGAGATACTGATTATCATGGCACCGAGGAAAAGGCCACTTTGCGGGACGAATAAGTTCCGTTGTGTCTCATAATTTGCAAAATTAGAAAGCAGTCTTATGAGGCAGTACAACTGTCTTGGACATTCAACAGCACGCTTTCACTTCTGAAACTGTTTAGATCGAACTTGACGATTTGTTAGAAGCTCGAACGCTTATGCTCTGATTGTCAGGGAAGCTTTTTAAAAGCTCGACTCGGTGTCATTCCATTTCATGTCATCGCTCAAATCTAGTACGTAAAATGTATCACTTACGGAAATGCTTACAATTCGTGTGCTTGGGGATGGGATCACTTAGCTCTGAAATACCGTCGTCTGCACGGCAGTTACAGGCGCGAAGCCCAGTGTCTTTCCCTGTGATTGTCACCTGCGAGCAAGAAACTGAAAGAGTGAACACAACCATTAGCAATCTCTGCTGCTTTCATACAATTTTATTCAGTAGCTAGATAGGGAGGTACAAAAACGAGAATTGAATTTTATCCAAAATGCTTGTTTGTGAAATTTGGCGGTCTATATACGGTCAGGCCACCCAGTGCTTTGGGAAGAGCATCAGAAAACATCAGAAAATGTGGGTCCATGTGGCGACTCTGCTGCTTACTCTCTGTGCGATGTTGGCAAATACCCAACTTCTCCTCAACTCCTTCCTCGTCTGTTAAACAGGGATTCTCTCCCTGCCTTCCCTACTCCACTGTGTGGTTGAGAGAATCATAGGAGCCAATAAATGTAAAAGTGGTCTGCAGACTTAAGAACCTTCTGCAATGGAAATTCTACATGTTTTTATATAATATGTGTTGTATTTCCAATATATATACACATATACACCCATGTATATGCAATATATGTCTATATGTATGCATGCATGAAATGTATACATAGTACAGTAAATTGTATAATACATTGTATTGAGCCTGAAACCAGGAAAAAAAAATTCCTCTCCCTGATAGCCTAAAAAAAAAATACAGCTGGGTTGGATAGAAGACCAAGCCACTCTGTGCAAGTGCACAGTGGTGTTCCCAGTCCCATGGGTCCCTGCAATGTTTGCCCCTTCTGGAGGATGCCCCTGGATTGTCCTCGTCATGGAGACTAATGTGGTACATGGACACATTAACTTACCTGGACCAGGAGAACCAGCTCAAAATGCAGCAAAATGTGAATAAATGTACATTTTCAAATACAGTTCACTATCCAAAATCGGGATTAGAAGAATGGAAATCCAAGGCAAAGACTTGCCTACAGTTCTGTCATCTACACACATTCCTCCATGTGGTTTTGTAGAGCTTGTCCATACAGGCTTTTTTAGGTTTTTATAGATCTTCAGTGATGTTGAAATAGCTAGGACTACGCTCTATATTTTTCTATGTTATCTCATGAGTCTTTCCTATCTGCACTGTTTCTTTTCCTCCATCCACGTTTTCTGCCACTTTTTAGACCAGTGAGGTAAAGAGCAGACACGTGTTTTTAACAACCGCAAAATATTTCATAGCATGAATATGGTTAGGCCACTGACTCCTCCGTTGATGGGTTTTCCTCATAGCTCCAGAGTTTTGCCACTATGAGTAATTCTGTGATAGACATTTGTTTATGTAGAATCTCATGTACTGGTATTTTTATTTCTATAGAGTCGAATCTACTTGGCATTTTAAAAATTACAATTTTTTTAAAAGTTCATTTATTTGTTTTGGGAGAGGGGGGGGCAGGGAGAGAGAGAGAGAGAGAGAGAAAATCCCAAGCAGGCTCTGTGCTGACAGCCACGAAGGGTTCAATCTCATGAACCATGAGACCATGACATGAGCCAAAGTCAACAGTCAGATGCTCAACTGACTGAGCCACCCAGGCACCCCTAAAAATTAAAACTTTAACTAAAGCAGAGGCTATATCCACCAATGGAGAATCGACAGTTATCTGGGTAAATCATGCATAAAATAGATGAATTTAAATATTCATGGATATTTCATTAAAAAGAGGGGTTTTTTCCCCCTTTTGAATTAACTGCCAAATTGTCTAGGTCACATTTTTGCCTTAAAGATATAGATAACGATCATAAAGAAATCTGCCCTGTCAATTCCCAGCGTAGAAGTAACAGAATGGACTTCATAATGGTGAATTATTCATGTATTCACAAATGCCTGATCAATTTTTCTTACACTGTGTCACAAAAATATTCCTTTTACGTTGTTTTTGTCTCTCCCCACTGCCCTTTGCTCCCATCTCAAGTGGAAAGAAGAAGAAAGTGAAACCACCCAGGATTTTGATCACTGAAGATGGAAAAGTGTTGAATGTGAATGACCCCAAGTACGTGAGGCCAAAGAGAGGCTTGAAGAAGTCAAGTGCGTGGGGGTGGTCCTGATGATGGTTTCCGTTGCGGGTTTGCTTTGCGGAGAATATATCTAAGCGTTCTTCACCAGCTCGAGGAGCCCGATAAGAATGTCATTTTGTGCATAGTTGAGAGTAGAACATCTCTGATGTTTTCGAGTGCATAACGTTATATTTCATTTTCTTGGCGTTCCGAAAATGATCTTGACATATGGGAATCTTAGTTATGTATCCGTGGAAACTTTGGGCCCTATACGCTTTTCTGCCTGAAAATTCCACGTGCATTATTGTGATGTCTATTAATTTGTAAAGTGCCACACGAACAAGCTGGCTGAGAGTATTGGTACCTTTCCTATGTGTCCCTCTACTGGACACTCTGGGACGCATCTACAAAGCACGTGAGAGCTGAGGAAAGAAACTGATGGAGATCCTTCAGGGACGTTAATGAGAGAGGGAAAATATTCGACCTGGAAATGCTCAAGTGTAATGATGGCTGCCCTATCTGGCTGTCTTAAAATCTAAAACTAGAAAGCAGGCAAAATTTAAAAAAACAAAAAAGGCCATTTATAGCCAAAATACCGACCAAAAAGCCTTTGGACTAAATCTCGTTGGCTTCGTTTCATTGCTCAAAGCCTGTTTCTTTTCAGTACTTCGTTTTCGACACCAGGACCAGGATAAAGAGACCGTCCTGATCATTTCCAGGCATCGTGTTTTCCATCTGCGTGGCAATCTTACATGCCAGGCAGTATTTCCTTCTCAGAGGTTCAAAGCCTGAGCCTGGGAGACGTAGAGTGGCTTGTCCAAGGCCACGTAGCTAATAGATGGTGTGACTGACTTGCTCGTGCTAACCCAGCTCTAGTGACTTCCGTGATCAAGTTCATATCTACCAGCCCCTCACACACACAGCCCTTCTCTCTCCTGCAGAAATTAACGTAGCCTGAGACACGATACTAAGCATGAGGATATGGCAGTGAATATGACAGGTGTCTGCATTCACTGAGCTCAGAAATCTAGTGGGAAGATTGTCTCTCAGCCTATAGCAGGGGGCTTAAGGGAGACCCTCAGAGCCCTCTGGGCCCCGGGTGAGACCACCTCTCCCTCTACCACACTGCCCACGTTACCTGCCCCTCCTGCTAACCGTATTGAGGGGGGTTCTGTGAAGAACTGAACACCCATCACTTCCTCCTACCACCTTCCATCCTGCCATCACCACCCTTCCTTGCCCTCCTGGGTCATCCGTCACCACCAGAAACTTAGTCCCCTGTGGCTCTGTATACCTCATTCTCTTCCCCCCTGCTGACCCCTCCTTCCCTGCCTCTGTGCCCTCTGGAGTATGTGTTGGTCAGCAAAGCCTCCATCCTCAACCTTGTCTCTCAACGTCCCTTTTATCTTCTTTCACTGAGGGAAACTCAGGGTTCTGCTTCCACAGCTGCCCTCCGTATTCTCCCTCGCCACGTACATACACCACGAGGAAAGTTGAACCTGGTAGCCACTCTCAGACCATTTTTCTTCCCTTTCCCTAAAAGTTCCCAGCCCCTTTGGAGCCGGGGCCGTCTAGATAATACCACCTCTGTCCTTATTGCGGTCGTGCGCTTAGCCCTGCCCAGCGCTCACACTCGCCCTCTGCCCCACTCGCTGCAGAAGACCATGTTCACCCCCCCCCACCCCACCCCCGGCCCGGACAAGTGTCTCTCTCTCTCTCTCTCTCTCTCTGCCTCCTCTGCCTCTCCTCCCATCACTGGTCATGTGACTTTGTCCTACTTGTAGACAATCCACCAAAGCCTTGCTTTTTCCCTCGCCCCGCTGCCTCACTCCCTGCCATCGTTCCCTCCCTCAGCCAGCCACACAATCCACTCTTATTCTCAGACCTGCCATCTTCTATATCTCTTCCGCCTCCAGAATCTTCCCTCGAGTGTCCCACTGGGCACCACCTCCTGTGCTCCCGGGGAGCGCCCTGCACGCCCAACAATCAGAAGCCCCATTAAGAACAGGAATCTGTTCAGCCTGCTGGTTTTCTGCCTGCCTCCCCTCTCCCCTCGTGTTCTTATCTTCTGTCACTCCGCTATGCTTTTATGGTTCGTCTCAGAGATTCGTCCTTGACATGGATCTTCAAGTCCCTTGTCCTTCTTTCCTTCCCGCGTCCTCTCTCGTAATCTCAACCAAATCTACCATGCCACCTATTGCTGGACTTGCCCTCATGAGGCTGGAAGAAAACATTCAACTCTCCCTGCCGGTCTTACTGTAAATTTACCACCATAGATCTCTAGCGGACTTCCGGCAATCATGTTGTACTTTCTTGGGTAATTCACTCCTCTGATTTCCGTAACCTGCTTTCACACTGCTTGCTCCCTTCTTACTTCCATTCTGTGGTCCTGACTGGGACCTTGTTTCTTACTCCATAAACAGAAGCAATCAGAAGTTTTCCCATCCAATTTACCAGTGTCCCTGGACCTGTCCACATACTCTCTTGCCTCCTGCTGCAATGGGTGGACTTCCCCTACAGAGTGACTCTCTCTGCTGGTGGACTGATCCCAAACCTCTTCCTGTAGAGGACTTGCTTCTGCAATGATTCCTTCTCTTCTGGATCACTTGTCTCCCTCCTACCAAATTGCTCTCATCAGTATACGCATGTTGTGACATCGTGTATCTTTTTTTTAAGTTTTATTTATTTATTTTGAGAGAGAGAGAGAGAGAGAGAGAGAGAGAGAGAGAGAGAGACCATGAGCAGGGGAGTGGGAAGAGAGAGAGAATCCCAAGCAGGCTCCACACCAGCAGCGTCCAGCACGACTTGGGGCTCAAACTCATGAACCATGAGATCATGACCGGAGCCGAAACCAAGAGTCAGATGCTTAACCGACTGAGCCACCCAGGTGCCCTGATATTGTCCATCTTAAAAAAAAAATAAGAAAGCTCCCTTTCTCTAGTTTCCCTTGCAGCATCAGCCCTATTTCTCTGCCCCTCTTTATAGCTGCGGTTCCTCATGGAGATGCCTGGACTCGGTCACCAGTTCCCTACTTCGCTTTCCTTCTTAAAACCATGTCTGCATATCCTATCACATAAAACTTTTGTAGTTACATCATTTCTATATGTTCACATCAGCTCTCTGTTCCCCTCACATCTATGTTTTCTGTTTACATCATCTCTGTGTTCTGTGTTCATATCACCCCCATGTTCTGTGGTCATATCATCTCCGTGTTCCATGGTCACATCATGTCCATGTTCCATGGTCACATCATCTCCATGTTCTGTGTTCTCATAATCTCTGTGTTCCATGGTCACATCATTTTTGTGTTCCGTGGTCTCATTATCCCTATGTTCAGTCACATCATTTAAAATCTCAGGCCCTATGTACTTGACCCAGCAAATTTGACCAAACTGATCATCATCTTCCTTCTTAAAGCAATTTCTTCCCTTTGCTTCAGATTCTTTGACCTTATTACCTGCTCGTCTTCATAGGCTTTGCCAGATTCTCTTTGCGATGTACCTAAGTGGTGGCCAACTCCTCAGCTGCCTTCTTGTTTCACGTTGACTCTGTGAAGCTCTCACCAAATTCCATGGCTTTAAACACCATCTGTACATTACAACCAGATCCAACCTCTTCCCTGAACTCAAGGGTTGGATGTTTAATGAGCTATTTGTCCTCGCCATGTGATTATAAGATAAGTATTATAAACTTACCATGACAGAAACAGAAGTCCTAATTTCTATCCCCACAATCACTTTCCGTGTCATTCCCCAGCGTTCTCCAACTCAGTAGCAAGCATCCACCTTGGATTCATCCTTGACTCTTCTCTCTGTCATGTTATCAGTGACTTTATAATTTCTTCCTTCAATATCACCTGAATCCACGGCTTCTCACTAACGCCATCCCCCACCACCGTAGAACGTGTCATCTGCCTCTTGCCCGGAGAGTTGCAGTCGCTTGCTAAGTAGTGTTTGTAGTTCATGACTGGGTCTCCCATAGTCTCTTCCATCCAACTGGAGGAAGAAGAAGAGAGGGAGAAAAGGACACATGCGCCCTCTCTTTAAGGAAATTCCTGGAGAGTGCCATATAATGCTCTCCTTCAGGGAACTAAATCACATGACTATATCCAGCTGCGGGGGGCGCAGGAAAGTGTCGCCTTTATTCTGCACGGCCATGTTCCTGGTTAAAATCAGGGGTCCTATTACTGTGGAGAAAGGGGAAGTGGACTGTGAGGGAATGAATAGCAATCTCTACCGTAGAAAACCTCTCTGAAATTACCTTTCAAATGATCTGCGAAGAGAGAGTTCAAGTTGGCTGGCTGGACAATTGGGGCATAAGCAATCAAGGCAGAGGGACCGGCACATAAGAAAGCTCCTGAGAGGAGATCACAAAGGGATGGGTCATTTGAGCAACTGAAGGAGTCCCACATGGCTGGGTCATTGAACGCACCAAAAGGGACGGCCCCACACAGACATCTTGCTGATGGCCAAATTGTTCCAAATGATTTAGCATACATCCTTTAATATTGTTTTACTAGATACTTTACAGAATGGTATGACAAGTGAAATGCTCAAAATAAATCAGCCAAATAATTCTGAATGGTATGTTGACACTATGGAAGTTATACCTCAGACCGAGCCGTACGGTATAGTTGAAAGATGTAGGGCTTTGAAATCCTGCCTCTCCAGGCTCACATGGCCGCCTTCCCAGCTGTGTCAACCTCTCTGAACCTCTGTTTCTTCGTCTATATGGAGGTGATAGATCATGGGCAGTGTCTCAGCATTTTCCAAGGTGGTGCAAAGGTCAACAATGAAAGGAGGAAAAAAAAAAGATGGCAAGGAGAAAGAAGGAAGACAGGACTATTTAAAACTGAAGGGATAGAACGCTGGGTAAGGGAGGCAGATATGACATTTTCTTCCCCATAAACAATCCCAGCGTTTTAGTTTTGCTTCTAACAAACTTGAATGAAATCGAAAAGAAAGCTTTAACCACCAGATGTCTCTATCTCTGCACCAATGCTACTTTTTTTGTATGTAGTTTGCCTTAGGATTCTCACATTTCAACAAGGTAAATAAATAATTTATGCGTGTATCGTAGGTTTCCGTTGAGAGTTTTAAATAACACCTCCCAGAATAAGTTTGTCATCGGGGATTAGTATATACTTATTATCAAGTTTACTTTTGATAAGGGGTGGGATACCTGTACAGTATTGCTAAAGACGTCATCTTTTTTTTTTCTTCCCCCCAACGGATTGATTGTTCCTTAGACTTGACTTCTCCTTGAAAGATGATGAAAAACGTAACCAGATCATCCTGGACCTTGCTGTCTATAGGTAAAGTCATTTTATTATGGGTTTACTTAATGGCTTCTCTGGTGTCATTCTCAGTGCCATCTCTTGAGTCCTGAAGTATTTTGTAATGGAATTTGGTTTGCCAAACGAAGAAGTTTTGTTTTGTTTTTTAAGCCCGAGAATTTACCGTAATTTTAAAAAGCATGAAAATGGAAACAAAGGCAGAGGTAAATAAACCCATAATCCCAGGGCTACGAACTTTGGACTTTCTGTTTGGAAGGCAGAGTTTAGTTATTTACTTTTAACCTTTTTTGTAATTTTTAAAAATGTTTATTTATTTTTGAGAGAGAGAGAGAGAGACCATGAGCAGGGGAGGGGCAGAGGTAGAGGGAGACACAGAATCAGAAGCAGGCGACAGGCTCTGAGCTGTCAGCACAGAGCCCGACATGGGGCTCGAACTCTCGAGCTGTGAGATCATGCCCTGAGCCAAAGTCAGAGGCTTAACCAACCGAGCCACCCAGGTGCCCCTACTTTTAATTTTTTTAATCCTGTTTGTGAGGGAGGGCGCATGAACCGGGGGAAGGGGCAGAGAGACAGGAGAGAGAGAATCCCAGGCAGGCTCTTCGCCCCAGCCCATGACTTTGGGATCACCACCTGAGCTGAAACCAAGACTCTAAAGCTCAACCGACTGAGCCACCCTGGCCCTGCCCCTCAGGCCTAGTTTACATTATTGTCACAGCTTTGCTGTTTCCTAACGCTGATACCACGGGCCCCTTGCCTTTCCCTACTGCCACTGTCCTTTTATATCTTTTATATCTTTTTATATCTTTTATATCACTCTGATGTGACAGTAAGCACCAGGCAGCGGGTGGTGGCCCCCGCCTCCCAGTCCCCTCTTAGAGACCCAGGGGTACCCCCTGCAGCTTTTTTTTTTTTTTTTACCTCCAGCAGACACTTTTCCCCCTGGCTGTGTCCCTGCCTCATTTCTTTAGGATCGTAGGTTTCGGCTCGCTGTCCTTCATGCGTCTGACTTCAGGGTCCACGTATAGGGTCTTTCCACTTCTCCAGCCTTTTCAAGACACACTGGTGCCTCGGGACTTTGCACCCATGCATCCCTCTGCCTGCACCGCCATCACCCTGGGTGCCCACGTGGCTGGCTGCCTCACTTCCTGCGGGCCTCTGGTCACATGTCACTTCATTATGGAGGCCCCTGTGCCCCGCTATCCGATGTAAAACAGTGCCTACCCCTACCCCAGCACTTCCTCCCACCTCTTCGCGCTTTTTGATTCCTACCTGACAAACTGTTAATTTACTTGCATTTTTTTAAATGTGCGGTCAAGGCAGGAACTTTGTTTGTTTGGCCCTCCTTATGTCTCCAGCACCCACAAGGTGTGAGTGCAGGAACGAATGAACGCCTGAGTGAGTGAATGAATGAATACTGGTAATGGGAGCCAGTGAACATTCACATGCATGCATTTTAATACAGTCCTCTCTCTTTCTAAGGCCCGTTTTGTGGGCTCTATCTCATCTGATCTTCCAGTAACCCAGTGAAGGAAGAGGGATTGTTATCCTGAAATTCATCCAAAAGGGAGTAAATTTCCAGAGAGCGAGTCTTGTCAAAGTAACTACAGTAATCAGAGGGGCCAGGACATGTACTCACAGCCCGACATCCCACTTTGTTTACTTGTGGTAAAATACACGTAACTTAAAATTTGCCATTTCAGCCATTTCAAGTGTCCGATTCGGAGGCACTCGGTAATTTCACGATGCCGTGAGGCCTTACCACCGCTGAGCCCCAGGACAACCTCATCACCGCAGAACGGAAGTGCATGGCCACTAAGTGGTCATTTCACAGGGAAATGAGAAACGTACCCTGTGCCCTGGCCCCCGCGAGCCTGCGCTCTGTCTCTATAGATTTGCCAATTCTCGATACTTCGTATAAACGGAATCACTTGTGGTCTTGTGTCCTTTCACGTAGCGTAACGTCTTCGGGGCTCATCTGTGTTGTAGCAGGTATTAGAATTCCCTTCCTCTTTGCGGCCGAGTAATACTCCATTGTCTGCACGGACCACATTTCTGTTCACCCACTCACCGGTTGATGCCATTTGGGTTGTTTCCACCTTCGGCTCTGGTTAGGAAGGGCTAGTCCTTCGTATGTTCCTTCCTTCTCATGACAAGATGCCCCGTCTCACCTCCTGTTAATTCTCCTGCCCACGCGCCGCCAGTCCATCTGCCTTTAAAGAGCGCCGAGCTCTTCTCCTGATTTTGTGTCCTCTGACCCTGCAGCAACCCGAGCTCCCTTTCTGTTGTGTCTCATTAAACACTCTCATTCATCCTTTTAGTTCTTCCCATTTTTTGGTCATATTCCTGGAGTTTAATGAATGTGTACCCCTTTCTCTTTGTAGCTCTCTTGGCCTCTTCATGTTCAATTCCCGAACGAAGACTTTCCTCATGCCCCTGTCGTGCACTTTTTCAAGGAGTGGTGCGACTTCTCCTGTCTAGGTAGTAAAATCCCTCCCTTCCCTTCCCACGATTCTGTCTGAACTGATGACACTAACACTCCTTGTGATCTTCATTGGCGCATGGACGTGTCTCTGAAAGTTAAATTCATTCGTTCGTTCGTTCGTTCGTCCGTGTGCTCGTTCATTCGTTCGTCCGTATATTCTTTCTCTCTATCCAGAAATGTCAGTAGAACACCACCTATGTACCGGGGACGGGAGGCTGTCACTGGCACATTCCAAAGACAGTCTCTGCTGTCCTAGAGCTTACGGCCCCGTGGGGGAGCCAGAAGTAAACAGGCAGGCGTCTAATAAGTCAGGGTGCTGCACAGGAAGGGCCAGGGTCCGGGGGTGGCGCCCGGGGGTCCTGCAGTCCGGTGGTCCGTGTATAGGGGATGCTCAGGGAAGCTGCTGACTGAGCGCTGACGATTGCGGGATGAGAAGTGGTGGGCTTTGCAGAGGACCAGCAGAAGGTGGTCTTGGGCAGAGGCGAACAGCACGCGAGGACCTCGTAGGTAAGGGCAGATGAACGCTTTAGGAGGCCCCACGCGTGAACGAGAAGATGTGATCCGTTAGCGTGGTAGATATTCAACGAGGTTTGGGGAGACCTTGCCCAGCCTTGGTATTGTCACGAGAATTTTTATTTTTATTATTACAAGCATGATGCTTTGTCAGCGCCAGCTCCGGACTAGGCGCTATGCCTGGGTCTTGACTGCGATCTTAGGGGGCGGGGCACTTCCCATCCTTATTTTCCAGGTGAGGAAACAGGCAGGGAGGGGTTAAGGAATGTTGTCCAAGGTAACAGAGGAAGAGGGGGTGGGGTCAATTCCTCACCATCTGTGTGACCCAGGCCTGTGCCTGCGGCCCTGGTGTTCTCCTTAATGTTTGTGATTGCTGAATCCTCACTGCATTCGCTAAAGTTCACAATCAGTATTTTTCTAATGATTACTTATCTTTGAGAGACCGAGCGTGAGCAGGGGAGGGGCAGGGAGAGAGAGAGAGAGGGAGACAGAAGATCCACACTTACAGCAACAAGCTCGACGTGGGGCTTGAACTCACAAACCGTGAGCTCTTGACCTGAGCCCGAGTCAGACATCCGACCGACTGAGCCACCGCCCAACACAATATTTTTAAATGTCCAATTATACGTATAATCGTTTGTCTACATAAGCGAGATGAAGCCTGAATCTTTGATTTGCTCATAAAGCCAAGGAGAACAATTACCAGCCGATCCTGGGGTCCCTGCCATAGATGGAAGGCTTTGCTTAATCAGCAGGGGGTAGCTTGGCAGGGAAAAGCAAAGCCAGTCTTGCGGGGGTGGGGGGGGTGGCATTGTGGCAGCTGCAGAACAGCTGTGGGGACAGAGAGCAGCTAAGGAAGAGGGAGTGGGGGTCTGCAGGCCCCACTCGTAGTAGGCTCAACATCCCTGGCTATTCATGTCAGTCTTAAGGGCTTAAAATAAAATATTCATGAAAGAACCTGGCAAGCTGTTTTCGTTTTTTGTTTTTTGGTTGTTTTTTTTTTCTTTGCAAACCTCTCGTGTTTTCAGGCCGCAGATATTTTTAGGTGAGGGGCAATCAATGCCAAGTGTACTTGTGGCTCTAAAAATGAAATTGCTGATATATTGAATTTCCTTTGGTTTAGGGATTAACGTAAGACAAACTTCTTAAGACCTGTTCAGCATGGAAATTGTAAACCTCTCTTTCATTTAACACGGTTCTTTAAAATTTTTTTTTTTACATTTATTTATTTTTGAGAGACAGAGCACAAGTGGGGCGCGGGGGGCAGAGAGAGAAGGAGACACAGAATCAGAAGCAGGCTCCAGGCTCTGAGCTGTCAGCACAGAGCCCGACACGGGGCTCGAACCCACAAACCGTGAGATCATGACCTGAACTGAAGTCGGACGCCCAACCGACTGAGCCACCCAGGTGCCCCTAACACGGTTCTTTAAATGTTAGTTTTTATTTGCACTTCTTTAAGCTTAATGTTTGTGAAAATTCTAAGATTGGACATGTTTGATTTTGAAGGTATATGGACACCTCTTTAATCGATGTAGATGTGCAACCAACTTACGTACGGGTCATGGTCAAAGGGAAGGTAAGTATAATGCAGTCGACTGTTAACAATTTCAAAAGCTAAGTCTACAACTCAGCTAGGTTGCCTCAAAAATTGTGAGAGTAATATGAAAATAGGAAAAAAGAAGCCCAATCAGAGAGCTACTTTTTAGACACATGATTTTTAAACGTTTTTAACAATTTTTCTTGATATTTATTTAGTTTAGAGAGAGAGACTGAGCACAAGCAGGGGACGGGCATAGAGAGAGGGAGACACAGAATCCAAAGTAGGCTCTAGTCTCCGAACTGTCCGCACAGAGCCTGATGTGGGGCTCGAACCCACAAACCATGAAATTATGACCTGAGCCGAAGTCGGATGCTTAACCAACTGAGCCACCCAGGCGCCCCTGGACACATGATTTTATACAATGGGAATGGTATACGGTGGGAATGGTTGTTGACTAGCCACGGTGCAGCTCCATAAAATTATTATTTTTAACTTATTTCTGTTGTGTTAGTACTGTTCCAAAGCTGAGTAGATGGTTATATATGTGGTAGCCTATGCTTGAGATTATATTTAAATTATGTACCCGCTTTAAATTGTCGATGATTTCATTCACAGCAATTGTAATTTTATAATGTTTGAAATAGTATTTTTGGCTGATTATGAGCATCCACAGGAGTCCTATAAAGACTTTAAAATGGAAATATGTTGATAGTTCACGACAAGGAGTTTTACCCTTTATTATTAGTCATGTTAACATAAACGGACCAATAACTATTTTGCTGTTTGTGATCGATGACTGTTCTTTAGACCGTCCATTGAAACAGGTAGAACAGTTCCTGCATATCAAGCATAGCCCGGACATGGGTTCTTTTTTTCCTAAGTCTAAGCACGTTGTTTTTAAAATGGCACGGTGGATCTTGAATTTGTAATGAAAATGCCTCTTGAAGTAACCCTCTCCCGGAATACGCAAACTTCCTGTTTGTCGTCAGCCATTTCAGCTTGTTCTTCCTGCCGAAGTGAAGCCGGACAGCAGCTCTGCTAAGCGATCTCAGACGACAGGGCATCTGGTGATCTGCATGCCCAAGGTAGGCCATGTCACTTGTCACTTGGATCGATTTCCAGCCTGGACGCGTCAGCTCCTGAAGGAACTTGACCTATCAAAGCTAATGATGGCTGCTTTTGGTTGAGGGAACCAGAAGATCCACTCACCCCAGCTAAGGCAGGAGAACCAGGACGTGTGAGAACAGAGCTGAGACCGGGGCACAGTTGGGACCCGGGGGCGGGGGGCGGGGGGCCTCACCCCGTCACCACTCGGCCAGTTGTTCTCGCTCTGCAGCCCCCTCCCACCTCTGCAGCCAGAGCGCGGTGGGGTTGGTGTGTGTGAGTCTCCTCGTCCTTCCAAGTGGGACAGGCCTCACGAGCACATCTATTACATGGCGATCAGTACTTTTAACCATAAAGAAGTGTTTCATCTCGAGAAAGTAGGGAGGGCTCGGGCAGGGGAAGGTCAGGGTCTCTCCAGTATGTTAGCTTTGTCCTCAGACTTGCTTCCTTCCTGAGAGGAGCACTCGCAGCCACGGGGACAGCACGCTCTCTTGTCCTTCCCTTGCATGAAGATAGACAAACGGAGAATCAGGGACAGACACAGAGAGATGAGCCTCCCCGTCACCTTGGAACAAAAGTTCCTCTGGACTAATCAGGACGATTTAGCTGAAGAGCCCAGCAAGTCTTGATTAACTTAACCTTGGGCAATGAAACCCATCTCTGGCCAAAGGGATAGTAGCACTTTGTTTGGTTTCTATTATTTTATATTGGTTACTATTATCTCCTCCCATGACCTGGGGTGGGGTCAGCTTTGCCCTAGTCACTCAGGTTTCAAAGGGGCAGAGTAGATGAGCCAGTCAAATGGGGTTCTGGTCTTGAGGAAAAACAGGACAATGGGGATGGGGTGTCTGCCCCAGAGAATAAACTTGATTAACCAGTAAGATTTCGATAATAATTTATTAATCCTTCATTTTCCCATAGCCAGATTTGTAACAGATCAATTATGGGTGATCAAGTATGTATTTTTGCTCTGAGTCAGTAAAAAAAGCAAATACAATGTGCTGTCGGGCAATAAGAGGGCAAACACAGCCGTAAGAATCACATTGTCCTTGGTAACTATGACCGGTTAGGGAAGTGCTTGTATGCTAATTAGGATAGCCCATAGGGAACTCTGAGAGATAACCTAATTACCTCAGTCCTCTGATCTACACATGTGTGTGATGCTGTGATCAGCAATCTCTTTTTTTTTTTTTTTGCAACTTCCATTCGAACTGAAACATGAAATTTTTCATGTTAAAGACACATGATAAGTATAGAAAGTGGCTTATTAAAAAGCATCCTAGAAGAGCACCATTGAAGATGAGATAATTTACATAGAGGGACTCAGAATGGTTCTATTTTGCTCTCACTCATAAACTACAAATAACATTTTGAGGTATCTATTTTTAAGGTTTTAGACTACTATGTTCAACAAACATTGATGCGCGTTATCTCTGTTGTTATTTCTTTTAAATTATTATTCAGTTAATCCCTCTTAGCATTCCTTTATATGTCTCTTACTTTTAAAAGGTAGATAATCAGTTTGCATTCCCACCAACGGTGCAAGAGGGCTCCCCTTTCTCCGCATCCTCACCAACACGTGTTATTTCCTGTGTTGTTGATTTTAGCCATTCTGACGAGGTGTGAAGTGATGTCTCATTGTAGTTTTGATTCGTATTTCCCTGATGACCAGTGATGTTGGGCATCTTTTCATGTGTCTGTTGGCCATCTGGATGTTTTCTTTGGAAAAAATGTCTGTTCAGGTCTTCGGCCCATTTTTTAATTGGATTATTTGTTTGGGGGGTATTGAGTTTGGGAAGTTTTTTAAAGTTTACTTATTTTGAGAGGGAGCAAGTGAGGGGGGTGGCAGAGAGAGAGAGCGAGAGAGAGAGAGAGAGAGTGAGAGAATCCCAAGCAAGCTCTGCACTACCAGCACAGAGCCCGATGCAGGGCTTGAACCTACAAACCGCGAAATCGTGACTTGAGCTGAAATCAAGAGCCCGACGCTCCACTGACTGAGCCACCTAGGCACGCCAGTTTTATAAGATTTTTGTATTTTGGGGATACTGACCCTTTACCAGACATGTCATCTGCAAATATATTCTTGCCATTCAGTAGGTTGAATTTTAGTTTTGTTGATTATTTCTTTCTGTGTGCAAAAGCTTTTTATTTCGATGAGGTCCCAATAGTTTATTTTTGCCTTTGTCTCCCTTGCCTCAGGAGACATACCTAGTAAGAGACTGCTGCGGCTGATGTCAAAGGGGTTGCTGCCTGTGTTCTCCTCTAAGACTTTAATTGTCGAATCACTGAACTGCACACCTCAAACTGAAAGATAGTCAGTGAAAACAACCTGCGGAGAATAATTTCTTGCCCCAAAATAGTTGGTTTTCATTCATGAGTGAGATATTTGCAAGGACTATAAAGTTCAAAGAACAAAACCCTTCTCTTAAACATCATCACAAGTGAAAAATCCAGAACCCTGACTTTACTTATGCGTACTATTAAAAGTATGCATTACTGAAAATTGACATCGTCATAGAAATTCTTGAAGTACCAAACTACTGAGCTATTTATATGTCCAGGCCTCTAACTTACTGTGGAATTGACTGCATCTGGCTGCATTATAATTACTGAGGCAGCAACTTGGAATTGTAAAGCATCTCGTAAAAGTCGGGTAGACCCTTAGGTACAATTTTGATTCATTCACAAAATGGTGTTGTCATTACTTAACATATTGATAACCTAGTTCCAGAAATACCCAACGTGCCCTTTAGTAGTTTTTAATATTGGGATACTCTAAATTAACGAAAAGAAGATCAGCTTTGATATTTGGTTCCCTTTTATGATAATATTTGTAAAGAATACTGCAAAGAGCTGACCTGTTTGATTGTGTCTGTGTTGTGATGATTATATTGTGTTTATTGGTGGAAATTCAAGGGTGTGTACAATTTCCAAGGACATAAAATTTGTAATCGAATCCACAAAATGCTATAATATTTCTCATCAGACCCTTCCTCCAGCATTGTGTCTTAGACATCAAATTAATAATTTTCCCTTTTCTTACTCCTAAATGGGGCTGGATCTTTGCAGACTGCGTGCTTGTAGGCAAGTTTTATCGAGTCTGCTCCCTGTCTCAGGGGCCGTGGCTAAATTTTCTGTTGCCGACATGCCAGTGGGTCCTCCCAGCCCAGGTCCACATTCCAAGAGGCTTTCCCCTCCTGCCATCTACAGCACCAGATGCTTCCCGACATCCGCCACTGAGTCTGTGTCCTGTGGATAGATGTAATCGATATACAAACGTCACAATCCCTAGCGTGCTGCTAGAATTCCTCTGTCTTCACGTACCGTCTTATAACTTCACTTGTGGGCGCCGTGTCTCCCAGGATGCCTTCCCCTACTGTACCTTCCCCACCATGACTTCAAGGGCCAATGTCTTGGCTACCGTTGACGAGTGCGGTAGTGGATGAAGACGTACTCGAGCTCTCTCGGCAGGGAAGCATCGGGCAATCCACTGCTCAGATGGCAGGCCGAGGAGTAGGAAACTTTCTGTTTTGTGAGTTTTTTCGCAGTCCTGTTCACCGGTTAGTGGCATTTTTTCCCTTAGGTTCTAGCACTGTTTTATTCACTAGCCTTAGTTTTGGAGGCTTGGTAGAGGGAATCTCAGTTCCAGTGTGTGCAGCCTTTTATTACATTAGACGTATCCAGTCAAGGGACATGGCCCCTGGGTGTCCTCTATCAAACTCAGTCTTTTTTTTTGGAGAAGTGTTGGTAATTCCTTTTTCAGCACAGCCTCCAGAATGATGGTTTTATAATAGATGTAAGTCAGATCAAGTCCCATTTCCCATACCATTCAGAGTTAAAGGCGAGACGTCCTGACCACCTCCCCCTCTGACATCATCCCTCTGCCATTATCCCTCTGACATCATCTTGTACCACTTTACCTTCTGATCATTCCAGCCATGTTGGCCTCCCTGTTATTTTACACACAGGACAAACAGCCTTCTACCACAGGACCCTTGCACCTAGCGTCCGGTCCGTTGGGATGCTCTTCCCCCAGATACCCTCATGGTTTGCTCTCTCAACTTTTCCATGTTTCTGTTCAAGTGTCTTCCTATCCGTGGGTCTTTTCTGATCCCTGTATCTAGAAAGCATCCCCTCCTTACCCTAGCATTCACTATCCCTCTTGCTGCTATATATTCTTCATAGACTGTATCACGACCTAACAGCCTATATATTTGTGTATTTCTTTGTCTATCCCCCTCAACAAGAATTTAAGATTTATGAGAACAGGGATTTTTGTCTGTTCTTATCAGTAGTACTCTGTCACTGGCACCAAGAACAGAGCCTGACAAAGAGAAGGTGTTAAGTTTTGTTCAATGAGAGAATACCTTAAGTGCATCTTTGAAATACATTTAATGGGGCACCTGGGTGGCCCAATCGGTTGAGTGCCCGACTTCGGCTCAGGTCATGATCTCACAGTTTGTGAGTTCGAGCCCCGCGTCGGGCTCTGTGCTGACAGCTCAGAGCCTGGAGCCTGCTTCGGATTCTGTGTCTCCCTCTCTCTCTGCCCCTCCCCCACTCATGTTTTCTCTCTCTCTCTCTCCCTCTCTCTCTCTCTCTCTCAATAAATAAACCTTAAAAATTTTTAAGAATTTAAAAAATAGATGAAATACATTTAGTATTGGAATGTGAATCTCCTGCTTAATTATTTTCTCCCCCAACCGTTTCCCTATTATTTTTCCATGCAGGTTAACTTTAAAATAGTTTTATCTAGTTCTGCTTCCAAAAGTGCTGTTGGGATTTTTGTTGTCATTGCAGTTTAGAAGCAGGGGAAAAGATTAAGGAAGGGGCTCTGGAGCCAGAGAACCCAGGTTAAACCCTGGTAATTGTACTCAGCATTTGTATGGCCGTGGGCAAATTATTAATCCTTCTGTGCCTCAGATTCCCTGTCCATAAAATGATATTAATAATCACTCATGTCACAAAATGTTATTGTGAGGATTATAGAAATTAATATATGTAGCTTTTTGTATGTTAGAAGAACTTGGGACATAATACACACTGCATTTCTGTTTACTGTTAATTCATGTTATTCGTTGTTACTAGTGACTAATATTGTCCCATTAATTGGTAACGTCCCTTCCTCTATTAATCAACATTTTTTATGATTGATATTTTATTGAATCTATAGATGGTTACGGGAATGAATTAATATATTTACATAACCCAAACCGTATGTTTAATAATGTATGCTTTTCCATTTATTATTCTTATTTTATATCCCTCAGAACTTTTTTTTTTTTTTTGGTATGCGTGTGATTTTCTCTCCAGAGCTACTACAGATTTACTGAGGTTTATTTTTAGGTCCCATACATAGGATTGTAATCCTATTTTATGTGGAATTATTTCCCATCACATTGCCTGAGTTTATGCTTGGCCTTCAGAATGTTTTCTTAAATGGGTGGTCAGACTAAGTTACATGTACATAAACAATCTTACCCTCATCAGCCTGGGAATATTTGGCATATGATCTCATTACAGTCCAGCTTAACAAGATTTAACAGAAATTTTGTATTCACTGAGAAGCTTGCTCCAAGTCATTAAATTAAACTCCCATCTAGATTCTCAACTGACAAGTTACAGGAACACTCCAAGCATACGCTTCGTGATTTCCTTTGGGTGTTCTTTCCGAATAATTAACTGAGGTTAAGGAAGTTGCTATCTCAACTGAACAGCAAATTATATTTACGGCTTCAGTTGGTGAACATCTTGCTGGAGTCTGCTATATTGAGCACTGGAGGTGAAGGTCACACATTAAGGTGAACATCACAGACCATGATCCTAAAACGCAGTCTCAGACTCCCTTCTCTTTATTAGTTGGACACGTATTTCTCGGCACTTGCCCTCGACTCGGATATACGTATGATACACCCGACCTAAGCTCACTTTTACTCTCTGATTATTAATTTCAAGTGTATCTGTAGTGACGGCTGCCTGCTCATCTTGCTAGCTTTTCCTGTTCCATTCATACTTCTCCTTTTTCTGAACATTTCTTAGCCTCAGCTCATTTCTCAAACTTCTAACATTGAAACAAAACAGAAGCAAAAAGAGTCCTTTCCACATACCCCAACGGTCGCGTCTTCCCTCGTTTGGCCTCCTCGGCCAACCACCTGGCTGTGATCTATCCAAACTCTCCGTGTGTGTGTTGGGTCCCATTGCCACTGGCTCTTGAAAGACCTTTTTTTCTCTCTGACAATTTTCTCTTCTCTCTAGAGAGAAGAATTGAATTTCCCCTTTCTGCATCTTGCATTAGAAAACGTGCTAAAGACATCTTCCTTCTTTCCAGTGAACCGGTACAAAATAAAACCATCCGCTTCTAGGTAGTGCCATCATCTGCTTTGCAGCCGAACTCATGGAACGGACATCTGTATTTTGCTGCTTCAGTTCTTTCGTCAGAAAGAACCAACCCCATCTAGGCATTCATACCCCCCACCTCCCCTCCGTGGAAACATCTCTTTGAGGTCTCCAGTCTCCTCCACGTTACTAAACCCTCATCTTCTGATTTGCCCTTTCAGAAGCTTTTTACACCACGATCGGTCCCTCCATTTGTAAACGTTTGTTTACTTGGCGTTAGATGTACACCACTTTTACTCGCTTCTCTTCCTATGCCACTGGATCCTCCTGCTCACTGGATGTCCTCTGCCACTACCTGCTGCTTTGCTGGTTCTTTCTCGTACCCTGGCCTCAGAGAGTGGGCGTGGCGGTCATTCATTTCTGGGACCCCTTCTCTTCCCTATGTATACTCATTCCCTACGGGAATCTCACCTCATCTCATGACTCTGAATGACATCCAGAGCTACATCATCTGCTGATTGCCAGCAAGGTCATCAGGAGCAATAATGACGCTGAACAGAATTGAGGAAGGTGGGCTGCATATTTGAAACACCTGAATCATATCAGTACCGAATATGGCAGTGAACAGTTACTGTCCACTGATGCAGAAGGAATGGCTTTCAGTGGCCACACAGGGATGAGAAGAAAAAAGCATAAGTCTATGGGTGGAGACTCTGGTAAACCATACCCGCTTTGAGAGGGGACTCTGATGGACTGTAACCTAAGAGTAAGGTGAATAAGCAGCCAGCCAGCCCTTCAGAAGGTCTAGCAGCCTGTCTCAATGGCTATCAAAATGGCCCTAACTGAGCCTTGAACTTGAGTGAAGGTAGTCTCAAGTGAGTACCATGCCTGGTCATATATATGTATGTGAATATCTATCTATCCATTCAACCATTTTATTTTAAACTACACACACACACACACACACACACACACACACACACACACACACATCTATAGGTAGTTTTTAAGTAACTATCGAGTGCACACTCAAAGATAAATTAGGCACACGGAGACGTGAATGGGATCCAGTTGAAACACGACCAGTGTTTTGGAATCTGGTTCTGCCAGGTTGCCGCTCTTCCTTCCGGCCGGGAACCTTCAGACAGCCACAGCTATTGTAGATATTAAATTGTGAGACACAGATTGTAAAATACTGTTTTAATTTCAGGTCTCCCCCAAGAGGAACCTAGTGTAGGGATGTGAGTACGGCAATTTACTTGAGTGGTAAGGGACTGCTGGTCAGGAAGTAGGGAAGGAAAGGAAGGTAGCCAGCGGAGAGCGCTCTATGAAGCTAGCTACCCCAGGGGGAAAGCTCTAGGAGATATTGCAGAACACCTCAGGATAGCTCCGCCTAAGCGGAGAAGAAACTGGAAGAGTAATAAACCGACCCTGAGAACCTATGGTGGGGGCGGGGGGAAGGGGATGATATAAACACCCCAGCAATTCCAAACTGCTGCTGGCAGGAAAAACCATGAACTTTTCCAGGTCCATGGAGGATATCTCCCACGGAGACTATCTCTTACAAGACTGTAAAAGGATATTGTCTTTGCTTTTGAAGCATCATTATCATCCTTGATGTTTGCCCTAACTTAATAAAATACCGTCTTCAATTTTAGGCTGTTGTGCGGAGATGATCATCCAGGGGGATCTGTCAGATAAGATTGCATTAACAAGTATAAAAGAATTTTGGAGGAACTGTTTGATAGTTAGATTGATTCTACTTTTATTTCAAAGCCATGTAGCTGTCTTCTGCAACTGTCATATTGATTTTACATATAAATGTCAGTAATTGCACCTTCTAAAATTTTCCTCAGACTACTTGGGTGTCTTTGGGATCATAGCCAATATTTCTATCTTTCTTATTTTTCTGATCATTTTCTCTAAAATTTAAATTTTTTTTTGCTGCCAGGTATGTACTTGTTTGAGATGGAATATACTTCAAAAATGTTTAATTTATATAGGTATTTTTATCTGTTCAAAGATTTTTAAATAACATTCCTATGGTAATTTATATATTTTCTAATATTGTGGGTTAATGACCTTTCTTTAAATAGAAAAAACATTTTGTTTTCTTTAAAGAAATCTTTTTCATTAGACTCAGTGAAATACATGCTTCTCTTAGCAAAGTCAATCAGGGCACAGTTAAGAAAGAATGAAATTATTAAATTATCAACAATGAATTTGGATTAACGTAAACTTCCTCTAATGCCAGAGGCAAATTAAAAATTATATAGATTCTGAAGTTTTATATTAATAATTTTCTCTTCCGGGACTCTGAACCTCACATTTTTAAATGTTCAACACTGGAATTATGGATAACTAATAAATATAAACACCAGAAACATGTAACAAGGTGGAGAACTTACGACTGACCCAATTCCTCTGTAGTTGATGTAGGATTGGTGGAAAATAAGTCTATTTCAGGCGTAGGGCTGGGCCTTATTGCTGAGTCCTGTTTACCCAGTAACTGATTCAACTACTCTACCGTCCAGATCAGGTAAGTGGCTTACATCAGTGCAGGTTGGTATTTAATGGACTTAGGCAGTTTGGAAGCTTTATGAGACATTTTTAGAAATCACTTATGAGGCATGGGGGAAGACACTGCCATGTGTATACTTAAGTAGAACGGTGGTAGAGAAAAGACATGCTACACCCATTAATAAGTTATACGAAAGTTTTTTGTATCAGATGAGGGAATTATTTAGCATGTGTGGAAGTAAGGCGCTAGAACTCAAAAACTTCCTGCCAAATTATGAAAAACTTTAGAAAAATCAATGAATTATTAATCAATTAAAATAGTCAATCCATTAAAGATTTACTAAGCACTTAGTGTGAATAAAGCACTGTGTGAATTACTGTGGAAGAGACCAAAAAAAAGATGTGGGTTTCTTAGGGCGTTCTTCCTGTCTTCTCCCTGTTGAATCCACTCACTGACCGTGACCACCTGCGGGCCCAGATCTGCCCTCACCCCTCACTTCCTAAGTCTCAGTTTCAAAAAGGCTCAGATTCTTCTTAAGTAGCTTCTCTTCCCTTCTGCTTAAACTTGGAATTATGTTACTGGCTCAGAGATGAGTGTCATAGTTGTACCTATGGGATCTCCCAAGGCTCCCCACATGCCTCTTCCTCCAGGTAGGCCCAGCACCAGCAGAGCTCAGCATGCATGAAGCCACAGCTCTCATAGAACTCCTGCCTCTTCCCCATTTGTAGACAAAGAGACAAGAACGGGCATCTCTAGGGGTCTTTTCTATAAGTCCTATTAGTTGCCATCCATCTATTCACCCATCCATCCATCCATCTACCCACCCACCCATCCGTCCACCCATCCACCCATCCATCTATCCATCCATCCATCCACCCATCTGTCCACCCACCCACCCATCCATCCACCCCCCCACCCATCCGTCTATCTATCCATCCATCCGTCCGCCCATCTGTCCATCCACCCACCCACCCATCCATCCATCCACCCACCCACCCATCCATCCATCCACCCACCCACCCATCCACCCACCCACCCATCCATCCACCCACCCACCCATCCATCCACCTATCCTACCATCCACCTAGCCATTCCATATATTTTAATGATCACCTACTGTGTGCTCTGGTAGGTTCTTGGAAATGCAAAGAAAAAGTAAGACTTGTGTTGCATTAGGTTCCCCTAATAGGGGATACCTTCGTGCAGGGATATCTTCGTGTAGAATTAGGATCGAATCTGTAATACCTCCTGCTATTTGGCTTGCATTGAAAACCAAAGGAGGGCTTCTCATTCCCAGTCCCCAGGTCCCCCGCACCATTAATGCCCTGCTACTGAGCCACCATCCCCCTGCTCAACTACTTCAGTAGTCTTATAGGAATAGTTGTCCTTGTTTTGAGTAAAGTTTCAAAATGAGTCAGAAAGTTATTTTCCTTGGAAGAAGTAGTGAAGAAGATATAAGAAAGAGAGTTGTATGATTTTTAAAACTTAGATTAAAACATGAAAACAGGGAAACTGGGAGTGGGGAGAACAAACATATGAACACTTTCGCAACCACCAAATACATACCGTTAACTTTTTAAATTTTATTTGAGTATAGTTAGTTTCAGGGCTAACTATGCTCAAGCTGGACAAGTTTGTACATTGTGCTGTGTTCACCACAGCTGTGGCTACTGTCTGTCGTGTTACATCACTATGACAGTATCATTGACTGTATTTCCTGTGCTGTGCCTTTTCCCAAAATTGGAAGCTTGTACCTCCTTCTCCTCTTCACCAATTTTTCCAATCCCCCACCCTGCTTCCCTCTGACAACCATAAGTTTGTTCTCGGGATTCATAGGTCTATTTCAGCTTTTTGTCTGTTTATTCATTTGCTTTTTTTTTTTAGATTCTACTTACGAGTGGAGTCATATGGTATTTGTCTTTCTCGGTCTAACTTATTTCCCTTAGAATCGTACCCTCCAGGCTTATCCATGTTGTCTCAATGGCCTGATCTCATCTTTTTTATGCCTGTGTAATATTCCATTGTGTATATATACCATATTTCCTTAACCATTCCTCTATTGATGGACACTTACGTTGCTTCCATATCTTGGCTATTGTAAATAATGCTGCAGTGAACATAGGTGTGCATATATCTTTGTGAGTTAGTGTTTTCATTTTCCCTGGGTAAATACCCAATAGTGAAATTATTGGATCATATGGCATTTCCATTTTTAATTTTTTGAGGAATCTCCATACTGTTTTCCAAAGTGACAATGTCAGTTTGCATTCCTGCCACCAGTGCACGAGGGCTCTTTTTTCTCCTTGCCATCCTCGCCAACAATTGTTTCTTATCTTCTTGATTTTAGCCATTCTGATAGGTGTGAGGTGTTATCTCATTGTGGTTTTGATTTGTATTTCCCTGAGGATCAGTGATGTTGAGCATCTTTTCATGTCTATATGGAATGTCTATTCAGGTTCTGTGCCCGTGTATTTTTTTTCAGAGAGAGAGAGAGAGAGAGAGAGAGAATCTTACACAAGCCCCACACCCAGTGCAGAACCTGACATGGGGCTCTATCTCATGACTGTGAGATCATGACCTAAGCAGAAATCAAGAATAGGATGCTTAACCGACTGAGCACCCAGGCACCCCTTGTTATGCCCAGAATTCGTGATCCCCAAATACTGCCAGGGAGCCGAGTCCGATGTAAAAGCAAAAGAACCTTTATTTGAGCTAGCTCGAGCTCAATCCCCTACCTGCACCCGACGCAGCAGTGAGATATTGGGGAGAGAGAGCAAGTTTCAAAAGGACAAAGGTTTTATTGGGGCCTAGGGGCAGTTGGTGAGGTAATGGCTGTGGCCTCATCCGATTGGCTGGGGAAGGGTCCGAGTCCTGTTAGGCAGGTGAGGGGGGCGGGGATTACTCAAGGGGAGGTGTGGTCAAGGTGAAGGACACAGAACAAGATGGAGTCGGCCTGCGTAGGCCCGCCCTTTCACCCCTCTCTGCCCATTTTTTAATCACACTGTTGGTTTTTTTGGTGTTGAGCTGTATGAGCTTCTTGTTTTGGGGGCGTATTAACCCCTTACTGGGTATATCATTTGTAAATGTCGTCTCCCATCCCGTAGGTTGTATTTGAGTTTTGTTGATGGCTTCCCTCACTGTGCAAAAGCTTTTTATTTTGATGTAGTCCCAAGATTATTTTTGTTTTCTGGATAAGAGACCTATCTAGAAAAGTGTTGCTACGACCAATGCAGAGAAGTTACTGCCTGCGTTTTGTTCTAGGATGTTTATGTTTTCAGGTCTCACATTTAGGTCTTCTCAGTGCACTGTGTTCATGTTGAAATTTAATATAAATATTCTCAGGGAGAGTGAGTGGAATTAAATTAAAATGTGTGAATTACAAAGCATTACAGAAAATAAATGTAAACAAAAGTCAATACAGTTAGGAGTGGAAAAACACCAGGAAGGAGACACAAAATCAGAATATTGGTAAGAAAGTAACAGATATAAAATCCATTATGCTATCCAGCTCAAAAGAACACTCCTGAAACTCAAAGACCTGGGAGATACGTAAACAAAAGAATGGACAAAACTATATGAAGTGAATGCAAGCAAAATTTAGAGTACTTATGGCAAAATGAGTATCAGACATGACAATTTAAAGCAAAGAAGCATAAAATGGAATAAGAGTTATTCTATAGTAATAAAAGTATTATATACAATAAAAATCCAATTCATGGCCTTATATTCATTGATTGTACATTATTTAAGTGTAGAAAGCCCAGGGTCTTATAAACATAAGGACAGATAAGCAGTCAGCTCTACTAGAAGATTTATGACCCATTTCTGTCTTTGATAAATATGATCAATGAAGAGTAAGACCATTTATTATTTGAGCAATATAATTAAGATAATTTGAAAAGTTCATAATAGACAAAACCCTCCAAAAAGCTTATTCTCATTTCCAAAAGAAAAAATTACAGACATTATATTTAATTACTAGTCCCTAGAAATAATATTAAGCATAAAATACAGAGTAAACCACTAACTACAATTGGGAAATTCAAAATGCTGTCCCCAAGTGCTGTTCAACCTCATAGGAAATACAAACTAGAGTTATTAATTGGAAAATAAAAGCTTTAAATATTAGCAAACTGTATAGGCTTTAGAATCAAAGACATTTTATATGCACCTTCCAACTCATAAGCCGCCTGAAAGCGTAAATCCGCCGGACTGATTTCAAATGGCCAAATGAACCCATAATTGTTTTCTGCAGACCTGCTCCTCCCACGGTCTTCCCTGTCCTAGAAAATGGCATCATCGTAGGCTCAATTGTCCAAGTCGAAGGTTAGAAGGCATCCTTGGCCTACCTCTTACCCTTACACGTCATCAGCACTACCGCCCGAACATACGCTGAATTCAGTTACTTACCTGTCTCCCCACCTCAGCCGTGTCCGGGCTAATATCATCTCCCAGCTGGACCATCTCATACAGGCCCCTCCCTGCTTCCCTGCTTCTGTCTTTTCCACCTTTTGATTCCTTCCCCATACAAAAGCCACAGTGACCTTTTTAAAACGTAAGTCAGATCATTTTATGCTCACGCTTAAAACCCACCAATGGCTTTCCATCGCACATCTCGTAAATGTGCCTGTGTAACTGAATGGCATCCGGAAAAGCCTCGAAGCTGTGGGATCAGCAAGACTGTTTTCAAGACTCCCCCGATCCATAGAATCACCTGGAGAGAGCTTGTTAAAAAAACTAGATTCCCAGGCCACTATCATGAGGATTCTAATTAGATGTTGTGGAAGTGTGTGTCTTAACAAGTACCCTGAGGTGTGAGACACACGGAGGAAGTCAGTTAAGGGTCTGATGGAAACTCAGGGAACACTGAAAATGCATACAGGAAATGTATACAGGAATGTACCTTGCGGGAGTAATTCAGGAAATGTATTACACAGGTGAACGCAGATCTGAGATGCCAAAGGAGGGAGAGTAAGACCACCCAGAAAGCCGTAACATCAGGTGGGTCCCTCCTCTCCCAGGACAGAGGGAGGAGGTGGTGGTGGTGGAAAACACGCACCAGGTCACCTGGAAGGAACCAGAACCGCAGAGGCCTCTTGGGCAGCCACGGAGGAGATCCTCCCTCCGTGGAGTGGAGTCGCTCACGCAGACAGGGATTGTGGGAGAGACACCTGGAGCCTCCTTCGAGGTTCTCCAGCCTCCCTCCAGTGCTTCCTGTTGGCCAGGCCCAGCTGGGAGCCACGTGACCCGGAACTCTCCAGAGCAGAGCAGAGACAGGAGAACAAACGGACACAACTGCACGCAGGCTCAGTACCTGTATTGTGAGTGTGGATACCACATCACACCCTCGTTAAAATACCGCAGAGGCCTGGCCCGAAGGGTACGAAAGCCAATTGTTACTGTTAAATTCTTTTAAGGGAAAAATCTCCATTTAAGTCTCCTATTCTCCCATTCTGGGGCAAATTGTGAATAATGGATTGCCCTTCGTGTAAATGATGCCTTCTAAGAGGGTGTGTGGGTGCCAGGGGACCCTGAATGCAGAGTCTAAAACCTACGTTACGTGGGACAGCGGGAAGCCAGAGAAACGCGTACACATCCGTAGTGGACAGGCCAACAGAAGCCCGGAAGAGCCGATTAGTTAGCCAATGATTCGCATGTTACGTATTCGTACAATAAATTTGATGACCAGTCCCCAGATTTAGACAGTTTCCTAATAAGACTCCGTGTCAGTAGTATTTTCAGAGTGAAGTTTGGGGTGAGGAGAAAGCAATTTAGCTGTAATGGCAAAAACAAAAACAAAACAGTGTATTTTTTACCTAGCGACGAAAGAAACACTTTCTTTCAAAAGCCATCATGCCACTGCACTTAATATTTTTGTTAACATCACACACTCGGGCTGATGAAAATAAGTGTATTGAGAATATTGCCCCTTCAGCTGAGTTGAAGGAAAAAAAAAAAAAAAACCCAGAAAAGTCTCTGTCACCTCCTGTGCAAAGTCCAAGCACCTTAAAATCAAGTCTCTCAAGACCTGACGTCTGCCTGGTGCTTCAGCCTTTTTTCCATCTATTATCTGCCCAATATTCTGTGCTAGTTTATGTGGTCATTTACCTTCTTGTCTTTGTTCAGGCTTGCTGTCTCTCTCTGGAATGTTCTGATGTAGGGAATGTACCACATAATCTCCAGCTTCTGGCAAATTCCTCCTTATTCTTTAAAATTCATATCAAACCTCACATCCTCCAGTAAGCCTTCCCCATGTCACCGGTGCACATCCCTCCTTCCGTTGGGCTTCCATATTTAATGTACACACATACCTGTCAATTATACTTCCTTCAATGCATTTTCACTGCTAATGTGTCTTTATCTCTCATGAGATGATCAAGGATAATTTTTTTAACCTATCCTTCCATATCTACCACTTGCTCCTATGTTTGGCACATAATAGATGCTCAGTAAATATTTCTTGAGAAGATTTAATAGCGGCAATAGCTGAAACCGTGGTACCAAGTAAAAATCCAAGAGAAAGATAAATTTGCTTCTGATTTTCCTAAGTACTGTGATTTGAGAAACCAGGGTAAATTCACAAGAAAAAAATTAAATGATGGATTGTTTTATATTTTGTTCTTCAATGAACATCTCTGGTTAGATTCCATTTTCTTTGTCCATTTGCTCTCTTAATTTACCACGATAGCAAGCCTTCATCTAAAGTGGAGCGATTGTTTTCTCATTCTTACTCAGCTTCATATAAATAACAGTTAAGTTGAACCATGTAAAATCACTGTTTTGTAGGTCAAAAATGGTCAGATATTGGTAATTCCTGTGGTTCAACCTAAAGGATCGAGAGCTGGGTCTCTCTCCCTTGCGTCTGGTTACTATATTTTACACAGCACATGTAGTCTTGGTTCATTGTCTTAGTAATTTCTGTAGTTGGTAAAGCAACCACATACATTTTGTTACAGTAGAGGTACATGGAAGGAACCCAAGTGTCCATCGACAATAAATTCGTACAATAAGTTTGATGACCAGTCCCCAGATTTAGACAGTTTCCTAATAAGAAAGAAGGTGTGGTTTATATATAATGGAATATTGCTTGGCCACGAGAAAGAATTAAATCCTGCCATTTGTAACACCATGGATGGAACTGGAGAGTATTATGCTAAGGGAAATAAGTCAGGCAGAGAAAGACAGATATCCTATGTTTTCACTCAGCCCAAGTTTTCATCAGCCCAAGTGTGTGATGTGGAACTTGAGAAACTTAACAGAAGACCATGGGGGAAGGGAAGGGGAAAAATAGTTTCAAACAAAGAGGGAGGCAAATCGTAAGAGATTCTTAAATACAGAGAACAAACTGAGGGTTGATGGAGGGGTGGGGGAGAGGGGCAAATGGGTGATGGGCATTGAGGAGGGCACCTGTTGGGATGAACACTGGGTGTTGTACGTAAGTGATGAATCATGGGAATCTACTCCCAAAACCAAGAGCACACTGTATACACTGGTATGTTAGCTAACTTGACAATAAGTTATATTTTTTAATGTGGTATATACATAAAATGGAATGCTACTAAGCGATCAAAAAGAATGAAATTTTGCTATTTGGAATGATGTGGATTGAACTAGAAATAAATCAGAGAAAGAAAATACCATATGGTTTCACTTCTATGTGGAATTTAGGAAATAGAACAGATGAACTCGGGGGAAAAAGAGAGACAAACCATGAAACGGACTCTTAACAACAGAGAACAAACTGAGGGCTGTGGGAGGGGGATGGGCTAGATGTGTGATGGGCATAAAGGATGGCACTGGTTGAGATGAGCACTGGGTATTGTACAGAAGTGATGAACCACTGAATTCTACTCCTGAAACTGATATTACACTGTATGTTAACTAACTGGCATTTAAATAAAAACTTGAAACAAAAAAATAAATAATCTACGGTAAAAAAAAAAAAAAAATGGATGCGAGGGTGATCTGGCTACGACATCTGTCACCCCATTGATCACCAGGGTTGGTTTGGCTGATCTAGCCGGCTAGGCGGGTGTCCCCTCCCTCCCTCACTGCTCCAGGTGTGTCCCTCCGAAAGCTTCGCTCAGTCCAAGAAAATGACCTTCCCTGACAGAGGAGGATCATTCTTTAGTCAAGGGTATATGAGTGGCTGCAATTCCCTGCTAGAAACTCCAAACAAGTTCTCAAGGCACATAAAATAAATAAAGTAAAAATGGAATAGAATAAATAAAAT
>NW_024412417.1:39792802-39811509 GCF_014898765.1 Herpailurus yagouaroundi | reverse complement strand
TAGAATAAAATAAATAAAATAAAATGGGATAAATAAAACAAAATAAATAAAATAGAATAAAATAAAATGGAATAAAATAAGATGGAATAAAATAAATAAAATAGAATAAAATAAATAAAATAAAATGGAATAAATAAAAAAATAAATAGAATAAAATAAAATGGAATAAAATAAGTAAAATAAAATGGAATAAAATAAAATAAATAAAATAGAATAAAGTAAAATAGAATAAAATAAATAAAATGGAATAAAATAAATAAAATAAAATGAATAAAATAGAATAAAATAAAATGGAATAAAATATACATAACAAAATAAATAAAATAAGATGGAATAAAATAAATAAAATAGAATAAAATAAATTAAATAAAATGGAATAAATTAAATAAAATAAAATGAATAAAATAGAATAAAATAAAATGGAATAAAATATACAGAATAAAATAAATAAAATAAGATGGAATAAAATAAATAAAATAGAATAAAATAAAATAAAATGGAATAAAATAAATAAAATAAAAATAGAATAAATAAAATAAAATGGAATAAATAAAATAAAATAAAATAAAATAAAATAAAATAAAATAAAACAAAACAAAACAAAATAATAAAATAAGTAGAGGTAGATTGTCTCCGCGCTGAGTGCTGCCTCAGGAAGTCATGAGACGCCATCCCAGGGTACTGTGTCAGCAAAGACTGGAAAGTCGTCTGGCGGAAAAGCCTTAGGAGCGACTTCTGCCTTCTGTAGAGGAGACTTGGTTCCTACCTCCATGTCCGCTCCCAACTTTCAGCTGCACGAAATCACATGACTCTGTGCGAATTAAAGTAATATCACATCATTAAAATGTTAATTTGTACCTTTGTGCCTGGCCCACAATTGAGTTTTCAGGAAGCCGATTACATTTCCTTCTATGGATTCAGGAAACCATTAGTCCCCCTGATCTAATTTATTGAATATATTTTGGCCCTTGCAGCCGTCCATCAGTCATCCCTAAACACACTTAGTGCAAATGAATAAGATGGTTAATGTTAATGACCATCACTTCCTAGAGGAAGAACGATGCTGGTGCTGTGGGTGTGGTAGGAAGACAGTGGTCACTACTGCAGGACCTCGTGGTCCTCTGCTGGGGAAAGTCAGAGCTCATTGGAAGTGTTTTACCTGCTGTGAATATAAATACTGGCGTTAAGATGAATTTTGGCGTTGATATGAATGTTGGTGTTAATATTTTTCTTCGTGCTGCTTCCTTAGTTCCTTCTAACTTTTAAACTTAAAAGAATCTTTGGAACTAAATAAGCTGAAAGTCTCTCTTAAAAATAAGAAACACATTTAGATTCTGGTGCACAGCAAATTCCCTGTGAAGAGAAGTTCCAAATTTGTGATGCTATTTGCATCTCCATAAACACAGAGTATCTTTGTCTGAGCTTATTATGTGACAAATAACAGTGCTAGAAACGGGGTGTTTTAAGATTCATTATGCACATGCTCCCATTCTCTTTAGTGCGTTTACAACGTGAAGCAATACAAAATTTGTACTTTTGGCTCAAGAGCTTTGTTCTTAAAACTGACATTTTAATGATTTTTCACTAGCATTGGCCTTGTTTAGTGTAACTAAAATATTCAAAACAAGTTTTAAAAATGCAAAAGTGCCACGGCTCCCCAGGAACAGGTCTGAGATGGAGGGGAGCATGTGGGGTGCCTGTGAGCGGGAGGGAAGGGGCCAGGAGCAGGAAAGGGGAAAACCGAGCTGCCGTGGAGGCCCGACAAAGACCTCGGCCGACGCCCAGCGAGCTCTGCGCCTGACAAGGTCCTTTAGAGTTGTCCTGAGTCAGGCTTGGGGAGCAACCTTCGACCCCACAGTGATCAGAGAGAGTGGAACACAGGCTCCGGGTTCTCATACGTCCATAAGAGTACCAGGTCCCAGGCACGTCAAGGGAGCAGCAGAGAGTTCCAGAACCGAAAAGGCCACAGAGTCAAGGACTACAGGTGAATTAGGGGTAACTGGTGTGGATGGACGTCCTTCACCCCGAAGAAGAATCGGAAGCCCACCTATGCATTTGGGGCTCACTGTAATCATGTTCCCTTCAATTTAAATTACTTCAATTTAAATAAAATCAAACCTTCAGTAGCTCAGGTGCACTAACCATGTCTCAAATGTTCAGGAGCCCCATGTCGGAGAGCACAGAACACTTCCATTGTTGCAGAAGATTCTAGTGGACACTATGCTCTCTCTGCACAACCGTGTCTCCCAGAGATGCGTCGGTCTCCCTCAGACACTGCAGGAGGAAGGTGCCAGTTCCCAACACCCTAACATTTATGGCCTCTCTCTGCTCCCCTTGACTGGAGATGTCTGTTTAGCCCCTCGTATCGATCTTTTCCTTCGTCTTTGATATTAATAAGGTTTAACAAGCCAGAACTGGACTCAACAGCACCTAAAAAGTGTTTCCGTCTCGTTAAGGATGGGCCAGGAAGGAGGGGGAAATATTTGAATCCATCACACTAATTCTGTTAAAGAAAAGGACAAAAACCAGTTAAGTTTTTGTATTCAAAGAGTGTTAACATTCATACCTTACCGTCGTTAACCTCCGAAAATACAGCATCAGTCATTAGCCGGTGAGAAATGCCCGGAAAACAAAATTATGACATTAATATATTTTAAAACATAGCAAATAAAGCATTTTAGGATTAACCTCCTCCCCCCAAAACCTGTGTTTGACGATGATAGAATCTGCTTCATTGGGCAGACCTTTCCATGAATTACCTCCTTTAAGTATTCAGTAAATATCGCACTGGTGGCTTGAGTTGCTGATTCCCCCACAGTATTCTACAAGTTTGTGTTCTGCCGACTACCCCTCATTCGTCTGTGGTCCTTGACTGTGTGGCCTCTTCGGTTCTGGAACTCTCTCTTTGAAAATGTCTCCGGACAAACTTCTGGACCTGAAATTTAGCGTCTTTAGTATGCGCAGTGTCCATTGTTCCTTCCTTCCAGAGTCTCAGCAAAAGTCTGGCCATTGCACACGCCAGGTATTTTTCCTGGTCGGGTGTCCAGTACATAGGTTGAAATGTGTCATTTCGGCAGATCTTTCCCTTCTGCATAAACACATAAACACGGATTGAATTGTTGTCAAATGTGATAGATAAATATACTCTGCACTATCTAAAACACTGGTTCTTAGGGGCACCTGGGTGGCTCAGTCAGTTGAGCATCCGACTTGGGCTCAGGTCATGATCTTGTGGCTCGTGAGTTCGAGCCCCACATTGGGCTTGCTGCTGTCCCCTCAAGAGCCTGCTTCAGATCTTCTGTCCTCCTCTCTCTCTCTCTCTCTCTCTCTCTCTGCCCCTAATGGGAAACCGATGACCCGGTCTATTAATTTGGTTAATTGGCCAGCACCCTGATGCAGAAGTTGGGTAAAGATTGAATTGGAGAATCTGGTTTAGAATTGAGGCTACCTCGGGGCTTCCGATTCGCTTCCCAAACGGAGATGGTGAGTGCAGCCTGCCCGAGCCAGCAGGTGGGGGTAGGAGTGGTGACCAGACCCTCACAGCCCAAGCCTAGTCTGTGTCCTCATGGATCCTCTCACTGCTGGGCAGCAAGTGAAGTCTCCGGCCCAACAGAGGAAGGGCAGCAGGTGTCCCTCACCTGCAGGGGAACGACCCTGCCCACCGGTGAGATGGGGCCAGTCAACGAAGCACTTCCTCCCCAAAGAAAGGGAAATGATTAGGATGATTAGGATGGAGAGAGGAATGTACATGCTCCAGATCTTTCTCCTCCCTGGAAATAAAAGGCCGGAGCGCCTGGGTGACTCAGTCAGTGAAACGTTGGACTTGAGCTCACGTCATGATCTCTCCCCATTCATGAGTTTGAGCCCCGCATCGGGCTCTGTGCTGACAGCTCAGAACCTGCAGCCTGCTTCTGATTCTGTGTCTCCCTCTCTCTCTGCACACCCCCTCCACCCCGCCCCGGCTCATGCTCTGCCTCTTGTAAAAAAAAAAAAAAAAAAGGACGAAGAAGAAAGAAAGGAAAGAAAAGGCAGAAGCCCCCATCCTGATCAGCAGACCAAAACAACATGAGGAGAGTTCCTTCTCTCTGCCTATAAATAATCCTTGTCTTATAGTTATACTGGGAGGTGGGGGTGAAATAAAACACATGAACTGCCTAGGATAGGCAGGCATGTGTCCAGCATGGTGTCGGGGTCTAGTAAGTGGCCACCTGTTCTCTTCCGCCCCCATAGTCTTAGATCTTTGAGCTTTCTAGTAGGAGGTGCTGGGTGCGAATAATCTTCATTGAATCAAATCAGTCAGTTTTATTTATTGAGACCTCAACATGCTTAGCACTGAGCTTATTTGGCTTAGAAGAAGTGGAAGAAGGAGCGCCTGGGCGGCTCAGTCAATCGAGCGTCCGACTCTTGATTTCAGCTCAGGTCACGATCTCACAGGTTCGTGAGTTCTAGCCCCGCCTCGGGCTCTGCACTGACAGCGTGAGGTCTGCTTGGGATTCTCTCTCTCCCTCTCTCTCTGCCCCTCCCCCCCCAATAAATAAATAACCTTGAAACAAAAAAGTGGAAGAATTACAGAACTTTTCATACCCAAAGGGGCCTTTGAGCTCATATCTCATCCCTTCATTTTATGAAGGATGACCTGGGGGTCCATTGTGCTGGGAAGGGAGGGATTCGAACCTCCAGCTCAGCCTGCTTTCCACTGCAACACATGCCAGGTGGAGGTGGAGGAGGGGAGCTGTTCAGAGGCAGTGTCTCAAGCACGCCTAAATCCCCACCACCCCAAGCAGTGTTTGGCAGGTTTCTGGCTCTCAGAAAATATCTGTTATGTGAATTAATTCACCATATCCCCCCTGCTTGGCCTTTGGCAAATGAAGGATAGCTTGTGGCTTTGCAAGACAGACCCAGTCTGTGATATAACTTTCTCATACCGCATGCAGGGGCTTACAGTTAGACTCTTTCAAGGCGTACGTAGCAAAACTTAAAATGTTGTATATTTTTGAGGATATGTCCAAGACTAATGCACCACTCAGTGTGTGTTATATTTTTATTTTAGGTAGACGAAGTCATCACAGGTTGGCAACAAACGTCAGAGTCTGGGACGAGTCCCTCGGACAGCAGCAGAGAGCACACAAACCAAAGGTACCACCTCCCCAGCCATCGGAAGCTTCCTTATAGTTCTCTTCATTGTCATTTGGTGGCTAGAATGCACCTTCCTCAAAGATACAGTTATTTAGCATTTACAGATGATTCACGCTGTGAATGTTCATGTCTATTCCCAAAACTTAGACTCTGGATTTATAGGGCTCTTGATCCCTAAAAAACAAATCTGTGGGCATACAGGCCCCAATTTCTTGTGTCAATAATGGTGAGAGTGGTGAGGTCAACACCAACGACTGCTAACATCTACTGAGCACTTACTATGTATCAGGCAGTATCGTGTGTACTTCACCCATAGTAACACACTTAATCCTCACCATTTTTATCCTCGGTTTACAGATGGGCAAAATGAGGGAGAGAAGTTTAGAATGTCTGAAGGTCTGGGGGCGCCTGACTGGCTCAGTCGGTTAAACGTCCAACTTCGGCTTCAGGTCATGATCTCGCGGTTCGTGGGTTCGAGCCCCACGTGAGGCTCTGTGCTGCCAGCTTAGAGCCTGGAGCCTGCTTGGGAGTCTGTGCCTCCCTGTCTCTCTCTGCCCCTCCCCTGCTCGTGCTCTGTCTCTCCCTCTGAAAAATAAGTAAACATTAAAAAAAATTAGAATGCCTGAAGGTCAGGTAGTCTTGACACGTTGGGACAGCCCTGCTGAGCCCTCGTCGAATGCTGCTCACGCTACCCTTTCATGGCTCGGATGTCACTTCATAGCTTCTAAAGCTCTCAGGGTTGCCAGGACCAAGAGTCCCCACCATGTGCCCTCCCGCCCACCTCCTACCCCCAGATCATCTGCGAGCCTCTGGTTCAGCTTCTTCCACACCAGGACCCCTCCCGCTCTCCGTACTCCCCCGGTGACAGGAAGCCTCTCCTCATTCCTAACTGAAGATCCTGGCAGTGCCTCCTGAATGCCCTCAGAACGAAGCTCAGCACCCGTGACCAGTGGCATCCCTTCAAGCATTTGGGACAAAGCTCTCGTTATTTCAGTGCTTCCTTCGAATGCACAATCCCGGGCCTTTCGACTTTCCTTCCACTTGTCGTGATTTCCAGACTGTTACCGTCCAGATGGCAAAATCTATTTTGAACCGAGGCAAACTATCTTTGTGATACAAATGTATATGCTGAAATTATCATTACAAAAATACCTGAACGAGAGCTATATTTATGTCTTGCATAATAGAAGCCGTCAGGCATTCATAACATCCCGAGTCAACTGTGGAAGTTTTGTGGACTTTCGAACGTGGGCTTTGTTTGAACGACGGGTACGGAGTTGAATTCCTTCTGAAAGCTGGGTTGCTGGTTTTAACCTTGGAGACCAGTTGGTCTCCTATTTCCCAGATTAGTGTAATTTACAGAGGTTCAAGGGTATTCTGCTAGCATGAATATTCATGGTCATAATTACCCCCCAGCAGCATCCACACATGAAAGGAGTGTGACTCCTGTTTGTGAAGGATCAGGGAGGGGCAGCCAGTGTGGAAGCTGGTCTTTAGACCCCGGGAAAATCCCCATTACGGTGATGACATTTGAGGACTAGAGATGTCTTAGCACAATTCTTTATGGTAGTACTTCCTACGGTCTGTTTGCAAAGCCGTTTTCATTTTTGAATTTTTTTTTAATGTTTATTTATTCCTGAGACAGAGAGAGACAGAGCATGAGTGGGGGAGGGGCAGAGAGAGAGGGAGACACGGAATCTGAAACAGGCTCCAGGCTCCGAGCTGTCGGCACAGAGCCCGACGCGGGGCTCGAACTCACGGACCATGAGATCGTGACCTGAGCTGAAGTCGGACGCTTAACCGACTGAGCCACCCAGGCGCCCTGTAAAGCTGTTTTCATTTTTGTTACTGAGAAGTAATCACCTTGCAGCCACACTTAACATGTCTGTGTGAAGGTTGTTTGCGTGCTCCTTAGTCATTGACGGACTTGGACCATCCACACCACCTCAGCCTCTGGCTGGGCGATCCCGTGAACTAAGAAGGCCGCACGTGGGAATGAGGTCAGGCAGGTTGTCAGTTTGAGGGACGGGAAGACGGTAGGCACGGTGATACGCCGGGAGGGCCACAAGAGGCCCATCGATCCTTTCGTAGCCAGAGCGGCCCTTTCCTCATGCTGTGGAGACAGAGTGACCGGAGGGGAAGATCAGTGGAGTAAGGTTCCGTTCCTTGGGACCGGAGGAGATCGTGTCTTGTGGGGCAGGTCACCGATGCCGTGAACTCTTGTGGTCCTGTGACACTGTATGTATGATCAGGGAGGGACACATACCTCACTCGGGATGGGTTTGTTGAGTGCCGAGTGCCTCCTCCGTGCTACATGATACTATCCATCACCTATCTTTCATCTTCAAAATAACCACAAGAGAAATCCTGTTATTCCTAATGGACTGAGTCTCAAAGAAATTAATCTGCCCAAGATCATAAAGTAGAGCCAGAGTGATAAATTTGGGCCCCTTCTTTGGCTCATCTTCCTCCTCTCTTCACGAGGTCTTTTCTTTTTTTTAGTAGACTTTCTTCTTTAAAGCAATTTTAGGGTCACAGAAAACTTGAACGAAAAGCACAGGAATTTTCCATATATCCACTGCCCCCACTCATTACACAGTCTCCCCCATTATCCCCATCCCCCCACGAAGGTGGCACATTTATTACAACTGATAAATCTACATTGACAACATGTCGTTATCACCCAACGTTCATAGCGGGCATTAGCGTTCAAAGTTGGTGTTATTCATTCCCTGGACTTGGACAAATGCATTTCCATGACGACACATGGTCTGGAGCCTCTTTCCGTTCGTGTATTTGCCATCTGCACATCTTCCCTGGTGACGTTGTCTGTGAAGATCCTTGGCCCTTCTTTCAATCACACGGCTTTCTTACCGTTGCATTCGAAGAGGGTTTTTTGGTATGTTTTGGATAACAGCTGTTCATCGGATGTTTTCTCCCAGTTTGTGGCTTGTCTTGTCATTCTCCCAAAATTGTCTTTCATGGAGCAGAAGTTTGTAAATTTAACGAAATCCAGCTCGCCAACGACTTCTTTCAGGGCTCGTGCCTTTGCTGCTGTATCTAAAACGGCATCGCCCGCCCCCAGGGTCAGTCAGCTCTTTTCCTGTGCTCCCTTCTGTGAGTTTTGCAGTCTTGCCTTTTGTGTTTAGGCCAGTGATCCATTTTGAGTTACTTCTTGGGAAGGCCGCAGGTTTATGTCTAAATTCATTTAAAATATACACATACTGGGGACACCCGGGTGGCTCAGTCGGTTAAGCATCCCACTTCAACTCAGGTCATGATCTTGCGGTTCATGAGTTCGAGCCCCATATCAGGCTCTGTGCTGACAGCTCAGAGCCTGGAGCCTGCTTCGGATTCTGTGTCTTCCCTCTCTTTCTCTCTCTGCCCCTCCCCCACTCGGGCTCCCCCTCCCTCCCTCTCTCTTCTCTCTCTCTCTCTCACGAATAAACACTAAAAAAATTTTTTTTTAATATACACATACTGTATTACTTTTCTTAGGTGTGTGATGTTTTGATGCTATCATAACTATGCTTTTGTTGCTAGGATATAGATTTGCAATTAATGTTTTACCGTGGTAAAATACATATTGCATCAAATTCATCGTCTCGAGTATTAAAAAGTGTACAACTTTTTTGGGGGGCGCCTGGGTGGCTCAGTCGGTTAAGCATCTGACTTCAGCTCAGGTCACGATCTCATGGTCCGTGAGTTCGAGCCCCGCGTCGGGCTCTGGGCTGATGGCTCAGAGCCTGGAGCCTGCTTCCCATTCTGTGTCTCCTTCTCTCTCTGCCCCTCCCCCGTTCATGCTCTGTCTCTCTCTGTCTCAAAAATAAATAAACGTTAAAAAAAAAATTAAAAAAAATGTACAACTTTTTAATGGGATTCAGGATATTCACAGTGTTTGTATCACCCCCACCACGTAACTCACTTTTGTGTTTGATTTTGTACCCAGCAGCCTTGCTGATCTGTCTTACTATTTTATTCATTTGTTAGTTGTTTTGGATTTTCTGTCTACCTACAGAGAATGTGGAGTTTCTTTCTCCCTAATCCTGTTCCTTTTGTTTTCCTGCCTTAGTGCATAGGGAAAGGCACCAGGACGGAGTGGGAGGGAGGTGACAGCAACCGTCTCTGTCTTCTTGCCGATCCCAGAGGAAAAGTTCAACATTATAGTATTAAGTCTGAAGCATTTCCTTGGTTTCATAATCCGTGCTGTCGTATTCAAAATCTGAAGTTTCTCGTCTCTATTCGCGTTCTTGTTGCTTCTGCCGGTTCTCACGCTAAGTGCCCTTTTTCCTTGAGTGCTTGTTCGTTTTTCCTACAAGCTGCCCGAATTGCCTTAGAAGATAGTCTAGGGGCTTCTCAGAGGCCCGAAAAGTGCTCACCCGGGGAGCGTTGGCCTGCGCTCTGGGGCAGACGCTACCTGAGGACCCTGCCCGTTCGGAACCACTTTACGCTAAATTCAAGGTGGCTGGGTTTTAACTGTGGCCGCTGTAAACCCGTGGAAACCCCAGCTGTGGTGACAGCCCAGCCCTTCTGTGTCCTACTTCCCTCACAGTGCCTGCGGGGGCAGGCACAGCGGGTTTACTGTTCATTCACTCTTACGCGAGAGCGAAGCCTTCTAGGGGAGAGGGCGTCCCGTCACTGTGCACCTGGCATGCTCAGGACCTTGACCTCTGTTCCCAGATTCCGCAAGGCCAGCAAGACCAAAGCACCACTTTAGGGGCTCAGCAAATGCCCTCAGGCCAAAGGTGGCTTCAGGGACCCACTTCCTCTCTGGTCCCTCCTTTTACTGAATCCTGCCCTCATGGTTCCTTATCATCTTATCACATCTTTCCTGATCTCCCGAGGGTTTTCAGTGGGAGGTGGGAATCTTTGGTCCATGTATGCTAGCCCACCATATTACCAGATGAAAGTTCTTTCCTTGTGTTCTTTAGTAGAAGGACTCAATCTCTGATGTGTTATGCCTGGTGATTTTAGTCTTTTTTTTTTTTTCTTTCTTCCACCGTTGATGAAAATATTCCTTTTGCCCAACCGGTCATTCTGACTAGACTCCAGAGGTTCTGGCCCTGACAGACAGGTGGTGGGTAAAACAGTCACGTCGGGTGCCTGACATTAAGGGAGGAAACAGTAGGGGAGAAAAGGCCCTCTCCTCTTTATTTTGGGATTAGTGTGATCCTTTGGGGCTCCTGGCCTTATGGGCTCACTGTTTATTACCCGGAGACTCATGACCGATTCAAGTCCTGCGTGCAGATTACTCCTCACAACATCTGATGTGGGTGAGCCGCGGAGAACTGCATCTGGGCTGAGTTCACTCTTTATTACGAAGATCCAGACGTTATGGCCCGAGAGATACATGCCTGGACTTCCAGGCATGAGGAGAGACGCTGCTTCTCCTCAAAGTCAACATAATTATAACAGTTGAGTTTCGCTATTTACTTGATTAAGCCATAGATATGGCAGCCTTTTAAACAAGAGCACAGTAATTAAAAAGCAGAGCCATATTTAATAATGACTGTAATATAGGTCTTCAAAAACTAGAATTTCCTTCAGAGTTTACAGTGTACTATCTGGGTCTTCGGAAAATTTACACTTTATACTCTTCGTATACATGATACTTTCCTTCAGCGGGTCCATGTGCATTAGTCAAAATTCTGAGAAGAATTGAAACCTCAAGTGCCTTCAAGGGCTAAGTGGCTGACAGAAAGGAGGGGGGATGGGCCGTAAGAACAACAGAGGGTTCACACTTCCCAGAGAAAGTCGGACCCCCCCCTCCTCCCAATACCTTGTGTATGTTGCCTAAATTTGGTCTCAGGACATCAGTGTGGGGCTCCCGGATGAGACCGACCGTGATTCTCTTTGGGTCAGAGACAGTTTCTGATTTAATTTCGTGATTGCACCGTAGTAGAGTATTTTTTTTTTTGTTATTTAACAAGTATTCACAAATGCTATATGCCAAAGATGAAAAAGACAATATAATTGCTTCAAGAATGCTGGTTCTAATGGGGAGAACAGATCAGTAATGAGACGATTACATGATAATGTGATAAATGTTCTATTCGAGCTCTCTGCTGCACTGTTAGATGTCACCAGGAAACGTCCTATTTGCACAGACCATGGGATTTCTGGTGTCTAGAATCTGGGAGGCACTTAATGTATTCCGTTGAATGCCTGGCCGGGTGACCAGGGCAGTGATTCCAAAATAATTTGACTGATTATCAGTATCCCTGGGGGATAGGTGGGGGGGGGGGGGGCTTTATATAAATGCAAAGTACTGGGCCCCATCCCCAGGCCTACAGATCAAAATTGACAGGGCGGCAGCCCAATGACCCGTATTATCTAGAATTTTCTAATGACGGCAATACGGGAATCTTTCTTGTTCTGTTTCCACATAGCCATTGCCGAAAGAACTGGGTGCCGACAGCAGGGGTGGGATCTTGTGGGGGAAACTGGTGGGCGGAGATTTCTAGGCACCTGAATTTATACAAACGCCCCTGCAAAAGCACACAGGCTGGATTGTCTGCATCACCAGGAGGCTGATTAGCTACATTGAGCCTACATAAGACCTGCCTACAGGGATTCTACTGTTGACCCTGGCTGCGGAGATTGCCTGCTGTAGCATCATTTAAGGATTCTCAGGTGCAGGGCACCTGGCTGGCTAGTAGAGCACGCATTGCTTGATCATAGGGTTGTAAGTTCGAGCCCCACATCGGGTGTAGGGATTACTTAAAAATCTTGAAAAAAAAATATTCTCAGGTGAACAGAGCCTCTCAGCCGACCTCCCCTCCAGCTGCCCATGCATCAGCACTTTACTTCCCCACAGGTCAGACTCTTGCTTCCACAAGGTTCCGAGCTACTTGAAACCCAGGACAGTCTCTTACTATTATCTCCATGCTCTAAGGAGAGCACTTGCCCATGTTTGCTGAATGAATGAATGAATGAATGAATGAACGAGTTGAGTCTAGTTGAAATTTAATTTAAAATGACATCTCTCAATTTCCTCTTGCCTTTTTTTTTTTTTTCTGTTGTAGAAGCAAGCGAATTGAGAAATTAGAAGTAGATCCTAGCAAGCGTTCCTTCCCTGATGTGGCTAACATAGTTCAAGAGAAAAACCCCACGCCCCGAAGAGTTCGATCTGAACCCAAAATTATACCAAGTGAGGAAGCTCCAGACTTTGAAGATAACCCTGAAGTGCCCCCATTGATCTGAAACATCAGGCCAGGTGGACGGACCCACCCGATCCCGTTTTCCTCAGTGCACAGTGCGTAGTATGCCACGTTTGGGGTAAACACAGAGTTATTTGTCACCATCACTACTCCAGTGTCTCACTTCTACTTTATGCAGTAATATTCTTACACCAGTTTGACGTTCAAGTGCATACCTTAACATGCTACAGCTCATTTGCCTATAATAAAATGTTGGCTAGGGCAAACGTTCAGTGAATCATAGAACTCTTACATTAAGACGCTGATTTTTAATCACAGAACTGCTTGCTAATGCAGAGAGACGAAGTCAAAGATAAAAGGACTGATTATTAAATCGGTGCTTCAGCAAATTGGTCAAGCTCAGAAGTTAAAACTGTAATTTCAGATCAAATCGGAATGCTCTAATATGATTTTAGCGGTGTTTCAATTTTCTTCTCGTGATTACTGGTGGTAATGCCTGGGGTGAGGAGGAGGAGAGCTGGCAGGAGTAGGAAGCGAAAGCCGTTAAGGCTGTAGGTACGGGCTTGACATCTGCAAAACGAGAGGGAAGCAGGTGGAAGTCTAGTGGGCTAAATAGAGCCTGGGAAGGCAGCACGCAGCTCGGAGAAGACAGGCGCTCTAGTGCAGGATTGTCCACAGAGGACGAGCCCGTTGGGTCAAGACGGTCGAGCCCAGCTACCCCCTGGCCACACTCAGTCCTTGACTGGGAGCCACCTGCCCAGAGAGTGGTGGCCGCAGTGGGAGACTTGGGGTGCTCTGCGCACGTCGTGCGGGTTCTCTCTTGGGGACAGCTGAGCAGGGTGCCTCTATCGTCCAGAAGAAGGTCACAGCAGCTCTACCAGCCTTGAGGAGGTTGCCATGAGGGCTCATGAGAAAGAGGAAGGTGCTCTTCGGTGCTGGAGGAAAGGAGACCCACCTTACCTAGGGGAAGAGAGTTTAGCAAAGCTGTTGCCCAGGGTAACATGGAAACATTGTAAGTGTACCCTCTGCCCTCATAGGTTTAGGGAAGGAGATTTCCATGTAGAATGCCAAAGTCTCCACTAGTGCCTTTAGCCGCAAGGCAAAAGACGCAAATAATTCGTCCATTTTTAAGCAGCGTTTAGAGGAAATATAAAGGAACTAAATTGGCTAGGTTCAAAATAAAACTTTCCCCTCCCAGTCTCTCCCCAGCCGAAATACAAACAGCCTCACCCTGACCGTGGACCACATTGCTGTTCTGGGTCTCCAAGGAATTACCATCCGTTCAGAGTTAGTGTCCCATAATGCCTGAAGACTCTGTTTGTTAATGCACAGTCATCTGGGGTAAGCGCAAGGCCCCTTTGCAGCAGGCCAGGTGGGAGATGCACAGTATAAAATCTGGACAGTGTGGCAGGGATCGCCAGTGAGATCCAAGCATGAGACAGTGAGCCTTGTGGAATCCTGGGGGAGGAGTGTCCTAAAAACCTAGAACAGCGAGTGCAAGGGCCTGGGATGGCACGAGGTTTCAGGAATAGCCAGAAAGCCAGTGGGACTGGAGCAGGCTGAACAAGGCAGAGTATCAGAGAAGGGAGAGCCAATGGAGAGCCGGGCCCAACCATGCTTGACCTAAAAAGACACGCCTACAGCTGGGAAATTCGCACCGCTCCCGAGAGAGCATCTTTGGATTTCATAGTGTTGCGTTTTTGGTCTTTTGCCCAATGTTTCCCTAGACTCATTTCATTTCCGATCTTCAGAGAAATCCTCTCAACTAAGCATTTGCTCATTCTTCGTTCAGTAGGCATGTGCCTCCCGTGGACCAAGTGTGGGGAGAATAATGGTGGACCAAAGGAAACAGGCCTTGGGTTTCACTGAGCGTATTTTTCTGTGATGCAGACAAATGTGAATCGATTGCACGAGCAAACTAAGCTAACTCTTCTGAACTCACTCTCGCATTTTAGGACTGAGGCCCCTAAACACCAGGTGGCTTGCCCTAAGATGGCTTAACAGTATGTTAGAATGGGATCGTCTCTAGGTCGCTTTGGACTCGGTGTCCCCCTTGGAAGGCTTTTCCCTCCCCAAGCGAATGGGACTATTCACATGCCGATGTTTTCAAAGAAGATAGATGCAAACCAACTTCGTGAATCTTAAAGCTACTCACTCCCTTGGGAAATATGCAAAGAGGTGTGAGGGTAGAAAGGCTTTGTGGCGGATGATGTCTTTGGGGGTCATGAGCTCTAAGACCCTTGGGCAGGGCCCGTGCCGTGTCCTCACTTGGATCCTGCTGAGTGTGGCTTCCGGGGGACTTTGGGGTGAAGAAGGACGAACACATGTCTTTGGAGGGAGCTGTTACCTTTCTGTGAGCTCTGCCTCCGACTCGGCGTTCCTCCTTTGTAGCCCAAACTTCGTGAGATGACTTTCACAGGATTGCACCGGGGAGCTTTGAAGAGTGTTTCCTGAAGCTGGGGACGCGCAGGCTGGTGCCCGACTCGTGCCTGAGAAACCTGAAGCCCACGATGGGCCGGAGTCCCATCCTGCCGGGAGAATCACCCCTGGGCGCAGAGAAAAGCTGTGCCACAGGAGTGGGGAATGTGGCCCTCTCCCAAGGCTGGCTGGGGGCAGGACGCCCGAGCCTTTGCTAAGGACCAGATGTGGGGTGGCGTGGGTGCTGTCCATGTGGGCTGCCCCGAGGGGTGAGGAGCCCAGGCAGGAGGCTGGAGGCCTGCTGCTGTGTGCGAGGCTGAGGAAAGAAGCTGGGAGGACTGGCCAGAATCCGGGTCGTAGGAGAAGGGCAACCCGGGAGGCTCTGCAGAGTCCATGAAAAGGCCTCAAGAGGCAGAAACGTCCGCTTCACCTATCCCCTCGGCTGGCAGGGCAGGAAGCCTGACCGAGCCGTGTGGTGACCATCTTACCTGCACCTGGCAGCTCCTGACCTTGGACTTGAATGGGTAAAGAGAGGGACTGGCCACCTGGCCACAGAGAGACAGCCAAGGACAGGGACGAGCTGGGGGAATAATGCCTTGACCTTACTTTCCTCCTTCCCTCCAATCTCTTGCTAGGGTCTCCCACCGGCCAAACACAACCAGAGGCAAGGAGCAAGGGGGCCTGTCAGTGTGGCCCTTAGAGGTCCCATTCCCAGGGTCCACCCTGTGGTAGAGGGCGCAATGAACTGAGCTGACACACTCCCTCTCGCCTCTCTGCCCTCACCCCCCCCCCCCCGCCCTCCGGGACTCAGGGACGGAGCAGGAGAGCCAGGAGTCCCGCTGAGACGCAGAGGAGCAGGGTGAGAGGACGGCCACACGTCCCCTCTTCTTCAGCTGTGGTTTCCAACCTAAGCAGCCGGGGACCCTGGCAGGGGAGGGAGAGGAGTGGAAAACGTTCATGCCAGGTAGGGGACTGTCACGGGGGACAGTCTCATTACCGAGTAGGGACTGAGCGCCAAAGGGTCATCTGTTCCCCCTGAGCAGGAGGAAACACCCTAGGACCTGCCTGCATGTTCCTCCAGGGCAGGTGAGGGCCGCGGAGGAAGGAAGGAAGGGGAAAGGCAGAGCGGGAGGCGTGAATGCGTTGTTTCGATCACTGCTGCGAGGTGAGGTGAGCATTCAGCGTTAGGTTCGTGCGAGTGATGGCCCGCAGTTCCAGGGTGGGTGCTCTGGTTCCCTGCAGATTCTCCCTGTGCCCATTTCTTTTTTTATAATTTTTTAAATGTTTATTTTTGAGAGAGAGAGAGAGAGACACAGAGCATGAGTGAGGGAGGGGCAGCGAGAGAGGGAGACAGAATCGGAAGCAGGCTCCAGGCTCTGAGCTGTCAGCACAGAGCCCGACGCGGGGCTCGAACCCGTGAATGGCGAGATCATGACGTGAGCCGCAGTCAGACGCCCAGCCGACTGAGCCACGCAGGCGCCCTCCCTGCGCCCATTTCTACCTTGCGAAGGCTCATGGCTATGCACCCACATCAGTTTCTGCAGGGCCAGGACGGGCCCCAGGAGAGAGAAAACCTTGCCCCCCCAACCCGGTGGGGGGCCAGCTTCGGGTCCCGATGCCCAGATGCTCTCCAGTCCACGAACTCTTCCTCCTGCTTCTCTTTTTAGGTGTCACTGAGCAGCAAGAACTGTCCCTTCTCCACCATCATGTCCCACCGTTCCCTGCACGGCTGTCCCCGTCTCTGCCTCCTGCTCCCCTCAGCAGGTCCCCCCGCAAACGAGTGGCCCGTGAATGGCCGGAGGCTGCTGACCGTGGCCGTCACGGGGGGGGCGGGGTGGTGAGCACTGCTCCGGCCGCAGGGTCTGGGCGACAGCGCCCTCCTTCCCCTCGCACGGGCGGCTGCCCTCCGCGTGACGGCTGGGGCTTCACCGCGGCGTGTGTCTGTCACCATTTCGCAGTCTGTCACAGCTTGCCTGACACATTTGGATGGAAAGTGCTAGCCCGTCTCCAGTTGACGCCTGTCAGGCCAACGTGTCTGGCACTCCTGGAGCAGACCTTTGCCAAAAGCAGCTGTTCTTTTCCAAGTTCGCTCCCTAACTTTTGCGCCTCTCATTTGGTCTGGCGCTTTCCTCGTGTTAGAGATCAGCCTCGGTCGGCCCTTCGCTCGGTGGACATTTACGAAGCACCTGCTAGGTGCAAGGAGCCATACCGGGTGCCAGGGAAAGTTCTCCTCTGAGAGCCCACTCTCCCGGTTCTCCGTCCAGTCATCGCATGAGGCTGCTACCCAGGGGACCCCTTCGGCCCCATCCTCTTCCCCGTGTGTCTGTCCCACCCCGTCCTGGGACGCTTGGGCCCGTTCCTGTGGCTTCCATGCCAGCTCCAGGCTGACGCTCCTGAAATCCCCCTTCCAGGCCCTCGACGCCTTCCTGAAGGTCACCCGACTCCTCCTGCTCCAACGCTCGCCTGCCCATCATCTTCTCGCACCTTGTCCGGCCTCCCGCCCTCTGGCTTTTGTTTTACGCCCTCGCTTCCCACTCACCCAGACTGGAAAACACCATCACTGCGTCCTGTGTTCATCGTGCAAGTGGCGACTCACTCCTGTCAATTCTGCCTCAAAAAGAGCTTCTCGTGTCTCCTCCAAATCCATTTCCACAACTCACATGCACTCTCCTGCCATCTGTTTGTCGACGTGACTCCCGCTTCACCCCTCCTCGACTTAAGTACCCCCTTTGTTGCCTGGAGGACAAGACCTGGGCCCCATCCTGCTGGGAGGCCGCATCTCCCAACACCGCCCCCCCTCCCGCCCCCGCCGCCCCGGCACCTCGAACCCACTACACCAAGGTCGTCACCATTCGGGGGGTTACGTGTGCATTGGCCCTCTGTCAGCGGCGTCACTGAGCTGAGCTTGGCGATGTGCTGAATCTGAGGGCACAGGTGAGCCCTCTCAGGGCTGCCCAGAAGTCGGATGATGTTGCCAAGGTCCGGGGACAGCGTAGAGGCCCTGAGAAGGCAGGAGCCAACACACAGGCACCCGTTCCTTGACCAGAGCCTCAATTGTGGAGATAATTATACACAATTGGGGCCCTTTTCGGGGACAAATTAAGACCAACTTTATGGGCCATCATCTTGCATCTGCGAGATGCACCTGCCCGTCGTGCACCTGCCCATGGTCTGTTGAAGGGAGAACTCACTGACCAGAGCGACCCAGGGACTCCCGGATGGCACTCAGGGTTACGGAGAACCAGGTTACTGGCTCTGCTCACCTCCACCACCAAAGGGAAAAGTTAGAATGCCCGTTCTGGTTACATTGGCCACATAACACACATTCCACACTTAGTGACAAAGAACAACCACTTTACTATACTCCCAGTTTCTGTAGGTCAGAGATACAGACGGTGGAGCCAGCTTCTCTCTCTTATTCCCAGGATCACTTGAAATCTGGATGCTGGAATCACCTGGAGGTGTCTTCACTCACACGCTTGACAGCTGATGTTGGCTTTTGACCAGGACTTCAGCCGGGCTGATGGCCAGAACACCGACACGTGTCCACAAAGGCTGGTCTAGCCTTCCCCAGAGCCCGATGGATAGGCTCCAAGAGCGAGCATCCCAGAAGAACGAGGAAGTGCGTGGCCTTTTGATGACCTAGCCTTGGAAGTGACAGCTTACTTCCGTCATACCCTGATCCAGCTTCAAGGGGAGAGGACTCAGTCCCTACATCTTGCTGGAGGAGTGGCTAGCTTCCGGAAGAACGTGTAGGACAAGAGACATTGTCAGGAGAACACAGGCCATCTCAGCGCCTCTCATCCTCCACGAAACCCGAGTTTAGGCAACATTCCCTGCTCCCAAAGAAAACAGGAAGTGGTTCCTCTCCTGTTGGTGTATGAATAAAAGATATGGCCAATGGTGGGGGGAGGGGACCATTGGCTGCTTCTCCTTCCTATGACGGGCTCTATAAATCAAAATAGTTACCACAATGCACGGCCAAATAAAGAT
>NW_024412417.1:39737806-39792702 GCF_014898765.1 Herpailurus yagouaroundi | reverse complement strand
CAGGCTCCAGGCTCCGAGCCATCAGCCCAGAGCCCGACGCGGGGCTCGAACTCACGGACCGCGAGATCGTGACCTGGCTGAAGTTGGACGCCTAACCGACTGTGCCACCCAGGCGCCCCTCGTTTTTTTTTTAAATGTCCTTTGGTCATATTTCTCTGTGAGCAGCAGTGAACTGTGATACTGTACTGAGCTGTTCACAAGTGACTATTTTTCTGGCCTTACCTTCCCGTGCTATCTGACGTAGCCCGGGCTTCCCGAGGGCTCCAGACTCGGGCTCATCTCAGTGTGAGCTCCCTGTCAAGCATCATAGATCAAAATCTGAAGGATGAAGCTAAAGCAATGCTTAGAAGAAAATCTATAGCTTTTGTTAAAAAAAAAAAAAAAAATTTTTTTTTTCAACGTTTATTTATTTTTGGGACAGAGAGAGACAGAGCATGAACGGGGGAGGGGCAGAGAGAGAGGGAGACACAGAATCGGAAGCAGGCTCCAGGCTCCGAGCCATCAGCCCAGAGCCCGACGCGGGGCTCGAACTCATGGACCGCGAGATCGTGACCTGGCTGAAGTCGGATGCTTAACCGACTGCGCCACCCAGGCGCCCCTAAAACCATTTTTTTAAATAGGTAAATTTATAACTCCCCCGTGGGTATAAATAAATAAATAGCAAAGATTGTATTTAACTCACTAATGAGTGAGCCAGTAGGATGTTACCACTGGTCCCGAGGGGAACTTGTGAGTCACTAGCATAGAGGCAGGAGGGATTGCTGTCATGAATTCACAGACAGACAGACACAGCTCTGTCTGTCCACAGGGCGGCGACTGACACACCTGACACACCTGACACAATCCGCAGGATTCCCAACTTTTGACAGCTGGTCCTGTTGTGAATCAGAGGATGGAAGGCGGAAGTAACACAGGAAGTTGTGCGGGCAGGCCACCCAGTCAGTGGTCTGTATCTGTCCATTCCAGAGCATTCCTCAGTTTTTCTTGACACTTCAAGTGCATTTATCAAATATATATGTATATATATATATATCAAAGACTGAAACAAACTTGGGATTTATCTCTGGAAGCTAGAAAACATACTATAAATGTACCCAACAATGAAGAGAAATCAATCGTGAAAATAAGGCACGAATCCACGAATTTGTGAATAACAATAGAAGCAAATAATAAAGAAAACTGTTCATTTGGAAAGACTGGTCAAGAGAAACAGGAAGATGATGCAAAATTAACAAAATAGAGAACAAAAAAGGGAAGGGGAAATCCATGACCTGTATGATAGAAATTTAAAATTTTCAACAAAATACTAAGGAAACTAGACACTGATACATTGGAAAATTTCTGAAACACTGAAACATTTTAATGACAAAAACCCCTTAAAAAATAGAAAACTTGGGGTGCTGGGTGGCTCAGTCGGTTGAGCGTCCGACTTCCGCTCAGGTCATGATCTTGCGGTTCGGGAGTTTGAGCCCCGCGTTGGGCTCTGTGCTGAAAGCTCGGAGCCTGGAGCCTGCTTCCAAGTCTGTGTCTCCTTCTCTCTTTGCTCCTCCCCCACTCATTCTCTCTCTCCCTCTCTCTCTCTCTCTCTCTCTCTTTCAAAAATAAACATAAAAAAATTAAAAATAGAAAACTTGACCTAATCAATAGCTGTTAAAATCTTGAAAATTTTCCAAGTTTCACTTAATGCAAAAACTTCCCTCCTCAGCCTCCTTCCCCCACCACCAAATTTCTGAGGCTCTAGCAGTTTTATAAGAATTCTATAAAATTTTCAAAGGACAAAATAGTCTAGACCATCTAAGTTGGTCCCCCTGGAAACAAAAGATGAAAATATTGCTTATTAAGATGCCATCTAGAATAATCTTCATACTAAACCAGATAAAGACAGTTCATGAAAAAAAATATGGAGCCATTTCATTTGTGAACAATGATATGAAACTCTTAAATACAGTATCAATCAATTAATAAAAATTACACACCACTAGCAAGTAATCTTTACTTCAGGAATGCAGGGATGGTTTAACCATCATGAAATCTATCAATTTAATGCACATTAATCGATATAAAGGAGGACTGTATCATATCATCATCTCAGTAGATGCAGCAAAGTTTTGCTAAAGTTTAATAGTTATTTATGATTTTCAAAGGGGAAATTTAAAAAAAATAATAAAGGGAAAAACTCTTAGAACAATGGGCATTAAGAAAAATAATTTCTTTAACCTGCTAAGATTTTTCTTCCTCCAAAAACCTATAGCGAGCATGACGCTTCGTGAAATTCACTTATTTGTAGGCACTTCCTTAAGCTCGGGACGAAAAAGGGTGTTTTCCACCTCTCTTCTGGGTCAGCATGCTACTGCGTGTTCTGATGGGAAAGCAAAACAAAACAAAACATAAAAACAACCAAGTAAGAAATAAGAGGTATTGGGATGACCTTGCTTTCAAATAATGTGATTATGTTCCCAGGAAACCTAAGAGAAAAAGACAAGTTGTTAGAACAACTGAGTTCAGTAGATTTTCCCAGTTGTGAGATCAGTATGCAAAAACATTAATAGTGTCCCTCTACATCAGCGACAGTGAATTAAAAGTAGGATAGGATACAGGCTGCTATTCACAAACAAGTTTGCCATCTGTCAGCAAAAGCTATCAAGTACCTAAGAATTATCCTAAACATGCAAAAATATTGAGACAAAAACAGCTTCTATCTAATGGACATGAAAAAAGCCCTTACTCAAGTGTATATGCACTATTGTGCAGGGAAGGGGTGATGAAACATTAAAAATGTGTCAGAACTTCAATAGTTAATTCGATTCACTTCCAATAAAAACAGCAGCAGAACTTGGGGGTCAGCAAATGGCTAAGACAAATCGTAAAATAAAAGCCAAAACGGGGCGCCTGGATGACTCAGTCAGTTAAGCGTCTGACTTCGGCTCCATTCATGATCTTACAGTTCATGGGTTTGAGCCCCTCATCAGGCTCTCTGCTGTCAGTACTGAGCCCGCTTCAGATCCTCTGTCCCCCTCTCTCTTCCTGTCCCCTGCTTGTTCTCTCTCTCTCAGAACAAATCAACTAAAACAAAACAAAATGAAACAAAATGAATTGCAGACTCACCTTGCGACATACCAAGAGGTTCCCTTAATCCATAACCATAAATGCATATTAAACAATACAAATAAAAGTATTGTGATTTTGACAAAGGAATAGAAACAAAGGAAAGAAATGAAAAATAGCCCCTGGGAACATGATGTGTGACAGCAGTGGAATCACAAATAAATTATCACAAACAAATGGATGAAAGCTGGATTATTTAGTAAATAGTGTTGGGAAGGAAAAAAAGTAGGAACCTCTGCTTCCAAATCCCAAACGGAATGAAGAAGTGAATGCAAAATACCAATCTATAAATGTGATAGAAAAAAATGTAGGTGAATATATTTTGGATCTCAGCATAGGGGAAGGACGTCTTCAACATGACCTCTTATATCCAAAGTTATTTGAAAGTCTCAAACCATAAGAAGTTAGTGTCTAAATCACATGAGAAACTTAGATCGGGGAAAAAAAAGGACTAGGAAGTGGACAGACGGCAAAATCTAAACGCTAACAAGCACACGTGACCAACAATCAGAAGAGACCAATTAAACAAGGAGATAGAAAAACTTGTCATTATCAAGTGTTGGGAAGAGGTGGAGAAAGGGGAACGCTCGCTCTCCTCTGGAAACCTGTCTGCAGCTCTTGGTGCGGGGAGGGTGGCGGTCAAATCAGGTAACAAGTGGTGCCCAGTGGGCAATACACCCTCAGCAGGCGCCTGGCCAATCAACGCCAATCATTCTTGCAACGCGTATCCCGGCAAGACTCGCGTCTAGGTCCGCGGGGAAGTGTGGTTTATTGCAGCACAGAGTTGGAGGGGCCCGACATTCAGGGGAATGGATGAATAAAATGATATCTATGCTTCGGATGTCCTTCTTTTCAGTTGTCAGGGGCTGTGAGCTAGATGTACATGCAGAAACAGAGATCTTGAAAGCACACAGTATAATCTTTGTATTTTTTTAGACTACACACTTGCTGAAACACAAAATTTTTTTGAGAGAGAGGGCGCAAGTGAACGAGGGGTGGAGAGAGGGAGAGAGAGAGAGAGAGAGAATCCCCCAAGGGGAAGGGGAGATGAGGAGAAAATAAAGTGGAATAATTCAGAGGTCGCTGCCTAGCTAAGGCTAGAGGTAAAAACCTAAATCAGTAAGTCTTAACGAAGAGGGGGACAAGGAATCTCATAAGAATGTATGGTGTTAGACTTTGTGCGGGTTTCACGAGGCAGGAGTAGTCGTGGCAGGTTACATATTCCCGCACGCTATCTGCGATGCTTGGCATCTTCTCTGACCTTCTGAAATAACACGGATCGCCTGCCTCTTTGTCTCCCTGTCTCCCTCGATTTCCTTCCCTCGACAGCCATTTCAAGGGTTCATAGTACGAATCAGGCACTGAGGGATGTAAGTGAAAAAAGCAGGTCTTAATCGTAACAGGCTTGTTGTTTAATGAGGGACATAAAAGTTCTTGCCTCTTAATGCCCTCCCCATCCTAAGGCCAGGCCTGGAGCGCAGCTCTGAATGGGGACAGTTCGTTTGAGAGATTTTACAACTTCCTGTGCACTAGAACATAAGGTTCTGTTCACAGAATGAGCTCCTATAGGTCACTGGTGGCCCCAAGGGCTTGGAACAGTGCTTGCTAATACTAAGGATTCCTCATATTCAGTGGAAAAAGATTTAAGTGACTACCAATCTAGATTCCTCTGTTTCCAGTTGGCTGAATTATTCCTCAGATTTCCTAACAGCACTATAGAAATGAGGAATGAATATTGATTTATTGATTCACCTTCCCTTCTCCCCTAGGATCTAAGCTTTCTGAAGACAGTCAATCATGTTCTTCAGCTCATTACAGGTCATAATTAATTAATGCAAAGCCTCTATGTGGTGTGTTTCATGTCTGTATGCATGCATGTGTCTTAATTATTTTCTCTGTAATCCCACGTCCCCACACCCATTCTATTCCTCCATGGCATCCAATCCAGTCTATTTAGTTTATGCCTTTCAAACTCTTTCCCTTGCATTTATTTTGGTACACATGCGTCCTTTTAAAAATTGTGTTTCGGGGCACCTGGGTGGCTCAGTTGGTTAAGCATTGGGCTCCAGCTCAGGCTGTCCGCTCACGATTCGTGAGTTCGAGCCCCGCATTGGGCAAGCCTGAGCCTCGCTTTGGGTGAGCCCCACTTCTTTCTCTCTCTCTCTCTCTCTCCACCCCCCTTCCCCTTGGGGGATTCTCTATCTCTCTCCCTCTCTCTGCCCCTCGTTCACTTGCACCCTCTCTCTCAAAAAAATTAGGAGTGGTTCTCAAGAATCTGCACAGAGCTTGGCTCAAAATCAGCGATTTGAACGACTCCCCCGTGCTGCCCTCAGAGTTTCTACCTTTCGTCTCACTGCCCTCCCCCAAAACCTCCAGGGGCTGGATATTCTGGACTTGAAAGCCTGGTTCTTATGTGGACCAGCTGACCCTGAGCCGGGTTCAGACACTCAGGTGAGCTCGCGAAGGACAGCATCTCTCCACCTACACCCAGCAGGCTTCTCGAGTCCGATCCAGCCAATTCCTGGTACAGGAAGGTAATGAGTGGAGTGGTATGTCCAAAAAACTCTGGATTCATAGAATCCACTTCAAGAATGCTTCTACTAGTTTGGAACATTATCATATTTGACGATCATTGATAAACGATTTATAAAGTGCCTGCTAGGGGGCCAACGCAACACTAAGCGCATCGTCAACAGCAGTCTCTAATCAGAATAACCCTGCCGTGTTGGAAGTCTTAGCCCCGTTTTACAGATGAGGAATGTGAAGTTCATGGAGCTTGAATGACTTCCAGCTGTTTTAGGAAGAACAGAGTCTGGATTGAAACTCAGATCTATCTTACTTCAAATCCATGCCGTTCCCACTGCACATGCTTGCTTTATACTATTCTATACTGATTTATAAGAAAAATATACAAAATTCTATATTTGCATATTAATAAGATCATAATCTTACCTACACATATAAAGAATCCCAAACTCTCTCCTTGTATCAGAACATTTGCAGTGACTTTTTAATATTGCATTGCAATGTCTCTTTAAATCAACTCCTTATTCTTTCCTTTTTCCCCCCCTATTAATTAGCCAGGTTGCTAAGCTGGCACAGTGAAGTGGTGTTAAAGTGTCCCCAAATTAATAGTGCCTCATCAGCACTGAGGCAGGGCGTGAAATTACCTGCTGAAGTGTTACCTGAATGCAGTTAGCACCCCTTTTGCTGCTGACTTCAGACAGGAATGAGAACTCAGCAGAAACGTCAGCAGGTCTGCATTAGCCATCAGCAGAATCCTAGGGTCAGAGAAGTGAAGTTGTCCTTGCTCACCAGTGTCCTTCCAATCACCCTGCTCCCACAGGTGCGCTATCCCCAGCACGCAGGGCACAGGGCTTCCAGAGCTGGTTGTTCCCAATTGGAATCATTCTGTCCCTGGCTCACCCCTTAAACAGAGCACATTGCGTCTCCAAGCAACTAGATCAATTGTGAGTTGCGTTAATGGACAGGTCAGGGCAACTCCCTGGCACCATGGAAACACTAGCCCTGCCTTCAGTGCCGGGTCTAAGCTGCCAGGAGCCCCATGCTGTATGGGAGAGATGCTGGGGGTGTAGCAGAACAAAGCGGGGCTCAGTGGGGGCCTCCAAGTGGAACTCTCTCCAGGTAGGTCTTTAGGCAGCCGAGCCTGGATTGCGAATTTCCTCCCCAGCATAAACTCCAGTGATTCCCAACGTGGCCAATATCAGTCCTTAGAAGTCTTATAAGGTTTAAAAATCTGATTTGAAATGAAAATGTACTCATTCAGCTGTTCATAGAAAAGAACAAACTCAGGCCAGATCCATCTGTCCAATGATCGGAAACAATTGCCCCCAGGCTAGAGAGGGACCACAAAATTCACGGGAAGGTTGCAGCTGAGGGAGGGATGATGGTACAATAGAAACCCCTGGCAGACGTGGGTTCTTACAAAGATGGGGCAGATCCTTGCTGAGACACTTAGTAGCTGTATGATCTTGGAAATACCACCCACCTCTTTTGAGCCTTGGTTTCCTCTTCTGTAAGATCCGGTGTATAATAATGCTGATCTCATGGAGTTGTTGTGAGGATAAAATGCATATAAAGCTACTGGCATATAGTAAGCATCTTAGTAACTGTTAGTTATCAAAATAATGATGGCGGTGGTGATGATGGCGATGGTGATGGTGATTATAATAGTGATGGTGATGATGATGGTGGTGACGATGATGATGATGGTGATGGTGGTGACAATGGTGATGATGATGGTGGTGATGATGGTGATGATGGTGGTGATGATGGTGACGATGATGGTGATGATGATGGGGGTGATCGCAGTGATGGTGATGATGATGGTGATGGCGGTGACAATGGTGATGATGATGGTGATGATGATGGTGGTGATGATGGTGATGATGATGGTGATGATGATGGGGGTGATGATGGTGATGATGGTGATGATTGCGGTGATGGTGATGATGATGGTGATGGTGATGGTGACGATGGTGATGATCATGGTGGTGATGATGGTGATGGTGATGATTGTGATGATGATGGGGGTGATGATGGTGATGATGGTGATGATGGTGATGATCGCGGTGATGGTGATGATGGTGATGGTGATGGTGGTGACAATGGTGATGATGGTGGTGACGATGGTGATGATGGTGGTGATGATAGTGATGATGGTGATGATGGTGATGATCGCAGTGATGGTGATGATGGTGGTGATGATGGGGGTGATGAAGGTGATGATGGTGATAATCACGGTGATGGTGATGGTGATGGTGATGATGCAATCAGGAGGTCAGCCATTGCAGCACATGAACACTTCCAGCCTCTGCCTATATCTAAAAGGAGAAACCAAACTTCTTAGAAGGTGAGTGAGCAGTGCTCCCTTGGTCTGTATTCTCCACTATTCTGTCCCTCCATAAGATTTGTTAGGAGCTCCAGAGAGGAGAGAGCAGAGACGGCGCTTGCTGGCAAGGGCCAAAGAGCTGCCGTTGTTTTTTTCATTAGATCTGAGGAAGGTCATTCTGTGAGTTGGGGGTGTTAAGTAAGCAAGTAAAAGTCATTTTAGTCAGTCCCTATTTTTAGAGAAGAGTTGTTTTGTAAAATATAATTTTAAATGTGTTCTTTCATCAACAATGACTTAATTCATGTTAAACCAGAAAATTAGGCTCAACCGCACATCCTTCACATGACATACTTGGTTAAGTGAAGCTAATCTAATATTGTAAAAATGAGAATAATAATAACTAACATTTATTAAGTGTCTGCTGTGCGCCCTTCACTTTATTCAAGCAAATATTGATTGAACGCTTGTTGTGTTCCAGGCTAAGGACACAGCAATAAAAAAAAAAAAAATGGGCAAAAATCTCCAACCTTATGGAGTTTACATTTGACTGAAGGGAAACAGAAAACAAACAAATAAATAAACAAGCCAACCATATGGTATAAGAGAAATGGAGCGGAATAAATAAGAGAGAGGCCTAGAGGGTACCACGGGGGCTGCCATTTAAAATAATGTGGTCACGAGGACGGCATTTGGGCAAAGAATAAACTGACTTGTCAGACTCAGAATGGACTTCTTGGTCAAGGGGGTTCCAAGTAGATTTAGCAGTAACTGCAAAGGCCCTGGGGTAGGAATGATTGGAGTTCCGTGGAGGAGTGACCGGAGCGGCTGCATGGCTGGAAACCTCCAGGGGGAGATGCCGTCAGGGAGTTAATGGGGCCAGATTACAGGGCACCTCAAAGGACTCTGCCGGCTCTACTTTCGTTCTGAGACAGAAGTGGGCGGGGAGGACGCTGAAGGGTGGGAGCGAGGTGTAAGACTTTCCCAAAGGCCCGCCCTAGCTGCTCTGCAGGGGCAATGGGAAAAGCCATTGGCCTGTTAGAAGTGGTGGTGACCACCCAGAGGGAGACCGTGCTGGCTTAGATGACGGGGTGGTGGAAGGGGTTGGGAGACGTTAACTGCATTTTGTGCATGTTTTCAGGAGAGACACATCAGGATTTGCAGATGGAGTGTGTGTTCTTGAGAGAGAGAGGAGTCGAGAGTGACTTTGAAGTGTTTGAGAAACGGGGAGGATGAGTCGACTTAAACCGAGGTCTGCGAGAGTTAGGAGGGGATCGTGGTCGGGCGGGGGGATGTGGCCTTGGCCTTGGGTGTGCTGAGCTGCCAACACCTTTTGGATACCTGAGGAGGGTTGTGTGGGCAGGTGGAGTCTGGAATTCAGGGGCGAGGGCAGGGTGGGAGGTATGCTTCCTCATGCTTCGGCAACACTTAGAGGTGTTACTCACCTCACTGTGCAGTGAAGGAAACTCAGTTACCGAGGTAAACGATGAGATTCATCCAGCTAATGAGTCAGGATTTGAACCCAGTTCGGAAACCACCCCTGAGTGCCAAGTGCCTTCCTGCTCTGTTGGAGGTTTTAGATGTAAAGAGAAAACCCTTGTGTGAGTCTCTCGGTTTTTTTTTTCCAAAAAATCTTCGTAGCTCAGATCCAGAGCCAACTGGCCTCCCACTCACTTGAAAACACTGCAAAACCCCCTTTTCTGAGAGCCTTTCATTGGCTTTTTAAACACAGTCATGCTTCACAGTCCACCCAACAGGGAATCGTTTTTGGCAGGAACACCAAGAGATGATGTCACTCTCCGAGGACAGGGAAAATCCGTGCGCCCCCGATTCCTCTTTAAAATGGCCACAGGGGCTTCTCCTGCCTGGTGCTGGAGCTGAGTCAGCGGCTGTAACCTCTTTTTGAAAGGGCATTTCCACGATGTGGCAAGAATATTAAGTCCGTTTATGCCCTATGACCTCAGAGTTCTAACTCTGATCATCTAACGAGCCAAGGGAAAGAGGGGCCGAGAGAATGGCTCATAAAAACTGGTGAGAGCCAGCAAGAAGGAGAGGCTGATTCCTCAGTGAAATTTCTGCTTGGCCAACACACTGTGGTCTATCCCTACATCACCAATAGAAGGACAAGAGCACCTGGTGGGCACATGTCAAACAGAGGAGGGCCCGTCTTGAATCCAGGTTTCCCGAGACAGACATGAAACGGGCCCAGAAGGGCACGCTGGCCTAGGAGCTGTTCTCAGCGGTCAACGGAAGAGGGATGGGTCCAGCCCCCGATGGGCGGAGTGTGAGAATCTGTGGCCATCTCTATGACAGTCCAACTTCCGGTCATAAAGTATTTCCCCACGTGCAAAATGCACTCACCCCTTCCCGAGATCCCCCCAAATCCTGTACCATTACAGTCTCAGCTGTAAGATCGGAATCCCATCACCTAAATTGGGTCCGGGTGCTGACGAGGCTCACGGGGTGCGCGTCCTTGAATATGGCTCTTCTCAGATGGAAGATCCATAAACTGAACGGGCAAGTTAACTTCCCTGCGCCCCCAGCATGCGATGCATAACCAACACCAAATAACCTCACCGGACATTCCGATGCACACGGGGCTTGGGGGGGATGTCAGCTGAGTGGTCTGGAGGCTTTTCAAGGTCTGCCTGGCTGGTCTGAACGCCTTTATGTCCCTGGCACTGGGAGGCCTCCAGAATCTCCATCCAGCTCACTCCTCCGCTATAGTTATTTTCTGCTGGGCTGTGTAGAATCCTGCTCTGCATGCACACGTTAGTATTTGGTCAGACTTAAGTGAACCCTGTGCCTAATTCCGGAGTTCCTTATATGTATGGCTCCCTCCTTCCCTGCGGTACCCGCTTCTAAAAACTCCACCCCTGATAGCAGCTCCAGAGCACAGAGACGTCTGCATTCTTTTTGGATTTCATCTCCCTCTGCAATATTCTAGAAAGTTCCCCAAGGCAGAAAACTGGAACAATCCTGGGCTCATCTCACATACTTCCTGTCTCTCAGGAATCATAGCATGCGATGTCCCTTGTCCGTGTTGCCCAGTTCTTCATAAACAATGTATGTCGCTCAATAAAGACGCCAGACACAAGCTGATATTAATGGAAAACAAAACAGGCAATGGAAGCAAACCATAGGTGATATAAATAATGGAGTTATAAAATAAAGATGCATCAGCCAGAAGATAAAAAATAGGATTGAGAATTTTGGCAACGAATCAGAAACTATCAAATAATTAAAATCTTAGAACTGAAAAAAATATAGTAACTAAAATTACACATTACGGGCTTCTTGAACAGATTAAGCCCAGCCCAGAAGAGAACTTGTAAATTGAAAGATACCGAGAATCAAATGAGAAGAGAAGAGACAGACAAATACAGAAGAGAGGGTAACAGAGCCCCTGAGGACAGAGGGTCCAGAATGGGGCAGCAGCAATTTTTAAAGAGAGAATGGTGGGAAGTTTATAAATCTGACGAAGGACATCAAGCTAGAGATTTCAGAATGTCTACAAATCCCAAATGGGATAAATGAAAAGCAAAATTACGGCGAAGCCCATCATAGGGAAACTGCCAAAAACAGAAGGAGAAACAGCCTCTTGGAAACAACCAGGGCAGAGAACAACAGTGACAGAGAGGAGGGGTTTACCCTGCAGGGGGGAGGGCAGGGAGTCAGGTAAGAGTCTGGCTCCACCTAGGAGGCGAGACGTAAGCTGGGCCTTGAAAGATGGCCATGGTTTGGACGAAGGGTCTTCAAGGTGGAGGAATGATCAACAAAGACCCGGAGAATTGGAAGTTCAGGACACGCGCTTCTGTAGGAACACAGTGCGCTTAGATCCTGGAATGGTAGGTTGGGTACGGACCGGGAGTGAGCCACAATGCCTCTCCAGGAGCGTGAACTTCCTTTCTGAAGGTCGTGGGGCACCACGGACAATTTTAAAGGAGGGCATTGACTAAAGAAGCAACAGGCAGTGAGGCATCGGGGTGGCTCCAGTTGGGTAAAGCATCTGACTCTTGGTTTCAGCTCAGGTCACGATCTCATGGTTTTGTGAGTTCAAGCCCCGCATTGGGGTCTGTGCTGACAGCACAGAGCCTGCTTGGGATTCTCTCTCTCTCTCCCTCTCTCTCTGCTTCTCCCCAACTCATACTGTGTCTGTCTCTCTCAAAATAAATAAATAAACTTAAAAAAATTAAAAAAAAAAAAAAAAAAAAGAAGCAAGAGGCAGGCACTGGGGAGAAAAGACCCAGGTCTCCTTGCCCAACATTTATCGAGAAAATATGAAAACGTCCCTTGTCCCTGACCTCAACCACAGAACAGAGTTTGACCTGGGGAGGGAGGCATGGGGATGAGCATTTACTCTGTGCTTCCTTTATGCCATTAGTAATAAAGGCACCGTAATAACGATACACGTTGACAAAGACACCAGGGTGTTGGCTTTCGTTGTGATCTCCTTGGGAGGCCATTCATTTCCTTCATGTTTTTTTTTTTTTTGTCGTGGCAAGCTCTTTTCCTGTCTTTGTACTTTCCCAGGCTTCTGGGAACAGCCCACTCCTGCTTTTGGGGCCTGGCTAACGTCGAGTCATCCTTTAGGGTCTCCGTCCCACCTCCCTCCATTATTCTGAAAATATTTCCATTATAGCCATTATTTCAGCACTGGTAACGCACTCCCCTCGGGCACTCTGCGCCAGCCCACGAGCATCTCCAAGGCTGTACCCATGTTACCATCTTGTGTTCTCAGCACCCAGCAAAGAATCCAGGCCACTGTCAGAGTAGCCATGACCTTGGCTACTGCTGGTCTTACGGGGTTGAGTCAAAGAGCGTGTGGCCAGTTGCACCCTGGCCCCTAAAGCTTTGACCCAGAAATGACATATCAGTTTTGCTTTGTTTTGTTTTTATTCTTTTTTTAAATGTTTATTTATTTTAGAGAGAGACAGAGCACAAGCAGGGGAGGGGTAGAGAGACAGACGGAGACACAGAATCCGTAGCAAGCTCCAGGCTCTGAGCTGTCAGCACAGAGTCCGCCGCGGGGCTTGAACCCACGAACCATGAGATTGTGACCTGAGCTGATGTCCGACGCTTCACCGACTGCGCCACCCCGGCGCCCCTCGGTTTTGTTGTCTTGGCCAAAGCAAGTCACGTGGCTTCACCTAACTTTATAGGGGCAGGGAGAACTGAGAATTTCCGTGAATCAATGACTTTGACAAGCCTTCAGCAACTAATGGGATAACATCGTAAGTTTTAAGGGTCGATAATGTATGTGTGAAATACCTAGAAAGCAGAAATACTGCCCAGATATTATTTCTAAGTTATCAGAGAACTACACTGTTGTGGATGTTTGGATAAGGGGAATATTAAATCCAACGTGAGAGGCTGGGGGAAGACTTCATGGCGACAGTGGCGATCGAAAGACAATGGGGATTTGGCCGTGTGGATGGAGTAGAGCAGGCATTCTGGGGGGAGGGAACAGCTAAGGTCTGGAGACAGGACAGCAAAGGGCACACTGGACAAAGGGCATCGTCCACCGCTGCTTGAGAAGGCGTCCGCGGCAAGAATCATTTCTACGGGGAAGAGCTGCCAATGGCCAGCTGGGAAAGAAAATGCCAGCTGAGCTATCTTCAGAAGCAAAGGTGCCCGTCTGCGAGAACCCGGATGCCACGGATACGCAGAAGGCAGCCCAACCCCAAGACCACGGTCACGGTAGCAATCAGATGAGCTCATCGTCCTCCCGAGAGCTCGTTACGCAGCCCTGGCATGTGAGATGTCTGTGCCACTCATACCCACCCAGACAGAGCTACAGAGATGAGCTCATCACCATCTTTACAAAAAAACAAAACTCACCATTGAAACAGCCGAAATGCTTGGCCTCATGCTGTCAGGAAAGCTGTCACCATGGAAAAGAGAAAGAGAAAGTCCCCCAAATTAGCGTTGAATCTCTTCCAAGAACTGTCAATATTTTTGGAAGCCCCCAGAGAACAAATGTTTTCCTGAGCCTGGCAGGGGAGGCAGTGTGGAAAAGACATCGACTCCGGGCCGACTGAGGGTGGCCAGTCGGTGCCCGTTCAGGGGGTGACACCTAAGCCGGGCAGTCAGCAGCGTGGAAGGAGACAACAATGCCCCATCTATATAGGCTGCTGAGAACGCAGGCAAAACTCTTTCCGAAACCTCAGGGCAGCATACAGATCGCAGGCCTGTGATTCTGTTTGTAACCCGAGTTTTGCCGGTTTTATGCTAACCTGCTAAATTCAAAACGTGCCTCCCCCAGAGCGTTGGCCTGGGTGTCTCCGAGGATGTGCTGGTCTTACCGGCCGTTGTGTCAGTTAGAGCCTGGGTGCTCTCCAATGACGGTAAGCCCAAGAAGGGCTTCTTCAGAGGATTATCTACTCATAAAGGCAGGGGAAAGCCGTGGGAGAATTATGAAGGACTAGTTGAACGCAGGGGCGGGGCGGGGGGGTCACCGTCTCACTTGGTCACTAGCTGCCCTAGGAGGGGCGTGACCTTGGGGAGGCAGCTCAGGCAAACCCCGAAGCAGCAAGCTAGAGGAGGGTTTGTGCTGCCCGCACCCTCGTAACGGGCCGCCAGCTCTTCCCGGGAAAAGCAGCTGGGCAGCACATCTACACGTATACCCCGGTCCTCCCGATGCCCTGCTCGCATCCACGTCGCATGCACGCTTGGGGACTCGGGCCTCCAGCATCCTGGAGGGCTTCTCTCCCAAGGGGACTCTTAGAATGGAGGGAGGTTAGTAGGACCCAGTAACCTTCAGCTACACAAACAAGTAACCTTCAGCGGCCAGATCGCGGTCACTCGTCCTCGATGTCTTCTGCTGGTGCCGGCCGAGTACTGCCGTCGTCCCCTGTCCGCTTCGCCCCTGAGGATGCCCCATTGTCGTCACCGTCTCCACAGTCCTCTGGGCGTCAGGCCCTCCTGCTCAACCCTTGGAATAGTTGCAACCCCCTAGTTTCTGATGGCTAAGTGCTGCCAGCTGGCCCCCACTGTTTGGGGGGGGGGTCCCTTCATCCGCAGGGCTATTTGCAAGCCAAGCTCTTTCATAGCTTCCCCTGCGTTGGCCCTGGCCCACAGAGGCGCTCCCCGACTTCTCGTGACGCAGGTGCCCTCCTAACAGCTTTCTTCGTTTGCGGCCAATGGTCTGGGCTCTGAGCCCTCGCGAGAATCACCCGGTGGGCCTTCCGCAATGTAGGAACCTGTTCCGGGATGCCCCCCTGCCCCGAGCCTTCCCCACCCGCCGTGGCAATTCTAGCATCTCAACTCTGCTCAGCGTAAGGCATTGCTTTCTCGGTGCTTCCAGAATCACCTGGAGTCCCGTGGCAGGATGTTAGGTTCCGTTAAGCTCAGAAGAGCGCCCCCGAGTCCGTGAACGCTATCCAATTTCACATCCTGTGTGACCCCCTAGGTCAAGGACCCGTCAGGACTCGCTCCATGCACACGCCCTGGCTTCAGGTGGGAAGCGATGGATGGCTAGTCTAAGTCGTGTCTTCTCTTTGTCAGGGAGCCATTTGCACCTCATTCTGTGCCCCTCGTCCTATTTTATTGTATTTTTTTGTGTGTTACAAATGCCATTAACTAATATTGCCGCTAATGAAATGCATGATGCTGTGGATGAGGCAGTATTTTCTGTGATCTGGAAGATTTCTCTTTCTCGAGAGACAAAGAAGGCCCAAGGGACCCTGGTCTGCAGTCATGATCACAGGATGGTGATTCAGTGATGAACCCAGAGGACAGGGCAAGGGGTGGGGACCGAACCAGGAGAAGCTGAGGCAAGACTGGCTTCCTGGAGGAGGTGGCCAGTCGTGTCTCCTAGCTTTACTGGTTTTACACTGACCTGCCAAGTACAACAGGACTTCAAAACATGCCGCTCCCAAAGCATTTCTTTGGGCATCTCCACGGCTGTACCTGTCTTATCCGTCATTGTCTCCATGACCACGTACACGAGTACTGGAAAAGCCTCAGGAGGTGGCAAGCAGGAGGATGACAGTGACCCGCACGAGACCTGGCAGAGGGGCCGAGATGGCGGAGGCAGCTCGCGGCCGTCCTATACGCGAGCTACCCCCTGCCTCTCCCCCGCTCATTCTGTTGGAGTGCAACACAGAGCCAGCAGAGAGAAGGTTTTCTCTGCCAAAGGGGACCGCGTGCCATTGGATGACTCAACGTGGAAGCAATTTGTCCCCTCCTCTGAATTCTCATGTGCCTTTTCTGTATCCCCCCGGATCACTTTCAGTATTAGATGGTTGATATTTGCATGCAGGTTTCAGTATCTCTCTTTCCCTAAATCGTGAGCTTTATGAAAGCAGAGACTCTATTATTTACTCCCGTGATACCCCAGGGTCCAGCACAGGGCCTTGCACCCGTTAAACGTCCGATAAGCATTTGTTCCGTGAATGAATGAAGCAGGGTAAATGCGTGAATGAGAGGGGAGGGATTCTCCCTTACATGAGAGGCTTTTTATTAAATATACTTTATTGAATATACATACTAAATCAGCATAAATGTACGGAGGGGGTCAAGAGGAAACAATATTAAATATGAAAGAGAACTATCTATGCAAAAGGGTTTCTTAAGGTGCTTTGGAAGGGAAGCCTAGACAATGAAGACATTCCCCCCTCCCCGTTATGTCTTATTTTTTTCATGAAGTCTCCCAAATTTCTATTTAAATGTTGTTAACGTGTCTACTAAAATGACCTGTCGATTGACATAATAAGGCAACATCTCAGACTTCATGCCGCAAAACCAGCTTGCTAGCTTCTTTTCACACTTAACAGCTAATTTCGGAGGTGAGACTAAGTACCCAGGTCTGTGGTTATTTGAGATTTTTAAAATTATCCCAGATCCCCAGGCAACACCCGCCATGTGGTTCGCATGTGTCAATGTTTTGTGTCTTAGTTTTCTCAAGACCCAGTGAGATATGAATAATAATACCTGCTTTAAAAATGAGACTTTCAATGACCGAGATGAGATTTTTGACTCAAGGCCACGTGGTCATTAACTCTGAGTGTCAATGTCAGAGCCTAGCCTGTCTGATTCAGAGCACAGCTCTGGGATGGGGGGGGGGGGGAGGAAACTTCACAGACATGACCCCGCAGAGCAGTTCACTCTTTGCGACAACAAATTTCTTGGACATTGTGTGTGCCAGGCACTGTTCTAGGCACCGGGATACAACGGGGAGTGAGGGAGAGAGGAATAGCATCTACCCTCTGGGGGCTTCCAAGTGTGGCAGGGCGGAGGGCAGGAGGCGGACAGATCATGAACATAAGTAAGTAAAATTATGATAGAAATGGAAAATTAAAGCAGGGAATAGTAATGGGAAGAGACGGGGGAGGTTGCCTTGAGATGGGGTTCCCCGGGGATAATGTCTGGAAGGAGGTGGTTATCTGACAAAGAAGCATCCCAGGTAGAGAGAAAGGCGAGTGCAAAGGCCCTGAGGCAGGACTGCACCGAGCTGAAGCCTAGCAGGAGGGCAGGTGTGGCTCGATCCAGGTGAGCATGGGGGAGTTGGAAGTAAGATCAGAAAGAGGGGAGTGGGCAGGGCTAGGCTGTAGAGGGCCGTAGAGGTCCTCATAAAGACATGGCTTCTGTCCAAGGTAAAACAGACCAGTGGAAGGTCAGAGGCAAGAAGAGACATGAACTGACTTGCATTTTAACAGGCACACAATCGGGGCGGCTGGGGAGGTGAGCTGACTCATTTGTTTTCCCTCCTCACTGGGACCTTTGCTCCCAGCTCCCAGGATCTCCCCAGAAGCATCCTTAGAACTCAGACCTCGCGTGTCCTGCTCCAGGAAGAAGGAGAGAGGCGAGGGTGTTTGGAGGTGTTCCAGGGCAACACGGATCCCCGGTCTGCATCAGCGGCCACTTCACTGGCCATAGCTTCGTTCTCTGAGACGCGCCCTGTGCCGCCTGCCGCGTCCCCGAACAGGGCCAGAGGACCTGGGGGCCGAGTTGTGACTTTGCCACTACCTGGCTGTGGAAACTCAGGAAAGTCACTTGGCCTCTCTGTGCCCCGAGCACAGAAGAAGAATAAGCAGGGGGACCAGACTGGTGGGGACACAGCCATGTACCCAGATTGCCTGGCTCCACCTCTGCCCCACCTACCCCGCGGGGCACTGGGGAAATAGCTGATGTCCCTGAGTTTTCATGTCTGCCTCTGCGTCCGTCCCACACAGACAAGCCGAGAACCGAATGGTGCAGGATAGGGAAGCCTGGCTCCTCGAGTCGGGACAGACTCTCTGCGGACTCCCTTATACCCCAGCGTTTCCTGCACGAGCAGGCTGGAGACTTGACCTGAAATGGCAGCCCCCCCCCCCCCCGCCCCAGGACTCTTTTCCAGATCCCTGTTCTGCCTCCCCTGCTCCTTTACCAGGTGGTCCTGCAAACATGTCCTCGAAATTCATCTGCACCCGAATCCTGGCGTCAGTGTCTGCTTCCGGGACAGCTAGTCTAAGTTGCTGTCGTTGGGGGAAAGTGCATTGACCCAAAGGAAGGCTCTGGGCCTTAAGGGGCCCTCCCTAGACTCTGCAGAGGTCCCAGCTCAGGCGGTGTGGGTCTGAGCTAGAACCCAGAGGGGTGCCAGAGGGGTGCCAGAGGGGTGGAGGTGAGGGGCGGGCACACGAAAGGGGTGACGGGGGATGGAGGCAGCGGGAAGGAGGGCAGGCAGGAGCCCAGGATGCCTCCACATTGGTGGCTTGTGCGATCAGGTGGACGGAGAAAGAAAGAAGAAAGAAAAAGAAAGGGAAAGAAAGAATGAACTTTTAGAAGAAACGAGTGGGTTTCTGAAGCCGACAATGATGGCTCAAACCTGAATTCTTATTTCATTTTTATTTTTATTTTTTTTAATGTTTATTTGTTTTTGAGAGAGAAAGAAACAGTACAAGCAGGGGAGGAGCAGAGGCACAGAATCCAAAGCAGGCTCCTGGCTCCGAGCTGGCAGCACGGAGCCCAACACGGGGCTCGAACCCACAAACCGTGAGATCAAGACCCAAGCCCAAATCAAGAGTCAGATGCTTAACTGGCTGAGCCAGCCAGGTGCCCCTCAAGTCTGAATTTTTAACTTGATTAAGCTGTCCCCCCCCCCAACATGATGTTGCTGATGAACCATGGGCTTGGTAAAATTTGGGGTGGCTGGAAGGGGTGGGGGAGTTCAGGAAGTAGCTTACCCGTGGAGACTGAGGTAATCGGGGTGGGGGGGGGGAGGTGAAGAGGTGAAGGAGAGACAGAGGCCCGGAAAGGGAAAGCCACACATCACTTCTTTCACACATTGGTTTTCTACAAGGCCAGAACGTTCTCCTACTTTCCATGTACACAGAAATGTGTGTGGCCATTCCTTGGGGACACATGGACAACCGTGAGAGTGTTCTGAGTTCTGTTCTTTCACTGTCACTTTCCCTAACATGTTTGTCGGGACAAAGAGCTCCCCGAGCCAGATGTGGAAATCATTGAGGGGCACACAGCTGTTTGCTAAGGGGTGCCTTAGCTTTTTGTTTTCGCATGCTCCGTGTTTACACAGTACCTGGTAAATAGAATGTTCGGGTCAGTTGGTGGGTGGTGAGTGACTGAGTGAATGAATGAATGGACAGGGACGTTCATTATCCCCAAGACGATGACAATCCATTGAACAGGGAAGAGTACACCCTTGGAGACAAGACAGAGGAAAACCCAGGGCACATCCTCTGGTGCATCAGTCTGTACTTGAGGCAGAAACACTGCCATGGTGAACCACCTGTCGGCCAGGGCTTCAGACACTTCGACTACAAATTAGATCTGCGTTTCATATTTATTCTGTGGTGCGTTTTGTATTCCAGACAACACCGGCAATACTCTGAAAACGGTTTGTTAATATTAAATTAGAATCCCTCGGGGCGCCTGGGCGGCTCAATCGGTTAAACATCCGACTTCGGCTCAGGTCATGATCTCACGGTTTGTGGGTTCGAGCCCCGCGTTGGGCTCTGTGCTGACAGCTCAGAGCCTGGAGCCTGTTTCAGAGTCTGTGTCTCCCTCTCTCTCTGCCCCTCCCCTGTTCATGCTCTGTCTCTCTCTGTCTCAAAAATAAACATTAAAAAAAAAAATTTTTTTTTTTTTAAATTAGAATCTCAGCATGTCCAAGCTGGAGAGCGCTGGATTTCTTGCAGCTGTTGCAAATGACCTCAGAAAGCGCTTTGGTCAAAGGGAATAACCAGAATTCAGGGGAGTTTGAAGAACTTTTAGTCCGTTCTTAAAGATGAGGAAACTGAGGCCCCGAGAGGGGAGGTGGTTTGGTCAAGGCCTGTGGAACACCTGCGTAACACATTAGTTTGTAGAGGCCATGCCCACCTAGCTGTAGGACGCTGGCCAGAGGCTAGTTAGCTCCCCTTCCTGAGAAGTCCGTTGAGTCTCATACTCTGAGTCACCACAGCCACCCAGACTGTCAGGCACAGCCCGATGCCCCAGAGCCCACCAAACTAGCCAGTCTGGAGCCCGCTTGCCCTGCCTTCGCATGTCCCTACCCAAGGAGACCACAATAAAAAGTGCCTGCCCACCGATCTCTCCTCCCTTTCTGCCTCGTGGCTGACCCCACCACATCCAGAGTGACCCCATGTGGCATGAGGTGATGTCCCCAGGGAGCTGGGAGTCTGCTCCTTGCAGTTTGATTCTCTTTTTTGAACTGCACCTGGCCTCGCCATGCTTCACCCAAGGTAATGTGATTAAAGCAGCCCCACGGAAAACTGGGGCCAAGACCGAGGCTGGGTGCAGAATTGAGCTGGAACACGGGTCGCCTGTCTCACTCCAAAGACCCTTTCTCTGCTATAGATGCAGGTTTTGTAATTTCTCCCTTAAATGTACTAAAATTTTGCTTCGGGAAACCTACTCTTCGTTCTGCGGATGCTGTGTGACCTCCTAGGTTAGAAGCCAACCATGTTCTCTAGCACAAACCCCACAGAAGCGAAATCCACACTCAGCTCTTAGGAGAGCTTTTGCCCATCCAGCAAGTGCTGTGGAAGTTGACAGAAAGTCCTACTTTGTGGCTGATGTAACTTCTGCCTCTGTTTCTTTCAGCTCCTCAGTGGGGTTGGAAAATGCCCCATGACGAATTTTTCCTTCCTTCAGACTTGGGCGTGTTGTGTGTTTCACTTTAGCAAAAGTCTAAAGTTCAGGACCACATAAGTGACATTTGCGTGGCCTGACCAAATGGATTCTTTTTTTGAATTCTTAAATTAATGTCAGTTACAAATATGTAGACAATTGAATTACTAATCGCAGTTTCCTTTCCTCTTCTTTTTTTTTAAATGGGCATGCCCTTAGATATTTTTTCAACAATCCATTATTCTCGGTAACATGATAAATCACACACAAAGAAATCACATTGTTGCTAATAGCTTGCTTACTTTTCCTCTTTTGTACAATAATGTCAGCTCAAGGTGAATGCTTACTTAGCATTTGGAAGCTGGTCTGGAAGGGAGGTAAATGTCATCTGACCTGATTTCTCCTATCTGATATTTGAATCCACTGAAACTGTGCTTCTCAAATCTTTCAAGAATTAAAGGTCACTTGTAGAGTCAAAAAACCTCTCAGATCCCCACAAAATAGTAGTTGTATTGTTAGTTTCCATTGATCTAGAAACTATGCTGCTACAAGGCCAGTAACCCTTTTAAATAAAGTTCTACTTTATGAATCACAGTGGCATTTCTGTACATTTCACGATATATATTCGCGAGAGGGGTGGCCAGGGAGGAAGCCTATGGATTCAGACTCTGCAATTACTTTTAACAGCCCTTTGATGCCGCTAACACTCTCTCCAGACTCCCATAACCCCTGATGGTATTCTCGAACATTTCTGTAATTCTGGTGTCTGCTTGTATGCTCCCTGTGTTGGGCATCTCACTACTTCAAAAAGAAGACCGCTGTATCTTTGAGCTGCTCTTCCCAATAGGGGAAGCTTCCTCTTAATAGTGAGCTGCAATCTGTCTCTCTGTGGTTTTCAGCCCATGGGCCTGTTTCACATGGCAGTCCCTCTTAAGGTCACACTCATGTCCTTTACCCCTAGTAGGGCCAGGCTGAAGCAGGCCCAGAATGGCTGCTGTGCGGAAAATGTGAGAGGTTAAAAGCCGTCAGGGTGGAAAGATAAGAGGACTGTCCTGTGGGCCCCAAGTTCAAAGTACCAGCCTATTGACATCAGGGATGGAAGAATGCAAGTCAAGAGCCCAGAGCGACCACGAAGAAGCAGAGAGATGGAAACCTGCAAAGCTGACGATGGGGAACCCGGGGATTCCAGGCTGATAATTACGACAGGGAATTTATTAACCCAATGGCAAGAGGTGGCCAAAGGCAGGTGCAAGGAAGTCTTTGAACCACCATCTCAACGTAGTGGGAAAAGCACTGACAGGAAAGGCGACACATTTAAAGAAGATTATTACGGAGGACCTCCTCTTGTGACCTCCAGAGGTTCGCACACGTGATTCTAGCGATCTGCAACCATACGCGAGGGCGCATGCGCGCGCGCACGCCCGCTCCCTTCTCGGTGTTTCCTTTAGTAACGGAGCACGTGACCGCTCAGGGGGACTATAGTGCCCTGGAGACTCCCATTTCTTCCCTCCCACTCTTCCTGTCTCCCCCTTTTCCGTGTAAACATACCCAGCTCCCTGAAAGTTCTCAGGACCCCTCATCCTGAGTTTCTCTAAATATGTTCCGCGGGTCACCGTGTGGTACTGAGCGTTTGGCCCACGACGCCATGTGTGGACTGGACGATGGGGAATAAGATGGGACCATCAGCTTTATGGCTCACTGCGTCTTCTACACGGCGTGTGCACTGCACCCCAGGGTTGACACCCACCCCCTGAGGAACAAGTGCCCTGGACTCAGATTCCCCCCCCCTCCACCCCCCACCCCCCACCCGCACCTGCCAGGACACTGGGCTGCTTCTCTCCCTCTAACTGGGTGAGTCAGTCTGTCTCCCTCCCACCCCAACATCTACCCCTGAACAATATCATTCAGGGCAGGACTTTGTTGAAGTTTTGCAAAAAGACTCCTGGTTTTTAGTCATTCCAGCACCTTCCGTTTGTCAGTGCATCCCACAAATATTCTCTGGGCGCCTCCAACGTGCCCGGCACTGTTTGAGACGGTGATGATGCCGTGATGAACAAGACAGGGTCCATCACATGCAAGTTTCAGACCGTCCAGGGTGAACCGGCCTGGTCAGCGAGGACACCTGTGTCTCCCAGAAGGAGGGGCTGGCCTCACCCTGGGCTCGGAGAACCAGGAGGCTGCAGCGACCTTCGGAGGTCACACCCCAACCAGGCGACATGGAGAGAAGGAGAAGACCTGGTCCTCCGGGGCCTCATTTTGAGGGGGCAGCAAGCCATTTCCCAGGAGTCACACGGCGTCTCGGTTCCTAGAACCGGGTCAGATATTGGTTTCTGAGCCCGTCACCGGCAGGGAGGATGGAAACACGGGATTAGCATGGACTGTTCCCTAGGGCACCAGCAGTGCCTTCCTTATATACCTGTTTCTCACCACGCTCGGCACCTTAGAGGCAGGTAGAGTCCTCAAACTAAAATACTTATTAGGACATGCAAGCCTGTGATAGCGTTTAAGTGTATCCGTTTTTCAGACACGCGCATGCGGTATGTTGCGATGGGCAGGAGCACAGCCAGACCTGGCACAGGGTCTTGTCTGGCCCTCAAGACCTCGCTGACCTAGGGCATGTGCTTGGCGTCTTGAAGTATCTATTTGCAGGTCAGAAAGTTGATGGAAACCATAGGAATAATCCTACGTCATGGGATTGTTGTGAGATGGAACTAGGTAATGGCACAGAGCCACACAAAGTAACTACTCAGCCCTCAGCCGCTTGCAGGGTGGGACTCGGGTGGGTCAAACGAGATGGCTGGGGGCTCATGTCCCTGCTGCCCGCCCCCCCCCCCCCCCCACTCCCATTATTCATCAAACGCGATTGACCTTCTCTTTGTGCAAGCCATGAGGTCAACCCTCTCCGGCAAAGGCACCACCCCCAGAGTTAAACAAATTGTGTATATCACTCATTGCAGCGAGGTCTAGGTCTGGGGGGTTGTTCGGAGATTTGGGGCTGGTCTGCAGAAGCAGGGATCAGCTCTAGTTTGGATGCAGTCGGAAAGAGGGTGCAATTCTACAGCTGGACATCTCACTAATTCTTACCGGGGGGACGGTGGGCAGAGCAGAGCGAGGACGACTGACTGGTAAAGAAGTCACGGTAACACCTTTCAGCCAAGAGAGGGGGACGTCTGCCCCCACCCCCGAGTCTCAGAGTAGCCTTGTCTGACCTTGGGATTCTGTGAGATTGTTGCCGTGCAACAGGAGAATGAAATGGCCCCTCCGTGAGTGCCCGGTGGGTTTGGCTGCTAGTGCTGGACCCCCGCCCCCCCCCCCCCCCCCCCCCCCCCAGATCAAAGTCCCTGCCCTCAAGCGGTTCCAGAAAAGGAGGGCACTAATGGAGGTGGGGTATCTAGAGAAAGCAGGGCTCATCAGAAGGACCTTCAGGGAGAGCTTCACAAAGGAGGGTGCATTTGATCTGGGACAAAGGATGGGGGGGGGGGGGAGGGAGGGAGACAATGACCGAGTGAGGAAATCCTTTCTGTGTGTGGCCGGCTGCGTGTTCCAAATTATAAATTCAACTCAAGCCCCGGCAACTTTGCCACTGTGGCCGTTTGCTTCTCTTTCTTTCCAGGAAGAAAAATAGCCTTTCTATTTCCATCACCCAGATTGCCATTTGTCATTCTCAAGGTGCCTCGGTGCCTTTGTCTCTGCCGTCAGCTGGCAGCAACCGTTGCTAAAAATAGCTGGCGGAGGGAACCGCTCTACGCTCAACATTAAAAATAGAAAGGGAAGCACTGGTGTGAATAATGAATGGGAGAGAATCCTGCTCCCGCTGCTCTCTGGCTCCTCCGGGGGCCTGGCCGCTGGGCAGAGCCCCACAGGGCAAGGCAAGATTAAGGCTTTTTTTCTTTTCTTTCTTTTTCTTTTTTTTTTTTTTTTTTTTGCTCGTCCTTCAGTGAAAGGGCAGCCCGCAAATTGCACTTTGCACCCCACCTGCCTCGGGTGGGGAAGGCTGAGGAGACGTGGAGGCTTGGACCAGCATTCTGGAATGCAAATCAGGTGTCTAATTTGCAGGCACACACTCAAAAGCCATCTGGTCCCAGACAAAGGAGGGGGGCGCCCATGGCAAGGCGGTGAGGGCATTGCCCTCTGTAAGGGCAGCTTGTTGTTGGTTTGGGCTTTGGTTTCGAAGACGCAGTGGCGGCTAATCACAACCGGTGCGAGAGGCAAATTGGGCCCTTCTGAAGCCATCGGATTATGATCTCTGCACAATTGGAGAGATGGGCGGGGCGGGGCGGGGTGCCTGTCGCTTAAGCATCCGACTCTTGATCGGGGCTCAGGTCCTGATCTCACAGTCTGCGAGTTTGAGCCCCGCACTGATAGCAAGGAACCTGCTTGGGATCCTCTCTCTCCCTCTCTCTGCCCTTCCCCCGCTCACTCTCTGTCCGTCTCTCTGTCTCTCAAAATAAATAAACTTAAAAAAAAAAAAAAAAAAGGAACCGGTCAAAGTTATTATTACATCAGCCAGAGGGGAGCTCTCCCCACGTCCAGGAAAATCAAAGGCTCCTGTCAATACTGTCGAATAGCCAAATGCTCTTAGAAGGACGCAAAAACTGCATTTTGCACTGACTCATTCCCCGTGACCAGAGGCTGGTTGTGTTGCTGGCTGTCCCAGACTCTCGGGGCCGAAAGAACCCAGAGCTTGGAGGGTGAATTGGAGGGTGCTGAGGCCCAGAGAGGGGGAGAAAGCGGTCTCGGGTCACACAGCACCCCAGTCAGAGGCCTGGCCTCCCCCCGGCCACTGACTTGGCCTCCCCGGAGGTTCCCTGCTGCGTCACCTCTTCAAATCATCGCTGGAATGGGAACCTTGTCCCCCAAAGCGTTCTCCCTCTGCTCCTCTGAGCCTTGAGGTGGGTGGGGTTCATCCTCCCGAACCAGCCTACACCTCCCCGCATGCAGTGCCCTCCGGGCCCTGAGCTGTGGGGCTAGAGCCGCAGCCCGGCGCCGCCCCCCCCCCCCCCCCGGGGTAGAAGGCCTCCTCGTCGTGCATCTAGGGAGCCAGGGTGCGATTTGGCCGGACTGCCACTCTCCTTACCTAATCACGTCTTCCCAACTCTCTGGAGAGAATCGTGGCTCTACTAGGAAAGAGACAGCCTCCCGTTCCTTAGCACCGGGGACCTCATTCTCAGCCCATGCCAGCACCCTCGTCCAAAGGCTGGGAACACAGCTTTGGAGGCACCTCGGGCTCAGATCCAGTGGTGCTCCACTCGGAGCAGTGGGCCTCATATCTCGGGTCCCAGTTGCCTGCTCCTGTCGGGGGACCCGTTATGCTGATCTGGTAGAGCTATTCCAAAGCTACCACCTCCAGGGGGGAAATATTGAGAGCAGTGACCTCACATTACCGGCACTCAGCAGATGGGTGTCCCTCCCCTTCCCCCGAGGACCCCGCCTTCCTGTCTGCTGCAAACCTCCCCAGACTGCAGACAGGAGCTGGGTTTGAATCCCAGCACGCGACACACTCCCTGGGGTAACCAGCGCCTGGGGTTCCCTCCCTCGTGAGCAAGAGATCAAAGCTCCCTTGCAGGGCCGAAGAGCCCTTTAGTAAGCTCAGGCAGGGAGCCCATCACAGGGGAGTGGCCCAGTAGGGGACACTTATCCCCCAGGACCCAGGTAGGCAAACCGTCTTCCTTGTAGGGGCCGCAGGTCCTGCACGGAATGTGCCAAGTCACCCTCCTCTCCCTGCCTTTCCCCCACAGTTCACTTTCTCAGCCATCATTGTACTCATCCAGCATTATTCCTGAATGCATTTACTAATGCATTTGTCAGACCCCCAAATATAGACTCGGGGCTACATCCTCTGAGTGTGTTCGCAGAGAGGAGTGAGTCGTGCTTCCTGACTTTGCTGGGGTCCCTCCGGCTCACGTTCATCAAGAGACCTGGAGATTCCACGAGCGTCTCCTGCACTCTTCCTATTTTGCTTCGGTCCTAGGAGCGGCAGACTGATTAATGTCCCCCCCCACATGACCAGCTTTAATCCTTGGAATCTGTGGATGTCACTTCATATGGCAGGAGGGATTTGGCAGCTGTGGTTAAGCTGAGCATCTTGAGGCGGAGAGAGAATCCTGGATGATTGGGATGGACCCTGAGTGTAACCACAAGTGTGCCTAAAAGAGGGACACAGAGGGAAACGTGACGTCAGAGGAGGGGCAGGTGCTGTGATTCAAGGAGGTAGGGACCGGAAGAGCGAGGGAATGACGTGGGCAAGGGTGCCAGCAGCACAACCAGCTGGGAGATACAAGCAATGCATTCTCCCCTGGAGCCTCCAACAGGAGCCACCTTATTTTAGTCTGAGAAGTCTTCTTTTGGACCTCTTACACCAGAAATGTAAGCCAATCCATTTGTGTAGTGTTAAGCCACTAAACTTGTGGCGATTTGTGACAGTGAGAACGGGAAACAGATACAGTGGCCATCCGTGTTTTCTCCCTGGTTTACAGACCAGGGAGCTGAGATTTGGAAGGCTTATCCCATGGCTTAGTCAATATCAAGCAAATAGTAAGTAAATTCTTCCACCAACTCATTGTCTCTGTTGATGAGTTAATTTTACTCCGAGTGGAAAAAACAAATCCACACCCGGTCTTAACCCCTCCTTAAATATATGATTGCCCGATCTTTCTCCTGGTAAATTAAAGAAAGGAGAAATGACGGAGGTAAGGAATGAGCAGCCTTTTCAGTATCTTGGACCTGGTTGTGCTTCCGGGTCAGAATATGCACGTTTTCACCACGCTTTGTCCTGTTCTGTGGACAAGAGGGGAGTCCTTGAGGCTTGAAAGGAATGAAGTTGGAATAAGTGCAGATGATCTCACTGTGTCTGTAGGTTGAGTTCAGTTGTGAGTTATAACTGATCCTACCACAGTGACTTTCAAAAGAAAGGGACTTATTTTTCTCATGTTTCAAAGGTCCAAAAGTAAGTGCAGTGGCTCAAAGATGCTGTGAAAGAATCAGTTTCCTTCTGCCTGGCTATTCTGCCTTCTTCTAACATGTGGCTTTTATTCTCATTGGTTTACAAGGGTTGCTATACATCTAGCATCATATGCGTCCTGCATCCCAGGCAAGAAGAAGGAGGAGGTGTCAAGGACATAGGGCTTTCTGCAGAAGGCAGAAAGAGAGAGAGAACCTCAGTGACCCTGTCCGAGGTTTGTGTGCACATGTGCACACACACACACACACGCACACACACATATGTATCTGAGCTATTCTTACCAGTTTGCAGAAATGGAGAGAGCACTGAACACCCATTCCTTACTCACAATGTACCTTTGAGGACAACGTAATCGGACATCAGATACAGTGAGAACAGGGTCAGTAATCAGCCCCACGGTATCAGAGGAAACCGAACATCTGCACAGAGCTGGCCCTGCACTGGCCAAATGGAAATGAATGACACAGTGACTAAGCAAACCCAGCACAGAAGAAATAAATATACTTACAAAATGATCACGGCCTGCAGAAGTCAGACACAGACCCCAACCTGTAAGAAAACATGACTCATAGAAGGGAAGGACGTGTGTCCTAATTCTCCTGCTGTAGAATAACTTAGTATGAACGTTAATGTCAAATGTAAAAGCTCAAACAGAAATTGATAAAACAACAGAACAGCCTGAGATGAACAAAGACGGTTTAGACTTAGGGTCCCTATAGAAAACAGAAGGCACTTAAGCCAGGATTTTGAAGAGAATTGAATCAAGGTCCAAGTACAGAAGTCTGTTCAGGATAAAGGATACCACTGAGGAATGTTGAGACACCCAAACACTGGTGACAGTAAGAAGCTGTTACCAATCCTCGGCTTCTAAGAACAAGAAGAACCCATGTTACCAGAAGCATGGGAGGAGGGCCATCCAATTGGCACGGAGGGCTCTGGCCACTGCTAAAATCAGAGTCAGGGAGACAGAGGCAGAGAAATCCTCCACAACTCTTTGCTCTATTTTCTGATCCCCTGCTGGTGTCTCCCACTGACTGAATCCAACCAGCAGAGACAGGGAAAGAGAGAAAGAGTAATTCAGTCCTCGGGGCACAGAGCAGAGAGAAGCAAAGAATAAATGGGGTTCTGGGGAAACAGATGTAGAACAGCTAACGCATGGGTACCACCAACCCAGGACATGCGACGCTTTAGGCCTCTTGTGGCTTTCTGTCTCCAGGAGACCTATAACTCACGCCACCGTCATGTTGTGAAGCCAGTGGGGCGACAGTTCCATATCCTAACACTGCCATTAGGGCAGCCTCCTCTCAGGGCTGGCCTCAAAGGAACCGTTCCTCCGCCGTCTTGATGGAAGCCAACTAGACCCATCCTAACTCTGGTTTCCCCAGTGGATGCCCATGGGAGCCAAAAGCCACTAATCAAATGTTTAGGTATGTTGATGCCATTATGCGATGGATTTTGGTCAGAGAGGAGCAGAGGCCCACCAAAAAAAAAAAAAAAAAAAAAAAAAAAAAATCCCTGTCCTTCCTCCCCTTGATGCAGTGATTCCATACAGCCTCTCCAGAGATACCCCACACGACCAAGCCGCCAACGATGAGAAGCTATGGCCCAAGTGCACTTCCTCCCTTTTCTTCCCTGCCTCTTGTTTCTTCTCCTGGGGTTGCACCCCATTCAGTTAAGCTCAGTCTAAGTCTTCGCTCTTGAGGAAATCCAGGCTAAGACGGTGGGGTCCAGAAGTGATCCCAGGCAACAGACCCTCTAGATGAGGTTTTGGAGTCGAATTTTCCACGAGTCAGAAGGCAATAGGAACCCCATTGCTTTTGGTAGGTACGGCAATACTGTCCCACACAAAATGGCATCAGCACTACTCAAGTTTCACGTAGCATTAATTGAATCGAGGTGCAGTGCAAAGCTTAAGAAGTCAGACAACAGTCGCGCTTGACCGGTGTGGGGGCAGTGATAATTGTGAGAAGTTCGGTACGGGGTGATCTCTTTTCATGGCATTCACGTCTTCAAAAATGAGAAAGAGCAGATAAGAGTGATTAATTGCCAACAAAAGCTGCCATCAAAGCCAGACTACCGTAGGGCCGTTTTATAAAGGAGCGTCTCGTCTCCAACAGTCGCGGGCAGGGTGTGCTGAAGATAAACTCCAGCTTCTGAGTAGTTGCCAAGGCAGGGTTTCAAAGAAGGGAGATGTAATCCAGACCACTGTCCTATGTTAGAGTCCAGACCATGACAGGGAAAGAGTGGGACCATGAGACCCGACATCGGGACATTTGGGCAGGTGCAATGGAGAACTTCTAACTCCACGTTCTCCTAAACCCTGGGGCTGAGAGGACAGAAAGAGAGAATTCCCCCTGAAAGAGAGAATAAAGCCTCCTCTTCCATGGAGATACTATAAAGACCTCACCTTTAAGTGGAGGCCTCACCGGAAGCGGACACCTCTCAAGATCTGACCCCTTCGTCACCTTTAGGGTGACAACCAGGGTCAGTTTTCACCTCCGCCTAAACCAGGAGGCGCAAGTCTTACCCCAGAACAAAAGACTTCGTACAAAGACACAGAAGACTTCCTCCTGTCAAACGACTTAGACCCACCATTAACCTTCCCTTCTTCACTGGCCAGCCATTCCTCTCCAGCAAAGTTCTCCGGCACTCTTCAGTCAGAACACACATTACAGACACCGACTCATGCTTCATCTTGGTGGTGGAGAACCGTCTAAACCGAAAACCGAGAGAGTTGCCATTCCAGGAGGGAAAAGAAGACCCTTCGGTTTGAAAGCTGCTTAACAGAAAGCGGATCTAATTTCCGCTGTTTCGCCAATTGCACACCCGCGTACCTGCACACATGTATCCCTTTATGCAAACAGTTCGTGGATTATCAACGAAAAGTAAGTCATCTGTATATAACACGTACAACAGAAAAACTCAAAGAGCGGTAGTTTTACAAAATGTTTATTTCCCTCTCACACAGAGATGCCGGGAGCAGGCAATCCAGGGATGAAATGAGAGGTTCACGCTTTCCGACTGTTTGGATCCAACTGTTCATCTCTCTGATCCGCCTTCTTCAATGAGCGGCTTCCATGCGAAGGGCGAGGTGAAGGGAGAAGTAAAGAGGACAAACAGGACGCAGACCCTGATATTCAGGGTCTCACAGTCTGATGGCGGAGACAGATGTGTAATAAGTGAGTTTATTCCGGTGACCGCTGCCCCCGTGAAAGATGTATAAGGGAGACGGGTGATACGAAGGGCGGTGTTACCAGTTGAGCTTGAGGTTTGGCGGAGACACGTCTCTTGAAGGGAGTGAACCTTAAACACGTGGAGACTTTCTCTAGGAACTGGAGGCGTGTAAGCAAAGGTAGACGGCGAGAAATGGGATCCCATGTCTGGGAGCAGCAAGTCTAGAGCCTGGCAGGGACAGAGGAGGGGAGGGGAGACCGGAGAGGGGGTGACGGACACACCGGGAAGGGCTCGAAGGCCACACCCAGCTGTTCCAATGTCCCAATAGATGGAGGGGACCCATCGAGCAGAGGTGCCATCATGGCCAGCCCCTGTCCCCCCCTGACCAGCGGTCATCCTCCTGCTTTCTCAGAATAGCATGAGAGTACCCCCTGTAGGGAACACTTGTCCTTTATTATCAGCTCAAATGGTTTAGGTGGGTTTCCCCCCTCCCCATCCCATGGCTCACGGGTAGACAAGAGATCAAGGTCTGTTCAACCATTGTAGCCCTTTCCCCCTGGCCAAAGAAGGTGACCCGAGTTAGTCCAATGGGATTCGTTCTTGCGGTTTTGTTGAAACTGTGTGTGTTGGGCGTGATTTCTGCTGGGGTCACCAGGTGAGGAGAATAAAAGCCTGGACAGAGCTCCACTGACAGCAAAAGTAATATGGAAGAAGGCTGAGCTGAGAGGTGGAAAGGAGCGAGGGCTTGCTCGCAGCGTTCGAGTCCTGGGTTCCACTGCTCCGGGAACTCCCGAGCTTCGCAGCTCTGTGACCCTGTGAAGCCTCTTTTGTTTGAGCCAGCTGAGTGTGGCACTTGCCACACGAGTTTTGAATGATATGGTCGTTGTATAGAACAAGCCCTGTAAAGAAAAAAACCGTCTATGCAGCAGGTAATACCATTAGGAGGCCCTGAAAAGTCGAGTGACCAATCGCCTGGTGTGCTGGGACCATCCAGGTTTTAGCCTTGGAAGTCCCCCAGGCTCAGTCCCTGCACTTGGTGGCTGTCAGGTAACATTCATGTTTTCTGTGGCACAGAGGAGACTAAGGGGGAAGTGAAGGCTCTCTTCAAATATCTGGAGGGTTCTCACATGTAAGAGAAAAAGAGATGATTCCGTGTGGCCCCAAGGAGTAGAGGCAGAATAACTCAGCAGAGGCCATGGAAGCAAGACTATTAAAAAAGGCAGATTGTCTTCATTATAAGGACGATCTTTCTAAATATCAGAACTGTCACAGGGTGGAATTGGTTTGGATGGAAGGGGAACCCAGGAGAGGGGTTATGTGGTCTAGCCTTGGATAGGCAGAGCTGGGCACGAACCCCGGCCCCGCCCCTCGCCAGCTGCGTGGTTTGGGCAAGTCAGTTAATCTGGCTAATCCTGCCTCCACATCTGTGAAAAGGTAGTCACATAGTACCTACTTCGCTGGGACGTTGTAGGGATTAAATGAAATGAAGCCAGGTTAAGTCCTCAGTGGGTTTTAGTCGCAAACATTGAGAGGCTAGGAGCTGCCCTGTCGGTCATAAAGGCTGGACGATCCCTTGGTGCAGATGTTCTAGAAGGAGTCGAGGACTGATTCCTCCGAATGAGGAGTCTTGGGATGTCGTTGAAATTTTCTTTCTAGGCAACGATTCTGTTTTGCTTTGATTTTGTATAAAAGATGTTGCTGATAGGGCCATTTCAGAGACGGGTGCCGGCGATAATTTTTGACAGACTCTCCCCGTAAAGCTCTTTCGGGCTTCCCTAAAATACATTTTGCTGAGCTTTAAAATGAGTAGCATCTATTTGCTCCCAGCTGTCTGGACTTGGGGTTATTTCTGCCCTCAGCCACTTTAATGAAGCTGTTAAGAGTGACAAAGTGTGTCACCAGCCACGGCTCCGGAAGGGGGCTTGGGTCAGGGAGACGCTTTCCAGCAGCTGCCCGGAGACGAAGCCATCAGCCACAGGGACCATCTGGCTCCCCCTCCTCCCACCGGACCCAGCTCCAGTGGGGAGACCAGAGCAGTGTAGACCAGCGCCACACCATGGCTAAAAGGATTAAGTACCATCTTTTAATTTCCTTTAAACGTTCGGCTTTAAAAAACAAAAACAAAACAACTCACTTTCATACAGAAAAGGGAGCACATCTTTAACGTACATCTTGACGTTTTTCTAGATGTATACCCCCTTGTGACCATTGAAAACTCCAGCCAGTGAACATTTTCACCAACTGGAAGAGTCCCTTGGGTGCTCATTACACCCATCCATCGGAGGAAGCCACTGTTCTCAGTTCTAAAACCATACACTGGTTTTTCCCATTTTTGTTCTTTGTACCAATGGGATTGTCAGGTATGTGCTCTTTTGTGTTTGACTCCTTTTCATCAACGTGCGATCTGTGAGAATCAGAACGAGCCTCAATTCATTGATCCACTTGCTTGTTGATGAGTATTTGAATTCTTCGCAGGTTGGAGTTGAGAGTGAAGCTACTATGAGTGTTCCTTGACGTGTCTTTTTGTGGACACACGCATTCGCTTCTCTCGAGTGTATCTATGCGGGAGAGGAAGTGCGGCTTCATAGAAATTCCTTCCGTTTCTCTTTAGTAAATGCTGCCCAAGGGTTCTCCATGGTTGCCCAACCACCGTAAGCCTCCCCAGGTGTGCACGGCAACCCCAAGCATTTGGTCTCCTTCTTTGCTGTAATTTGGTGGCATCAGACTTTTTCACCTGAGCCATTCGTTGGGTTATGCAGGTACCATCGGGTTTTATCACCCAAGTCAGGATTATTTTTTTAATATTTTTTTAAATGTTTTATTTTCTTTTTGAGAGAGACAGTGAGTGTGAGCGGGGGAGGGGAAGAGAGAGAGGAGACAGAGGATCTGAAGCGAGCTCCGCGCTGACAGCCGTGAGCCCGATGAGGGGCTCGAACTCAAAAAGAATGAGATCATGACCCCGACCAAAGTCAGATGCTCAACAGACTGAGCCACCCAGGCACCCCAGTCAGGATTATTTTTATTTCCGTGTGCGTTAACAACTACCCCGGGGCTGCTCACTCAAAGTGTGGATTCAGAGTTCACGGCCCATCCGCAGAAGTCTTGATGTGGTGGTTGTGGGTCGAGCTCAAAAATCTACATTATTAACAAGTACTTTATTACTGAGCAAGCTTCCTGAGAAATGCCGGCTTAAGTGGCCCTGTACGGTGTATCTGTGGGCTGTTGCTTTTGGTTCCTTGAGAGCGTGTCCTGACAGGAGAGAGGGTGAGAACCCACACGGATCCCAGACTTCCGGACGGGGGCTAATGATGGCAGCCACGTGTCATCTCAGTTTTCAAAACAACCCCCCAAACTGAAACTCGGATTTCCCATCTTGCAAACGACGGCACTGACTTCTAAGGGTAGGCAAAGAAAGAGAGGTAAGGGAATTTGCCTAAGAACTCATGACAGAGGATCAAGGCTTAGAAGCAAGGATTGTTCTATCCCCTGTGAATGATTTGTCTAATATACCAAGGCTTGGGGAGCTTTTTTGTTATTTTTAAGTTGTATTTATTTATTTTGAAAGAGAGAGAGCGCATGCACTCAAGCAGTGGGGGGCACAGAGAGAGAGAGAGAGAGTTCCAACTCGGGGCTTGAATTCATGAACTGTGAGATCATGACCTGAGCTAAAATCAAGAGTCGGACGCTTAACTGTGTGAGCCACCCAGGTGTCCCTTGTTTGTTATTTTTACACACAGACGCTTCTTCTCTCCGAGATGAAGGTTTAGGTAAAATCCCCATGTATGAAACAGATCATAGTTAAGCTGCTTGGGTAGCCACCAGGGCCGGGAGCACAGCGCCTTGCCTGTGTGACCTCCCTGAGCCCCAATGTCCTCCTATTTCACCTGCTATGGGCCTGTGACCCTCCCTGGGTCCTAGGACGAGGGCTTCCAAACCACAGGACCCAGCACGTCCCCAACAGGCCCTGCGCACAGATCTTCCATTTTTGTTTATTGAAGGAAACATCCTTTCCTACGATCTGGATTCTCTTTTACTCACACGTAAATTTAACCTGAGAGCAAAATACAACCTGGGGAGCAGGGAGCATGTTGTTTGGAAAGGCAGCAACTTTTGTAGGATGGCAACTGGGTGGCCCAGGAAGTAAAACTGGGAGTCCCAGCAGCAGTGAAGGCTCTTGGGGCTTCATTACTAAAAGCAGGAAGCGGAAGGCAGAAATACTACTCGGAAGAGAACTCCCCTCCCAATACCCGGATAGATCAATTTTGAGCCCTGGCGCTCTCTCCGCCTTGAGTGGCAAGCTATTCTAATTAAAGTTAGAGATCCTGGGGCGCCTGGGTGGCTCAGTTGGTTGAGCGTCCGACTTCAGTTCAGGTCATGATCTCACGGTTCTTGAGTTCGAGCCCCGTGTCAGGCTCTGTGCTGCCAGCTCAGAGCCTGGAGCCCGCTTCGGATTCTGGGTCTCCCTCTCTCTGCCCCTGCCCCGTTCATGCTCCGTCTCTGTCTCTCTCAAGAATAAATACACGTTAAAAAAAAAAAAAAAGTTAGAGATCTCTTTGGGCATGCATTCCTTGCCACCTTAGTGTTTCACTGTCCAGATGTGTGACCTTGAACCAATCATTTCACATCCCTCATCCTTGGTCGTAGCGTCTGTGCAACTGTATCCAGAGCTCTGGACCCCAGAGAGTGGAATGAGGACTAGGTGCCTTGTGCCAGGAGAGGGCCAGCCCACGGGGTGGCTCGGTAAGGACCCGGCTCCTGCCTCGGCCCCTGCTGAGCCGAGTGTGTGCCCTGCAGACCCACCAGCCGTCCAGATCGCGTTTTGGTAACGGGGTTGTGGCTTTCCTCCGCTCTCCTGCTGGGACTGGGATGAGTCCCACCGTGCTGTGCACCAGGCGAAGGGCAGTGACAGCATCAGTAGGAGGGACTGGAGAGAAACACATTGGGGCGGTCGACTCGATCGAGACGGGAGGGAGGATGAGATCATCACGCTGGCTGTTTCGGGAGCAGCACGGTGGCCCAGCGACATCCAGGCTGGGGAGCTGGAAAGCTGCAATTTTAGCTGACCTGGAAGAACAGTCACTACCATTTATCGGGCTCTCAGCGCGTGCCCGGCATTGTGCGAAGCCGCTGGTGCACGCGATCTCATGTATCCTCCCGACAACCCTGTAGCACAGGTGCTTTTGCTGTCGTAAAAGCTGGGGCTGGGGGACCTTCCCCTGGCCACTCAGCCAGGAAGCAGTGCGGCCGTGCCCTCCTGGGCCTGTGGGACCATGCCAGCTGGGGTACCGTTTGGGTGGCTGTCAGAGGTTCGAGAACGGGCTTAAACAAGTCACAGGTTCATTTTTCTCTCGCGTCGCTCTTTTTGTGATCATTATTAATTTACATCCAAGTTAGTTAGCCTTTAGTGCAATGACGATTTCAAGAGTCGATTCCAGTGATTCATCGCCTACATGTAGCACCCAGTGTCTCCCCCGGCAGTCTTAACGCAAGCTGTCAGGGACCAGGCCCTTGGATCTTATCACCCAGCCTCTCATCTGCATGGCGCCTGAGGACTCAGCATCAAATCCTCATCCCCAGGGGCAGGAAGTGGGGAGGGGGAGGAGAAGCACGTGGCGTCACTTCTCTTACAGCCTTGGTGAGGTCTTGTCTGGCAACAAGAGAGCCTGCAAATGCCCGTGTTAGGTTAAGATGTACTGTTGTTACTAAGGTTAACGAAGGGATTGTCGGTGGCCAGCTGGCACTCCCTGCCTCAATGACCCCATTACTGGACCTCATGCCGTGAGGTAGTGGACAGAGCGTGACCGGGACGCCGACCACTGAGACAAAACAGAGGCTCACGGGCACCGACCATGTTCAAGGAAATATGTGAGAAGCCCTGGATATATGACTTAGGAGCCATAACCCTGCAGACAAGAGGAGAGCATGAATTGAGTGCCTACCACCTACGTGGACCTGGCCTGCGGGCTTCCTGGGCGACATGTCCTACGGGTGCTGTGCTGAGACGTGAGGACACTGAGGCTCAGAGGGGTGAAATGACCTGCCTCAAGTCACGTGTCTGGCAAGTGGTCAGGTCAAGATTCAAAGTCCCAGCAGCGCGACCCTGGGCAGGTGACTTTCACTTCGCTGTGCCTTTGACCTCCCCATCTTAACGTGGAGACAATAGTACCTACCCCACAGGGCTGCAGCAGGCTGTGGGTGCTTTGATGTAGCTAGAACACTGGGGAGAAGCCTGGCCCGCAGCAAGCCCTCAGGACTGGTTAGACATTAGTATTGTTGTTAAATTATTGCTTGTTTTATCTCCGCCCCCCCCCCCCAGCCCCATCCCACCCCTCATCCAGTCCTAATCCCAGCGTGACAAGTGCCGTATTAGGAATACAGGAGGCTGGGAATGTCCAGAAAGGGGGCAGAATACTTTTGACCTGAAAACATAGAAAAGTCTCATAAAGAAAAGGCCTTTGCTGCATATTGAAAGAAGGGTAGGATTGTAACAGGCAGAGAGAGGGGTGAGGCTGGATGAAGAAGGAAGGCATTCTGGGGAAGAGGTCAGCCTGGAAAAAAGGCATCCGGGAAGGAGGAGGCAAAGCGTGTCGCGGGACAGCGAAATGGCGAAGGTGAGCGGGAGACCAACGCCAGGAGCTAATTGAAGGAGCCTGGCCTTTTACCTGAAGGCCACGGGGAGCCCTGGAAGGTTTTGATCATCGCTGTGCCAGGGGCAAATTGCCATGGCAACAGCTCTGGGGAAGGAAGGGAGTTGGAGAGGCCGGCTCAGCAGCTGGTGGCATGGTTTAGGTAAGAGGTAATGAGCACCTGCATTACAGCTCTGGCTTTGGGAAAAGCCAGGAGGGGACCAAATAAGCACAGTGCGTGGCTTTGTGTAGGGAAGGAAAGGCCGATGGAGGAGTGAAGCAGGAATGCTTAGCCCACTGTCTGAAGCATAATCTCCGAAGAATGTTGAGCCTCGTAGCATATCACGCTATCTGCCTATGGAGACAAATTAGGTTTTATTTTTTTCCAGCTGGCTCTGCTTAGACCCTGAACTATTCCTTCCTTCACTTGCTCACTCGTCAAGCCGTGTGCTCTGAGTCTATAGTAAGCAAGTTCACTTGGTACAGAGATCGTATCTCCTTTAGACGACCATTTATATGAGTGAGGTATAGGGTTGGGTGCTGTAACAAAGGAGCCCTGCTGTAGACCATTGTAGAATATTTGTGTCCTCCCCAAATTCACATGGTGAAACCCATTCCCTGAGGTGATGGTATTGGGAGGTGGGGCCTTTGGGATGTGATTAGGTCAGAGGGTAGAGCCTTGGTGATGGGATTAGTGCCCTCATAAAGGAGACCCCAGAGACCTCCATATGAGCACACAGTAAGAAGACGGCTGTGTATGAACCAGGAAGTGGCCTCACCAGACACCAAATCTGCCCATGCCTTGATCTTGGACTTCCCAGCCTCCATGACTGTGAGAAATACATTTCTGCTGTTTATAAGCGACCCAGTCCATGTTATTTTGTTATAGCAGCCAAAACAGACTGACAGCCCCCCAAATACGCTGTTATAAACAAGCCGGAAGCTAATTTCTCTTTCTCCTATAAGGTTGGAGGCAGCTCAAGGATGGTGAGGGAGCCTGAAAGGCAAAGGGAAGCTAGCCTACTGCTGATTCATGTCCTGCCGCCTCAGCACGTAGCTTCCATCTCATGACCCTAAATGGCTGCCCCAGCTCCTGCCATCATGTCGACATTCAAACAAGCAAAAAAAGGGGAAGGGGAAGGAGAGCTGCCTTTCCCTTTCAGATCATGACGCAGAAGGGGTGCACATCACTTCTGTTCACATCCCATTAGTTAGAACTTGTTCCCATGACCACATCACTGCAAGGGAGGCTGACGAGTGGCCTCCTTAGTTGGGTGTCCACGTACGGAGATTAACAACCTACCACCGCGGACGAAAGGGGTATTGGCGAAGGAGTAGAGTCTCTGCCACTCTACCCTACCCGCCAAGTGCCTAAAAAAGTGCAGGGAACTTAGAAGGCACTTGATGAATTTGAATCGTGAGTTAATGAACATGTTGAGAGGTGCTGGGGATACTGAGACATAATCGACAGACCCTCGGTCTTGAAGGAACTTTTGGTCTATTCTGGAGCCTAGACAAGTCAAGAAATAAATACAGTGAATCGCTGTTTGCCACAAGGGTAGCAGTCTTGTAGGGCACAGCTTAAACAGTCACAGAGGAGAAAGGCAGCCAAAACCAGCCGGGGTGAGAGAGGTCAGAAGAGACTCCACAGAGGATGATGTTCAGCTGAGTCTGGAAAGATGAGTAGATGTTTGCCTGGAGAGCCAGGTGAGGAGGGCTGCTCAAGGGTAAAACAAGAGCAGAAGCAAAGACAGGAAGGTTGAGATACCACCTGACATACTCAGGGTCGGGCAGGCAGGAACAGAAGGCGCCCCACTAATAGGGTCAAGTTTCACAGCCTCAACAGAGACCTTTCTAGACTCCCAGTCTTCACGATCTTTCTGGAGCATGGCTTCTGGAATGATGCCCCACTAGGCTTCTTGCAATTCTAAATTTCCACGATTTGTAGGGTTTGCCAAAAGTATTTCCTGGCCATTTCTCTGCTAATGCTTATCACACCAGTAATAAACGCACTGAAGTTAACATCCACCCATCCTTTCATCTGCTTATTTAATGAGAATTTTCTGGTCTCATTACAGGCTTTCTAAGCAGCACTCTGAAGGACGCCTAGTCCTCCAACCGCATAGTGCTGGACATCATGGTAACTTCCAGCTTTTTATTTTAAAATTTTTTTTTAACATTTATTTATTATTGAGATACAGAGACAGACAGAGCATGAGCAGGGGAGGGGCAGAGAGACAGGGGGAGACACAGAATCCGAAGCAGGCTCCGGCCTCTGAGCTGTCAGCACAGAGCACGACGCGGGGCTCGAGCTCACACACCGGGAGATCATGACCTTAGCAGAAGTCGGACGCTCAACCGACTGAGCCACCCAGGCTCCCCGAACTTTTTTTTTTTTTTTTAAGTTTATCTATTTCTTTTGAGAGAGACAGAGAGGGCGTGAGCAGGGGAGGGGCAGAGAGAGAGGGAGAATCCCAAGCAGGCTCCCTGATGTCAGGGCAGAGCCTGACACGGGGCTTGAACTCACGAAACTGCGAGACCATAACCTGAGCCTCAAACAAGAGTCAGACGCGTAACCAACTGACTGGGCCACCCAGGCGCCCCCTCGTTTTTGACTTAAAAATAATGCAGTAAAGAACTTGCTTGAAGCTTGGTGGGCATCTCTGGCTATTGTTTTGGAATAATTAGGACAGATTCTAGATGGGGAATACTCTAGAGAATGCCTGTTATACCTTCACAGTTAGCAGGCCAAGATATAACCTTGACTTCCTGCCACCTCAACACCACACACACACACACACACACACACACACCCCTCTTCTTCTTAATCTTACTCATCAGTAAATGACACCACATTATGCTCAATTACTTGCATCAAAAGCCTACTAGTTGTCTTCAGTCTCCTTCCTATTCCTCCTTATCCAGCCCACTGAACGTCTCACATCTCCGCCTGCCATGTTGTACCGCTAAATCTGTCTATACTTCATCTCCAGTATCACCACCATGGTCCAAGCCACCAGCAGCCCTCCCACACCTGAGATGGCCCCTCACTCCTTCCTTCCATCGAACCCTGGGCTTGGATATTCCATTATCTATATGACAGCTAGAACAACAGGAAAGCGTTAATCAGTTCATGCCATAAAATTCCATAATGTTCACCACAGAGATTAAGAACAAATAAAGGGGGGATGGTGTCTTCCTTCTTCAATACGGCCCCCCCCCCAGCACCTAATACAGGAGCTAGCACACCGCAAGCATCCAGTAATGTGTGCCGAGTAAGTGAACGTACAGACTTGAGTCTGAGTTCAACTGCTTTGAGCTCCACCTGAAGTCCTTCACCATGACGGTATATGGGCCCTCGAAGTGTTGGGTGGCTTGAAAAATAGCCATCAGTTCTTTCACAGTCCTTCCATGGACTCAATGACCAAATCTGAGGGGCTTTTGACTCCTTCAACTGGTGGAGCACATTGTTAAGTGACGCTGCGTGGCTTCTGAGGCTGGGTCACAAAAGGCCATGTGGCTTCTGCCTCGTCCGCTGGAAGGCTTGCTGCCCTCTGAGAAGTCCAACTTTCCTGGGGTGGCCACAGCAGAGGGGCCGTGGGCAGGTGCTCTGGCCCGCGTTTGGGGAGCAGAAGCAGGCCATCCCCGTCCTGCCCTGTCGGAGTTCCCGACCCACAGGATCCACGAGAGTGATGAACGGGCTGTGGCTTGGCACCAGTGGGAGTGGGGAGGTTGGCTCCACGGCAGTAGCTAACTGGAACGTGAAGTAAGATCTCGTGCTCACAATCACCCGTTTGTCATGTCTATCGTTAGTCTCCATGCCCGAAGGGAAGCTTTCTGAGTGCACAATCGTTGCCTCTTCTGTTTACAGCGTTTCTTGGCACCTAACAGAGGACACGGCCTAGAGGAGTTGCTCAGTAAATATTTACGAAACGAATGAATGAGTTTTTAAACGTAGGCACAGAAATAGAGGACCAGGAAGAATCGGTCCTCAGCCTTCTTCCGGCCAAAGCAAAGAGGAAAATGTGAGTCTCACACGATTCCCAGGGACGGCGAGATCAAAACCACAGCGAAGCTCTGGAAAAGCCTAGATGTTTCTGGCACGATTGGCTGCAGTCACTTTTTTTCTCTTGTCTTATCCTTTTCCATCATCTTCCTAGATGGTGAGAGATGTTCCACGGTTTAGGTTAGGTCTTACCTCGTTCCTTGCCAAACCTAGAAGATCCTGGAAACTCTTACGTGCTCCCAAAATATTTAGTGAATGAGACCTCCTTGCATCCAAAGCCACAGGGCCAAGTTGTATGCCCGCGCAAGTAATACAAAACTGAGCCTTAATTTGGAAAGGAAAGGATCAGCTAATTAATATGCAATGTCAGCAGCCTTATGTAGTTTATGGTTCAAAACAAAACTGCATGTCCTTTAGCCCAGTCGATTTCCTGTTTGTTATCACATTAGGCCTAGTCCAAGGCAGATGGAAAATTTGAAGGACATCTCCAGCCATTAAGACGGGCATAAATCTTTCAGAACGGCGTATAAATACGTAATCCTTCCCATTAACATTTTTTGGAATTAGGGTTCACACAATTTCTTGATTGAGCAGGAGCTCTTTGGCATAGTTCTGTTCCTTTCAGCTGATTATAGGACCCCCCTCCCCCCTCCAAATCTATAGTCCCGGGCCTGAATCCCTGGTGATGTTGATTTTGCTTCCAAGGCAGGTTCTGTTCAAAATCCCATACAAAGATCTTTGTTGGTGCTGTCCTTGACCTTCACTCTGTCTGTGTGTTTTTGTCGTCAGCTCGCGACAAAGAACAATGCTTCTAGCACCTGGGTTGCAGCCCTCTGTGCTCAGAACACCTGTGGTCTTCAGGGTAGCACCAAGCAGGGTCACCAGCATATCTACCTCATACACAGAAGAATGAAGGCACAGGACGATTGAACCCGCCTAAGGTCACAGCAGGAAAGTGGCAGAGCCAGGAGCTGAACCTTGGGCTGCTTTGGCTCCAAGGCAGTATTCTCCTGGCCCTGCTGGAAGGCGCAGAAGGCAAGCTGGCATTTTGTAGAGCTGCTCCTATGTGCCGGGCACTACATTGGGCCCCATACGTCTCTTTTGTCATTTTATAGCCACAGTATAGGGGACACATTTGTATCCCCACGCCACATATTGGAAAACTGAGGCTCAGCGATGCTTAGCACTTGGCCCGCAGTTAAGCAGCTGCCAAATAGGGTGTGTGAATCTTGAAGCCAAGATTCAGGTTCGGTCTGCAAGACTTTACACACTGTTCTTTTCTCTAAGCAAGAGTTTAACATCGGCTCATGAAAGCTTTTTATCTGTGCAGCTGTTGGTTCCTTTGGTGTGGTCTAACAGATGGTGGACTCCATGGGAGGCCAGAGGTGTCCTGGGACCTTGAGGTCATACTTAAACCTCTCTGACTCTCAGCATCTCTGACTGTAAAATGGATTTATGGCATTCTCCTTCCCTTACCCACCCCCAAGACCTTGGGAGGACCAGCTTTTGGCCTGAATAAAAAAAACTATCTGTCCCAAACCCTCACTTTACAGATGAAGATACTGAGGCTTGGATAGGCTGCTTAGCTTCTCCAAGTTGCTCAATGAATTGATGACCGAAACTGTATTAGAACCCTGGAGTGTCAGTCAGCTAATGCTTTGTAACAACTGCTGAGGTTCATTGTAATGTTATGGACCTAACTCTCATGCACATACGATGAATATATGTCAAAGATTTTTTTTTCACACAACTCATTAAGTAATGAGAGTGACTGATGTTGAGACCAGCTCAGAGGAGATTTTCAAGAACAGAGGGATATACAGACAGTCAGGAACGCTGCAATGAATTCTCTAAAAGATGCACAGCAGGTTACCATTCAAAAGACCATAAAACATAAGGTTTGGGGTTATCTTTTCTATAGCGCACAAATCCATTGTGTCTCTCCAGCACAAAACCCATTTGCATTGCTATCAGTTTTCTCTGAGTTAACTTTTGTCCCTAAGGAGTGGTAAAGTAGCATCCTCCGTAGATCGTCAGCCAAAGGTGCAGATATCTATAGGTCAGAAGATCCCCAGGGGGCTTTCAGTGCTCTACCAAAAGGGCTCTAAAGAATCTCTTTTGCTGATTTCTAAGTTTCCTGATATAGAAAACCACAGAAATTTCAATAGCTTTCAATCCTAAGCATTTATTCATCCATCACAGGTCAGGAGGCAGAGGCAGTGGGAGGGCTCTGCTCCCCTCCGTCTCATTCTGGGGGCCCAGGCCGGAGGGGGCAGCGGCTGTCTGGAGCACGTTCTTGTCAGAGTGGGGGCCTGGGCTCCCAAAGAAGCACAACCACGTGATGCTTCTTAAGGCCTCACCTGGGAAATGGTACATTGTTACTTCCGCCCGTATTCCACTAGCCAAAGCAGGTGACAGGAACCAGCCCAACATTAGTGGGAAGTATGGTGCTCCCATGGCTGTGGGGGATGGATATTTGCTGAGCAGTGGTAAGCATGTCGAGTTGTGCGAAGACTTGCAAAACCCACGTGGACACAGAGGCACTGTGTAAACATACGGGAGCAAGCGGGTTTTAAGTGTAGAGATCAGTTGTGACCACTGCCCCCCACCCCCTTTCCAGAAGTGAAAGAAAGTAGGGTTGGCCAGCCGAAGGTTAAGTTTGGAAATGAGCCCGCTCTGATGCTTGCTTTCGTGACATAATCTTCTTTTTTTTATTTTCTTTTTTTTTTGAACGTTTATTTATTTTTGGGACAGAGAGAGACAGAGCATGAACGGGGGAGGGGCAGAGAGAGAGGGAGACACAGAATCGGAAGCAGGCTCCAGGCTCCGAGCCGTCAGCCCAGAGCCCGACGCGGGGCTCGAACTCCCGGACCACGAGATCGTGACCTGGCTGAAGTCGGACGCTCAACCGACTGTGCCACCCAGGCGCCCCTAGGAACACGTTTCTTAAGTAGGGGGACATCTAGCTCTTAAGTCTGCAGAACCGTGCCCGGGGCGGATGCAGAATGCCAAGATACTCATGGCCACGAGAGGGGGTTTTCCTGGAAGAACTTTGAGAAATATTTGAAGTTAGAAGAAGGCAACAGTTGTAATAAGGCACTTGCAATGGATACATGGTATATAATATTTAATGAATTCATTTTTTTAAGTTCATTTATTTATTTTGAGGCAAAGAGAGCATGAGCAGGGGTGCGGCAGCGAAAGAGAGAGAAAGAGAGAGAGAGAGAGAGAGAGAGAGAGAATCCCAAGCGGGCTCAAACTGTCAGCGCAGAGCCCGACGCAGGGCTCGAACCCACAAATCATGAGATCATGACCTGAGCCCAAATCAAGGGTCGGACGTTGGACTGACTGAGTCACTCGGGTGACCCTTCATAAATTACTTTAATGTGTTGCTCTATTTTAAGTTTGTCAGAAATAACTAGCAGAAAAAACACCTCATGGCCAACAACCAAAGATGAAGTTGGGGTGTCACCCACGGGGAAGCCTGAGACCAGGGTGGGAATCACAGAATCACAGAACCTGGAACTTCTTCCTAGAGCAGGGCTGCGTCCAAGTGCGGCCTCGATGAAGCTGAGGAGATGGGGAACAGGCTGGGGGAGCACGGTTTCCCCAGAGGTGGGGGCCCAAAGTCTCCTCCTCCTCTTAATTCCATTTTTCTTCTTCTTCCTCCTCACCTGGTCCAGGTCTCGCTGGCTGCTACCATTTAGGAATTGCTCCCCCTGGTGTCAGGTGCTGTGCACTACACTTCACAGAAGCCCCACGGCTTTATGCCACCTGCCGAGTCAAACCCTGGCTGGAACTTCCACCCATGAAGTCCGCGTGAGGCGGTTTCAGAAAATTTACAAACGAGCACCCACTTCAAAGGGAGCCTTAAGTCAATACACTAGGCTGCTCTGCCTTTGAGGAAGAAGGCTGAGATGTTCTTTGCGTCTTTGCCTTCATCTATTTGTAGCATCAAAGGAAAAGTCAAAACGATGAAATTCTACCTAACGTGATGTTGTGCAGATATTACATGAGCTCATCTTTCTGTGACCTCCTGAGGAAGTTATTATTATGGCCATAATACTTAATATGTATGTCATACAGAGATAATAGAAATGGAAAATCAGGTTCAAAGAGATTAATGACAGGTCAGATGGCAAGAATAACGTAGCCCCCAAATCTACCTGTAATGCAACATTAAGCCTTCTGGGTTAGAGTGAGTTTCAAACCTCACCACCGCCAGGTGAGGAAAATAGAGCTCTTAAGTTTGCAGAACCGTGCCTGGGGCGGATACAGAATGACATCTCCATTTTCCTGAAGGGGAAACTGAGTCTGAGAGATCCGACATGCCTTCCCCGAGGCCGCTTAGCCAGTGTGCCAGTGTCAGGACTGAAACCTAGATCCTCCGACGTTTAACCCTGTGTTATCACTGCCTTCCTCTGAAACACCGGAATGATAGCGTCTTTTGTGAGTTTCACATTCCCTGAGGAAAATTTTGTCTCGTCATGAAGACCTTTCCAATAATAGGGACACCACCTTCTGGGCATTAAAGAAAAATCTAGGTCTGAGTTTTTGCTCAATCACTGCTCTTTGATTTGCATAGATTCCACATATATCTCTACAGTTAATATTCGGACAACCCGCATACATTCTCTTTTTTTCATTAAAATTTTTTTAAATGTTTATTTTTGAGAGAGAGAGAGAGAGAGAGAGAGAGAGACAGAGCGTGAGTGGGGAGGGGCAGAGAGAGAGGGAGACACAGGATCCGAAACAGGCTCCAGGCCCCGAGCTGTCAGCACAGAGCCCGACGCGGGGCTCGAACTCACGGACCGCGAGATCATGACCTGAGCCGGAGTCGACGCTTAACCCACTGAGCTGCCCCAGGCGCCCCAACGCACAGACATTCTTAAAGGTGCATTTGTGCGGAAACTACATCATTGGACGGTGGTGGGAACTGAATGAGGTGGAAAAGGAAAGGTGCTTGGCACGGGGCCCGCCACAGAGCAGGCGCTCGGCAGGTGGTTGGGGTGCCGGTTACACAGCCGTGGGATTCCTGGGAAGGCAACTGGCTGGAGATCTTCAAGCAGAGACCAAAGAATGCGGCTACAGATGGGAACTGATTAACATTTTATAGGCCGGGGTCACGATCCCTTAGTGGAATGTGAAGTCCTTGGAGTGGGTTCATGTTACCGCCGAATTGTGTTGTCTCCCCCGCCCCCGCCCTGCCCACCAAGTTCGTTGGTTGACTCTCTAACCTCCAGTGCTTCAAGACGTGACTGTCTTTGGAGACAGGGCTTTTAAACAGGTGCATAGGTTAACGGAGGCGGCTAGGGTGACCCTCATCCAATCTGACTGGTGTCCCTGAAGAGGAGAGTTGGACGAATAGACGCCAGGGTGTACACACACAGGACAGAACCACGTGAAGCCGGGCGAGACGTAAGCCAAGGAGAGCGGCCACGGAAGAAACCAGCCCTGCCTGGCACTTGGTGCTGGACTTCCAACGTCCAGGGTGGTGAGAACATAATTTTGTGCTGCTTAAGTCCCCCAGCCTGTGGCGTTTTGTGGCGGCAGTGCTGGCAAGGCCATACAGGCTGTGACATCAGTGTTTCATAAAATGCGGAATAGCAAATATCACAGGGTATCATCGCATCAGGATAGCACTGTTTCGGTTGTTTCTACGTCGATCGGATTACGTGGGCTGGGCTGTGATATAAAATGAGTCACCAAAGACGGAACAGCACCGGACTTGACACCCCAAACTTCTCTCCTAATTTGGATATCATATTAATTATTATTATTATAATGAACATGTTCGTATTCACAGTATGTCAGTTAGTATGTATTAAGTGCCTCTAAGTGCCAAAGGTTTATAAATGTGAACTCCCCTACTCTGGAAACATCCCTTCGAGGTAATTATTATTCCTATTTTACAGGTGAGGCTGAGACTTGGTTATTTAAACTGTCCAGGGTCAAACACCAAGCATTTTTCAGAGCCATGATTCTTGCCCAAAGCAGGCTATCTCAAAATAGGCTTTCCCTATTCAGCATCATTGTGCAGCTACCCATAATCCTCTGCCCAGTTACTTAGCACCCAGGCATCAGCTTCCCCTCTGCAAAGAATTCAGTGATGGAAATTAGGAAGACCTTGGACTTAATAGGCTCTGTGCATGCGATTGGCTAAGGGTACAATGGGCCTTTGATGATTGCGGTAAGAACACGGAGCGCGTCTCCAGTTGGCATGGAGCTTTTCTTCTTGTCGCTAAGGTAAACGGAGCATCGTGATGTCTGTGGGGGCGGGTGATGAGGCACAAAGGTCTGGTCCATCAGGACTGGAAGGAGGTGAGAAAATGGCCCTGACACTCCTTGTCTGAAGACACTGTGAATAGAGTCTTTGCCCACAGTATCCAGCCCTCCTGTGCAAGCAGGCTCCCGGCCAGACGCTCTTGAAAGCAGGTACATGGGCTCATTAGCAGGGAAATGGCAGTGGGTAATCGGAATATGTAAATGGCATGGGCAAACAGGGTGTTTTAACAATCAAGACCCGGAGAGAAGGAGCTTAATTTGGTAGAGAGAAAGGAGCAGACTGCCCAGGGAGCCAATTACTGGAGCCAGAGGCTAGATGCTCAGCTTAGGGAACCCACAGTCAGAGCACAGAGAGGCTGGGACACTGGGTGAATTTGTTTCCACCTCTAAAATGCCGAGTGACCCACGACCCTGCTTTTTTCCAGATACCAATTCATGCGGACTCTCTTTCCTAAATCCCTCATCCTTCCCTCGTCTCAGGGATCTGCCAGCACTTTCCTTCCGGACCTCAGCATCTCAGCTGGGCACCACAGTAGTCCCGCAGCTGTTTTCATGGGATTCGTTTCTCCCACTCTCAATCTGTCCTCTACGGAATCATCAGAAAGCCCTTTCTGAAACCACCTGGGACACATCACTCCATCCTTAAAGCACCTCAAGGTCCCCAAATTCATAAGCCTGGCATGTAGGCAAGCCTGCCCCACGGGGCCCCTGCTCCATTCACACTTCCAGACATCTTGCCCTGGAAATTCCATGCATTGTCTTGACTTCCAGCCTTTGCATATGCTGAGCCTTCCGCCAGGAACAGCATTCTCAGACAGTACATCTCAGTAGCTAAAAGCACAGACTCCAGATAACCTTGGCCCCAACCCTGGGGCCATCAGCTCTTAGCCACGTGACCTTGAGCAGGGTACTTAAGCCCTCCAAGTGTCATTTCATCATGGTTAACACAGAGAACAATAACCGTGATTCCTACCTCATAACTTTGCTGCTAGGATAGATGAGATCATCCGTATAAAGCTTAGCCCAGTGTCAGGCACACAGTAAGCACTCAATTAATGTAAGTAACGATGATGATGGATAAACATGTACCATGAGTCAGGTCATCAAGATGTGATGATGATACAGAAATGAGTAAAACTGATTTGCATTGTTGATCTCATCTTCTCAACTAAATATGGAATTAGATACTCAATTTTCTTTTTCTTTTCCCTCCTGTTACCCACAGAGAGCCATTCATGAAACAGGAAATCAGTAAATGCCCACTGGAAGGATTAATGAATGAATTCATTAATGGATGAAGTGAATATCTTAACCCAATACAGGTTCCCCCCACTACCTGCAAGGAGACCTTTCCTACCAAACCTTTCCTAAGCCCAAATGGCATAAAGCAAAGAAGCAATTAATCTAGATTTTTTTTTTTTTAATAGCGTTTCCAGACCCTGAAGAAAACCTCTCTTCAGCTTTTCTGATACCTTAGGACACATTTTGCTAATGGCTGCACAAAATAAATGGAGATGAACCACAGATGTTCCCAGATACAGTTCAGCGCCCCGGCAGTTGGAAGGCGTGATGCTGAATGCAGTTCCCGGTGAAGGAGCTGGGTGGCACTACCTTCCCCGCTGGGGAGGAGTGCTGTCTCTGAAATGGCTCAGGGCAGAGCATACCTCGAAAGCTGTCACTTTCTGCCTTTTTGTTGTGGTTGCTGTTGCCGATTTCGTAAAAGAGAAAGCCTTTTAAGATTTCTTTCAGTTAGTAAACACAGGTAGGTCTTTCGTAAAAGTCAAGCGGCATAACGTAAACTTTCGCAAAGCTGGGGATACCTGTATATTTAAAAGGAGAAGAAAAGAAACGATATTAAGAAACGCCCAAAATAAATGTAAAGGTGAATGTAAGACCTGCAAATACAAGGCAGGGAAAAGAAACTCTTTCTCCAACTGAGAACAATCTAAGCGAAGTCCTTTAATTATTGCCATCTCGAGTGAAGGTGAGCGCCATTTGGCTTGGAGCTCATTCATTCGCCATCCCGCCTGGCTTGAGCTGCCTTCCACAGTCCTATGTCCAGACTCCTTCGAGTAATTTAGTAAATGTGCCCGGTACATCACGGGCTCTCGGTCTAGCTCAAAATGGAGTCCGAGGTAGGGAGGTTGGGAAATTATCCCACTTTATAGATAAGGAGACAGGCTGGGTAGGAGTCCAACAACTTGCCCAAGGCCACGAAGCTCAAAGTCACAGAGTCAGGGCTAGAATTCGAATCAGGGTCTAAATTCCATACCGTAAGCTGCCCTCATCTTCTGGGTGCCTTTTGCCTTTCTCCTGATTCATTCCCAGAAAGCTTCCTCCCCTGCAAGGGACCGAGAGTTCATGCGCCCTAATGTAGAGTGATATGACATCCAGGAAAAGGAAAACAAAGCAAAACCATGGAGTGCGGAAAGAGGACAGCACCTTTGACGGTTTGCTGTGGTTGAGTTTTCAAGAGTAAAGAATACACAGAGGGAAGCCTTTGGCCTGGACTGTGACAAGACCCAAAATTGGGGAGTTTGCCTGGTCTCCTCCGAAAAGGCAATGGGTGTCTGTCTCCTTAGGAGATGCAAAGACCTGTCTCACTGGCTCCTCCCAGAGGTAGATTTATAACCAGGTGCAGAGCAAGCATTTTGGGGACACTGTTACTCGGTTAGCAGCAGTTCTATGGAATCCTATGATAGTGAGGCATCCTTAAGCCCACGGATGGTGAAATCGGCAGAAGCATGATGGGCAGGAAAGACGATTTTGTATCCAGGAGATGTGTCTGTTCTACCAGAGACACATCTTCCCCCAACCACGACTGGAAGGTCCAATGTAATCAATCTGCCACCAGGTGGCTGGCTGAACCATCGGAGAAGGTGCCATCCTGGAGGCTGAGCGTTGGTCCCCTCTGTTTGCGGGTCAGGCAAAGTGCAGTAGTGTTGGCAATGGTCGCCCCCAGAATATTAACAGAGGGTACTTCTGGGCAACCAGACGACAAATCATGCATGCCTGCTGCCTTTTTGCTGGTTGGTATGTCATACTTTCCCTACAACGACTAGGCATTTCTTGTGCAACAAATAATAGAAGTAAATTTAAACGTGGTCTAAAACAGGGGCGCGTGGGTGGCTCAGTCAGTTAAGGATCTGACTCTCGGTTTGGGCTCAAGTGATGCTCTCGGTTCATGGGATCAGGCCCCGCTTGGGGCTCTGTGCTGACAGTACGGAGCTTGCTCAAGATTCTCTCTCTCCCTCCCTCTCTGTCCCTCCTCCCCCTTTGAAAATAAATAAGCTTTAAAAAAAAATGTTCTAAAACAGTCATTTCATGTGTTTAGGGAACCAGGTGACAGGGTAGGCAGGGCCCCCATTAGCTTGTGCCCGTGAACCTGAGATTCCGTCCTGCTCATTTGATTACAGAAATAGTCACTGGAATGTCATGTCTCCGTAAGCATGTTTCTGTCCATCTGGTCACTCGAGGCTGACAGCCCTGGGAAGCAGGACATGCAGGGAGAGGAACCGAGGCTCGGAGAAGGTCTTTTGACCTCTCTCTCCTTACACATTCCCAAGAAGCCTCCCTGTCTGCAGGAGAGGAGTTCATTGGCCCTCACGCACAAGATGAAGGCCAGGAAAAGCGAAAACAAAACCAAATCAAAGGCATAGGGGAGGGGTATCAGTTGGCAAGTCTGAAGACTAGGAATCGGTCCGGTTTTCAAGGTCACACACTGAGGTCATGCAGAACTGGGACGCAAAACCGCCAGTGGAATGCCTTGTTTGTACCGTGGCCCCCAGCCTGCCTTTCTGGATTCTGTGTTCCTGAGCTCTGTCCTGGTAGCCACACCCAGTTGGTACCTGGGGCTCTCAGGGACTTTAAGCCTCAAAGAAGATTCCTTTCAATGGAATATAGTCATTTGATTTTGGTTAGCTGGAATCCGTGCTAGAGGCTGTTGAGATTACATAGTCCCCCAGACGACACTGCGAGTGCATCCTGTTTTTCGTGACATTTCCAAACCTCCTACCTGAACAACACCGCACTGGATTATAAAACCATTGAGCAAATCAATTTCCAAACTACATGGCAGTTTCCCTATCACCGGATTTAAGTGGATCAGGGTTATGAATTTGATATTGACTTGACCTCATGCTTTATGGGAGGCACGAATACAGCCCCTGCACTTGATCTTAAAACATTAATATTTGACAGTCTGGGGCTCTCGTCAAAATAGAAGTGTCTTCACGGGCCCAAGGATCCAAATTGTGATTCCGAAAATCTGAACTTTCGACTAATTGCACCGTAACGACGTCTTCTTTCTACGGGGTCCTTGACTAGTCTCCTTTTGTGCTTATCTGGAGAGTCTTTGTGTTTTAAGTTCTGTCACAATGTTTTTGTCACCATGTTCCTTAAGTCATGGTGAATACTAAGACTCTAAGAATAAAGACTTTCACATCAGTAAAAGGCAAAACCCAAAATCTCATACACAAACACACAGCAAACGCTTGTGAGCCAGGCATTGTTCTGGGGCTTTACCTTCCGCATTCAGTGTTCATCACTGGTTCATGAGCCTGCAGCACACCAGACGTCCTTCTAGGTTTCAAGGGTAGGACTCTTGAGGCCCCGCTCCCGCCTGGTGAGATAATAGTGACCAAATCAACAAAATGCAAACAGGATCCTTTTGGGCAGTGATAAAGGTAACAAAACAGGACGGGGTTGAGGGCAACTTTAGAGAAGGCAGGTGCTCCCACATGCAGACAGAACTGTTCCCTAGGCATCGGGATTGCACTGGGATGGCAAGCTGGTGCAGGCACTGGTTGGTCGGGGATGAGCACGGGTGGCTGAGCTTCCCTTTGGAGCGCCTCTCTCTTAGGCTCCTCCCTTTCTCTGCACTTTTCCTCCTTCCAGAGTTTCCACTGACTGGTTCCTGACCAGCCCCCGGCTCCTGGCTGAGCATCAGTCTCTTCCTAAACGTGTGTGGGGGTCCCACTGTGCGCGGTCACATTTCCATCAGCCAGTCCACGCGGTGTGCGCCAAGTCCGTCCCGCAGCCCAGTGACCCACGGATGATCGTTCTCAGTCGGGTTGTGGCTCTTATTTTCCATTAGGTTTCCATATGAGAGTCACTTTCTGGGCAAACTCTTCAGTGGCATTAAGCGGTTTATTTGTTTGTGCCAATACAACACTGTTGAATGATTTCAGCCTGTGTACAGTTTAACTCCTTTCTTAAAGCTACCCTTATTGGTTCCGGGATTTCTAAGGTTCTCCCCTCTGGCATTCATTCATACAGATCCTCTACCTTCTTTGCTAATGCCCGCACCCACATTTCCTCTCCCCTCCCCACCCCTCTCCACCCCTCCCCTCTCTTCTGCCTACCCCTTCCCTCTCCCCTCCCCTCTCCCCTGCTCACCTCCTCCCCTCCCCTTTCCCCACCCCTTCCCCACCTCCACCCCTCTCCCTCCCACCCCCTGCTCACCCCCTCCCCTCTCCACCCTCCCCCACCTCCTCCCCATCCCCTCCCTGTCCCCTACCCATCTTTTCTCTCCATACCTGTCCCCTCCCCCATCCCCTCTCCTCCTGGCTCCTCCCCTTCTCTCTCTTTTTCTCCTTGGCAAACTCTCTCAGGCAATCCAGAGCTGGCAGTCCTTTGCAGGCCTTCTGATGGCTCTTCTCTTATGCACTAGGGATAGCTCCTTGACTTGGCCTTGCTCTCCGCTCCTCCCCTCCCCACCCTGTCCAAGCCAGCCAGGGAGCCTGGAGAGAGTGGGAAAGGCAAGGAGGCACCAGGTACCAGGGGACAGCAGGAATGAAAGCGGTGGCCCTGTGGGAGGGAGGGAGCGGGGGGGGGGGGTTATGTTCAAAGTGCTGGACCCTCACTGTCCTCTGCCAGTGACTTAACAAGATCTAGTCCCCGCCCAACAGCGGCCTCACCTCCCTCTGCTCTCCCCTGCACTCACTGCGCTCCAGCCACACCTAGGCACTTGGGGTTCTGCTGCCTGGAAGGCTCTTCCTGACATTTCCTTAGTTGCCCCTGATTGCCGCTTGGGTCTCACCTCAAAATGTCACCTCACAATGAGGCCTTCCAGGACCAGCCAATGTAAGGAAGCTTCCCACTTCTAACAACAGCAGGCTAATTTGTTTCCTCATAGCACTGGCCGCTGCTGGAAATCACACTGTGTTTGTTTTCTGGTAGTCTTCCACCTTTCTAGAATGCACTCTTGGAGCGCAGGGATCTGCTGTGTCCCGGTGGGAGAACATGGCCCCTCTTAGCGGAAGCTCCCTCCCTTGGGGTTTAGTAACTGAATGAATGAACAGAGACTCGGGCAAGAGAGGGAATGCCTTGCTGGAGCCCACGTTAGGAGCCAAGCCAATTCCACGAGTTCTCGCTCTTCAACCCTCTGCTCCACCGAGCGGTCAAGGGCCAAGGGCCAAGGGCCAAGGGCCAAGGGAGGTGAGGGCAGCACTAGCCACCATGAACCAGAAACCAAACAGGGCGCCGCCCAGGGTCGGTGGGCTCGCGCCGCGCTGGGCCTCGGCCAACCCGGCAACTTGGATGTTACTTCCAAAGCCAAGCGGCAGGACTGGGAGGCGAAAGGAAAACGTAAAGCTGCCGATGCCGCAGGCCGACCGACGAATCCCCCCGCCCCACGCCCGGCACCCCGGGCCCGCCTCCCCTTCCCCTCTTGGCCCCCGCGCCCCGCCCCGGGGTAAGCCCCAACGCCCCGGGGAGCGCGGGCAGCCCCGCGCGGGCGACCGCAGCGCAGACGGGCCCGCAGGGCCCGCAGGACGCGCAGGGGTGGGGGGCGGCGGGAGGGGGAGGCGGGGCCCCGCGGGG